>NC_140183.1:62093119-62168332 GCF_963971535.1 Notolepis coatsorum
ACACAAGGATGGATGACCACCAATACTATCATCAATACAGTGCAGGTGTGGGAGTCCCGAAGAACGAAACAGAGTCCTAGCAAAACCCCCTCGGGTGTTGGAGATCTCAGAGTCCTTGATCCCTGCACAGTCAGTGGGTAGAGGGAGACGAGGGAGGCGATGTCCCCCGAGACGACTGCCTCCATCTCGCCAGTAGAGTCTAGTGTCTTTAGACAGGAGGGATCATAGGTGGGCAGGTCTAGTGTCTTTAGACAGGAGGGATCGTAGGTGGGCAGATGATGGAACGGACCAGAGGGGAAGAGAGTGGAGTGAACCGTCTTCTTTTTTCCACTTCAATCGTCCATCTTCTAATACACATCATCAACTTTACCTTGACCCTTCGTGTTACCCAGTCCTACCCCTGACATAGGCCCACCCAGGACCACCCAGGACCTCGATGACCCGTTCAATCGATTTCCCATTTATCCATTATGCCCGGTTGTAATCTTGTGTTTGCCACAATGCACTACTGGGCCCTGCTCCTCCAGGCTAACACATCAGACTAAAAACCTGTAAAATGCTAATGACAGCTATACAATACAAGCCAGGAAACATATTTGAGGGTACACTACCAATTCGAACAGTCATCAAAATTCATTACCGTAACATTATAGAGGAATAAACAAAATTCATTGCCGTAACTTCATAGAGGAATAAAAACAAAAAAATAATCTACCAATAAACTGACGTCGATTTAACATTAACCAGGATCTGTAAAATATGGAAATGATGCATGACACTCTCGCACAATGTACATGTTTGAAATACTATTTAAGACAGTTCAGACAGTTCAGTCTTATTTTGCACAATATCAATCATATTTTAAGACAGTCCAGTTTTAGTTCAGTCACATTTTGCATAATTTCAATCAATTTATACTTTCTCATCTATTATTCTAATATTCTTATTTCAATTAATTATTTCAATTCAGTAATTTATTCAGTTGTTGAGTCCAATTCAGTTAAATTTATTCAGTTGTTGAGTCCACTATTCCCACCCTTGAGACTGTGAACCCCACAGTCTCAACACCAATCTCCAGCAGTCACCCCGCAGGCCATCAGGCAGAGACCGCCGAACGACACTCCATCCTCGTCAGTCAGCCATCACCTCCCCCAGAGGACACTGCATCATACTGAATTCAGGCCGAAGTCCTGTTGCCGGCCCCTCCCCCACAATTCGGCACCAGCCCTACATTTTCAGGCGACCATCGAGCGACAGCTCGTGATATCGTCCGGGGTTTCCCGAACCCACCTTAAGGCATTTCCACCCCAAGATCAGTTCCGTCACCACCGGCAGAGGTATGGAGAGGAGAAGGGCCTCGGTACGGTTCTCAGCATGACCACAGCGTCCCCAAGGAAGCGGACGACAGCTGACCGTTCCCCATCGCGTCCATGGTCGCTCAGCCACTCCCCAACCCGACAGCCTGTGGAAGAAACAAAGCACACAGAACACCACAGCTTACTCAACAACCACAAGCAGATTACAATTCATCTAGACTCTTTCTATGAGAAAACCCATTGATTGAAACACATACAAAATGCGTAAAGAACCACTCAACTTTCAGATTTCCAGTTCCGGCACATCAGCGTCATACTCCGTGTTCATCATCACCCATTTCACAAATGAAAAAAAAAACCAAGAGAGGACAAAATCAGAAACACATATACCAACAAAACACATAGCATAAATCAAATCAAAACCAAACAAAACACACATTGTCCCATATCAGTGCATTCCTAACGCAGATCTAATCTATTGAGCATAAAGTAGTCTACTGAGTATACAGTATTCCAATGAGTATACAGTCTCCTACTGAGTTATACAGCATTCTAATGAGGTATACAGCACTGCATTCTAATGAGGTATACAGCATTTTACAGACCAGGGGTATATTCCAGCATCCAAGCTGGATGGTCCACGGCCTCTTCAGAGGAGAGCAGGAAAAAAAAGAAGGAAAAAACAAGCAACAACATCCAGTCCCCATCCTCACAACCCTACCACAACCACAGAAACATGCAGTAACTGAATCCTCTATCACCACTCAGTCAAAAAATTTAAGGAAATAGGAACCAAATTAAAACCAAACATAACCTTCACACCCATACTTCAGGACACACATGTACTCCATGCATCTACCAATAAACCATGACAAACAAAACAACGTTAGTTAATACTGCCTTACACACCGGTATCAACACACACATGTTTTAGTTGGAATCTTAATTCGTTCAGTCATTTTTCTTGAAGAGGGATGGGAAAGAAAAAAGAAAAGGAGAGAGAGAAGTAAGAGAGAGAGATAGATTGAGAGAGGTATTCAGAGAGAGAGAGAGAAAGAGAGTCAGTGAAAGTGCGAGTGAGTTAGTCTGAGAGAGAGAGGGAGAAGAGAGAGAGTGAACGAGAGAGAGGGAGAGCGGGATAGAGAGAAAGAGAGAGAGATGGTTAGAGAGAGAGCTAGAGCGAGAATGAGAGAGAGAGAGAGAGAGATGGTCAGAGAGAACGAGAGAGAGAGAAAGAGAGTGGGGGAGAGAGAGAGAGGGAGAGCGGGAAAGAGAGAAAGAGAGAGAGATGGTTAGAGAGAGAGAGGGGAAACATGAAAGAGAGAGAGAGAGAGAAAGAGAGCAGGGGAGAAGGGGAGAGAAAGGGCGCGAGCTAGTGAGAGAAAATGGGAGAGTCAGAGAGAGAGTGTGTGAGGAAAAGTGTCAGTCCGGGGTGCGTGAGCGAAAGAGAGAGAGAGAGAGCAAGAGAGGGAGAGGGAGGGAGAGAGCGTGCGAGTGGGGGAGAAGACAAGACACTCTGAATGGGTCCTGTGAGAGCGGGAGAAGAGAGAGAGAACGAGAGAGTGAGAGAGAGAGAGAGAGAGAGAGAGAGAGCAGGGGAGGGGGAGAGTGAGAGAGAAAAAGAATGAGAAAGAGAGAGAGAGAGTGGGGATTCACCCAGAACGTGCTGGCTCACTCGAGTTCAGCACCACCACGGAGGGAACAGCTCCTACTGCCGTGTTGCCGGCAGGACCGAGCGCGCGTCGCTCCAATAAAATGTTGTATCAATTTGAAGTGTCTTTATCAATGCAGAGTGCAGACCCATGTGAATTTACGTGTGGTCCCGCAACGTTTACAGCAAGCGGCACCAACGAAATAATAATGATAATAATGGTGATGATTATGTTGAAATGAAAATGGGGACCCTGATGACGAAAGCTCCATCACTGCTCCGCATCCCCTTAACAATTGTACGTATCGAGCCGCACTGTACCGTATTTCTGTGAACATGCTCGCCTCTAACAACATCCATATTTGTGGTAACAATGCAGATATCGAGTGTATTTCTGTGAACATGCGCGTGGCGCGCCTCCGAATCCAACCACGCGAAAACAACCGCTTCCACCCCTCAAGCCGCGCGCCCGTGGGGGGAGCGAAAGCGAAGCGCCGGTCCCACCGCAGAGCGCACGGCGGTGTTCAGAGCGGTTCATGCAAATAAACTAACCACAACTGCACATATAGCACAACATAATACATATAATATAATACAATATAACACCCGCTCCTTCTCAGACCCGGAGCATATATACCCACCTATATTTAATCAACTAGGTTGTCAATGCATAGTCTGAAACTGCAATATGGACGATATTCATTTTAATAATAATAGGTTGGCCTCCCTACCACTATTCATTTTAATATAATGATAATGGCCTCCTTATCAACAACATAACGCACTGGTTTTGTAAATGCAGCCGTGACGACGTGGGCCACGTGGAACGGTGCTATATAGGCCTTTAACCACGGCAACCCAATATGCCTTTAACCACGGCAACTCAATAGTGACTCTAACCCACACTATGGAAAGGTGCTACTTAGGCCCTTAACCACGGAGGACTTTAACCACGGAGCAACCACGGATGCCGTCAACCACGGATCATCATAGGCCTTTAACCCTGGGCCTTAAACCCTATTTATCCAACCACGGAGGCCTTTAACCACTGAGCAACCACGGAGGCCTTTAACCACGGATCATCATAGGCCTTTAACCCTGGGCCTTAAACCCTATTTATCCAACCACGGAGGCCTTTAACCACCGAGCAACCACGGAGGCCTTTAACCACGGATCATCATAGGCCTTTAACCCTGGGCCTTAAACCCTATTTATCCAACCACGGAGGCCTTTAACCACTGAGCAACCACGGAGGCCTTTAACCACGGATCATCATAGGCCTTTAACCCTGGGCCTTAAACCCTATTTATCCAACCACGGAGGCCTTTAACCACCGAGCAACCACGGAGGCCTTTAACCACGGAGGACTCTAACCATCCCTTTCACCATATATCAGACCTCCACTTGATAAAGAAAACAACAACTGCACGAAATCCTATGTACAGTGTGTGGCCACAGATCTCGCAGACGCAGGCATATTTCATTCAAATGACAAACCTATTCTAAATTTGGAATAGCCAATTGCAGAAACTTGGTATTCTGCTCACCTTTCGTCATTGAAGAAACAGCCCCGGGGTCCGTCATCCGATCTGCCGCACACAGCCATTCAACTCGTCAGTCCGTCCCAGGACGAAATGCACGAAACGGACAAGAAGACAAATCCAAAAAATAATAAAAATACAGATTATGATCTACTCATCCTGTGCCAATTCTGCAGATAATCTTCTCGGTCTCTGCTCACCTATTTCCGATCATCAATCTCGCTGGGGCCTCCAATTGAAAGGTTATTCCCACCGGACGAGCCCTTTAAATGTAACCACGGTGCCTCCACTTGATAAAGGATCGTTGTCGTTTCCACCCCTCCTCCTGGCTTAATGATTGATAGCTGTCATCGTCATAGTTTGAGGACAAAGGATCTTAGGCGGGAAGCGGAGTAGAAGGAGGGGCTGTTTTCAATATGGAAAAGCAGTCCCCTGACTCCCTTCCTCCGTTCTCCTTATCGCCCCTCTCCACGGCACATCATATAATTGGTGTGCGTGCGTGTGTGTTGGTGTGTGGGTGCTGGTGTGTGTGTGCGCTGGTGTGTGTGTGCTAGAGTGTGTGTGTGTGTGTGTGTGTGTGTGCTGAACGGGAGGGACATGATTTTGCATGTATAACTGTAACTGCTAGAGTGTGTGTGTGTGTGTGTGTGTGTGTGTGTGTGTGTGTGTGTGTGTGTGCTGAAAGGGAGGGAGTTAAAGCTATATGCTCCAACGTTCTTGGGGGAATGAATGTGTCTTTGTATTAGGTTTTGCATAACTGAAAAACCTGATTTTGCATGTTCAACTGAAAAACCTATCAGTCAGACGCAAGCAGCAAGCAAGAGATCTGTTCGTGTGTGCATGTGTGGGTGTGTGTGGGGAGAGGGGTCCGGAGTCAAAAGGTCGGCAGGTCGGCAGGTCAAACCAAGCTGTGTGTAAAACAGACTGGGGCCTCAGCCTGCACCACGAGTAAGTAGGTCAACCCAAAATGCGGGAGAGGAGAGAACAGACATAGAACACAATGTAGGATCTTAATTCTATCACATCTTAATTCTATCACCTTATCAAAAGGGTATGACAGGAATGTGATGGTTGATATTCCTTTCAGCATGGTCTAGCAACGTTCGAGACAGGGGAGGGAAGAATTGGATAATACAAAATTGGGATGGGAGAAAAATAGAAAAAAATGGGGGAGAAAAAGTAGATAAAAAAAAAACTTGAGTGCTGCAGTGTTGAGTGCAAAGTAGAAGAGACATGTTAGTATGTTACGAAGAGAGCGTGCTAGTAGAGGACAGTAAGACGGTTTGTGTTTTGAGTCTATTTCCGCTATAATTGGACTTATGGCTGTGTTTATTCTACTAACGTTACCGGCCGTTGCTTTGGGAGATGCCATTACTGTTTTGCCAGTGACGGCCTGTATTGATCAACCAGCCAATCGGGGGGCCCCACTGGGGGACAGAACAGCAGTTAGAACACAGTCCCGATTGGCTCAGATTTCATTGCAATTTCTGGAAATCAATGTGGATACGAGGAAGGCCAGTCTGTGTCGCAAAAGTAGAATTTTAAGATATAAGAAATATGATTTTCTCTGGCATTGTCTCCAGTACCCTCTCACAGACACACAAGGTCTGAAGAGCCTTGTTGAATTTATAATGAAACACAAGATACTTGTGCCCTAATGATGAGGATAAACGCTCGATAAGCGATCGATGAAGAACCCCGATTCCATTGCCAAAAGAAAGTCTAACATAAGTAAGTAAGTAAGTACGTTTTTTAGTGCACCACCTTTCACAGAACAAGTGTAACAGCATGGACTGTACTTGTGATTCCACTTGCCAATGTCATTAATAACCAATAGAAAAGCTTCTCCTTGTTTCTATGGATTATTATTGGACGGTGGGCCAGTGTTCATGTTAAGTGGTAGCAGGTACCATTTCCACTGCAAAAGGCACATACAAGTAACAACAATACGATGCATCGATCATGAATATTAAATGTCATGGTTGATGCAGCCCTAGCGCACTCACCTGCCATTATTAATATCATTGTTGATTCGACTACCGATTGCGCTGTTTGTTTTGGACTTTTGCCGATACGAAATATAAATATATAAATTATGGCTATAACGTAATGTACATTATGTACCTTTTTTCCTGTTGTCGATTTGCACTTTATTTATGTTTTCTGAACCTTAGGCCCACGTCACCTCGATAAGGCTCAGCAGCTACAGTAGGTCCAGCATCTCAGAAACACCACCCTGCATGCTGCATCTCCACACTTTAGATCACCTAAACACACTTTATATTTATTGGTAAAGGATTTGCACTACAACTCGTACACCTTACTGTAAATTGTACCTAAATTGTACCTCATCCCATTTCTGCTTTGCACTATATAGTATTGTATATTAGTACATTGCATAGTATATTGTATATTGTATGGTAACTCAGTTACTTCTATTCTGCATCGAACATTGTACATATGTCTATACTGAACACTGTGACCTCTATTTTTACTTCTATTTTACATGCTATACTATTTTATTTCATACTTATCTTGTCTAGCACAGTCTCTGGAGCGTAACAGTAAGAAGCATTTTGTATAAAAGTATTCTGTACTTCTGTATGACAACTATTAAAGAACCTCCAAACTTGAAACTAGCTCTCACCGCCCACGTTACCCACGCGCAGAACGACCGTCCTTGTGTTTTCCTATCCTCATGTCAAAAACAGAAATATCACGCATGAAACAAAAACAACAGGAAGGAAAAGGAGTCCTGTTACTCACACACCCTCCAGACGAGGTCACGGTGCCTCACGGTCTCAGTTGGCATTCAGACAGTCGTCCTCTCATTCCTTTCAGTACCGGCTGCCACTGTTGACCAGCCTAATAGCTTTCTCGCACTTTCTGGGAGACGCCTTTGATGACTCAATAAAATCACTTTGCATAGCCAAACGAGCCTAGTCTGAATCTCATCATGGGAAATGTATTGTAGCTATCTCTTGTTTTCCCCTCTGGTGGTGAGCACGTCTCTTTTCTCTGAAATAATTTACAATAAAACACAAGATGCTTGTGATACTAATGATAAGGATAAGCGCATCAGAAGAAACCCAATCCCATTGCCAAAACAAAGTCTACCATACCTATAAATACTTATACTATGGAACTACACATTACATAGCGCCCCCCAAAAAGCATTGCCAACTTCAGCAGACCTACGGCCCATTGTGCAAGCTCCAAGTATTGGCAATGCCGATGCTACATGCTGTACCACATGGCCCCCAGTGGCCACCACAACCCAACATGTAGATAGATAGATGCTATTGTGGAATGTCCTCCTTTTCTCTCTGAGATCAATAGAATAATTTCCTACCACATGGCCCCCAATGGCCACCACAACCCAACGTGTAGATACATAGGCAGCGAGAGCCAGCATATCACCAGGGTTATCAAGCGGACACCTCGATCCCTTCACTGGTGTTCATCAAGTTAGGCCCACGATACCTCGGGAAGGCTCAGACAGTTAGCTCCAGTGTCCTAGAACCACCCATCTCCATGCTAGCTCTAACTGTCCATGATACCCACATGCAGAACACGCTATCCTTATGTGGAAAACAGAAATATTCCTGATAACTGTATCACACAGAAACAACAGAACTTTACTTTCACACACTCTAGATGAGGTCTAGAAAGGCACTATGCCTTAATTTCTGTTTCAGTTGGTGTTT
Organism: Notolepis coatsorum; assembly: GCF_963971535.1. NCBI lineage: Eukaryota > Metazoa > Chordata > Actinopteri > Aulopiformes > Paralepididae > Notolepis > Notolepis coatsorum. The sequence goes on from NC_140183.1 coordinate 62,101,335, forward strand.
TCATACAGTCATCTTCTCAATCACTGTTTGCAGATGACAGCATTGCTGTGGTGTGAATAGCACAGGTCAACAGGTTACTTAAACATTACTCCAATGTTTTATTCTAAGACTGTAAATTCCGTGTTTGTCGTGGATGTAACCTGCATTATGGAATTACCTGTGGGGTCGTGTTGACAGAGTCACATGGGGAGCAAAATAACGAGGTCCTCTTTAGCCTTAACTGGCTTGGTTTATTTCATATGTACATTTCCACCACGAGACCTGCTCTCCTTCAGAGCTAGAGTGAGAGAGACAGAGGGGGAGGGAACATTCCCTCTTTTTTTTTTTAAACTTTGACCAGTCAGCTGGTTCTTTTAGCGTTTATCGCTTTTTCATCGCATTCATACTTGGTCAAGTTCGACCGACAGAAGCAGGCTGAAAGGGTTCAGATGGGGGGGAAGACACTCTGGGAAAGGCACGGCTGCCGTCCGGGATTCGAACGCGCTCAGCCCCAGATCCGTGACGAGCACGGTTGTCCACGGCGCTGAAATAGCACTTGCGGTACGTGGTGAGCTACTGGAGCTCCCCCTGGGAACATTCCCTCTTATACCTGCTACCTGACGTCAGCTGCTATATATTAGTAGGGTCATCTGTGGCACTTCCGTGACCGTGGAGAGCGAATGTCCATTTCTCAATGGATTTGTCATCTAGGAGGGTTAATAAACAAATTTAGCCGGGGTGTATTTTTTAAAAAAGCGGGGAAAATTCGTGAGAGACCAAAATCCAAAATGGCTGCAGTGGAAATGAACTTTTTAATGGTTTGACCTACAATGATGCACAATACATGGTTTCAGAGCTTATTTTGATCAAGGAATACATATGTGGTGTTTATATAATGATTTGACCTATTGTTGACCTTCAAATGCAAGATGGCTGCCAATTTTGAGCTCCAAAAGGGATTTTTTTCAAAATCGTCACAGAGCCTTCATATTAGGCTCTAATGAAAGCTCTGCTCATGATGAGTTGCGTTATGGACAGAGGGGATAGGTGGGTATCTTCCACCATACTCCATCCATCTGTGAAAGTCGGAGACATGATCACCCCTGTTTGCTTCAGCAGGGTGGGTTATTGGCCCCAGATGCTGTTTCCACAAGGTTGTCTGACTGCTTTGTCTGACCTCTCACCCTAGACCTGTCCGGTTTGGTAAAACCTGCTAGGAGTTTCCTCCTACTGGCATAGCTCTCAGGGTTCACTGAGGTACTCAAGCTCCCTTACTACAACAAGGTGAACAGTCAAAAGGGAGTTTTTTTTCTTCTTTTTTTCTTTTATAAATTTTTTCTAACTTTTGTATAACTATGGTGCTTCAACAAATAGCACTCCAAAATAATAATTGATCAACTAGTAGCCTAATGGCTACTAATAAGCTCTGTCCCCTCGTTGAGAAACCTGCCCGCCGTTCCCCACCCAGTCCATGGCTGACGGATGCAGTGAGAGAACAAAGACAGGTCCTGAGAGCGGCTGAGAGGAAGTATAGAAAGTCACGCCTCACTGCTGACATCGACACATATCACAACCTCTTGTTAACATTCTCCAAAACCATTACTAATGCCAAAGCTTCTTTCTTTCACCATAGGATCGAGGCCTCTGCCAAGAATCTTCGCAAACTGCATGCTACCATGTCCTCCCTCCTCACTCCCCCCCCCACCTCCTCCTCCATCATCTTTTTCTGCCGAAGACTTTGCGATCTTCTTTGAGGAAAAAGTGGAGAACATCCGCAGCTCCTTCTCCCAACCCCCACCCATTCCAAACGCTGAATCGAGAACCTCATCCTTCACTCTGTCATCTTTCTCTCCCATTACAGAAGCCGAGACCCTGACACTGGTAACGTCGAACCGTCCGACTACATGCCAGCTGGACCAGCTACCCTCCCCACTCCTCCAGACCATAGCACCGGACATCCTCCCATTCCTAACTGCAACCATCAACTCCTCACTCAACTCGGGGGTGGTCCCCACCTCCCTAAAACAAGCCAGAGTCACGCCCCTCATAAAAAAACCAACCCTGAACCCCACCGTCATAGCCAACTATCGTCCTGTCTCTCTTCTCTCCTTCCTTTCTAAAACACTTGAACGTGCTGTATCCAACCAACTTACTGCTTATCTCTTACAGAATGACCTCCTAGACCCCAATCAGTCTGGCTTCCGGACTGGCCACTCCACAGAAACGGCCCTCATTGCGGTCACAGAGGCACTTCACTTAGCAAAAGCGAAAGGCCTCTCCTCTGTCCTGATTCTCCTAGATCTATCTGCAGCCTTCGACACAGTCAACCATCAGATCCTCCTCGCGGCCCTCGCAGGAATGGGAGTGGCTGGATCTGCGCTGACATGGCTGACATCATACCTCAATGACCGCTCCTACCAAGTGTCATGGAGAGGGACTCTGTCGGCCACCCGCCCCCTCCGGACGGGTGTCCCCCAGGGCTCGGTCCTAGGACCCCTTCTCTTCTCCCTCTACACTAAATCACTGGGTAACATTATCACGTCTCATGGCTTCTCATATCATTGTTATGCCGATGCTACTCAACTCTTCCTCTCCTTCCCTCCCTCAGATATCCACGTCTCTGAGCGGATCTCGGCCTGTCTGTCCGACATCTCCGCCTGGATGACGACCAACCACCTCAAACTGAACCTAAGCAAAACAGAATTGCTCCACCTGCCGGCCAAATCCTCCCCCCTGACCGACCTCTCCATCACAGTCGAGAATGCAGCTGTGACCGCGTCGCCGACCGCCAAGAACCTTGGTGTTGTCCTCGACGACCAGTTGAACTTCTCTGCTCACATCGCAGCGACAACCAGAACCTGCAGATTCCTCCTGAGCAACGTCAGAAGGATACGCCCCTTCCTGACAAAAGAAGCCACCCAACTCCTCGTCCAATCAACAGTCATCTCCCGCCTCGACTACTGCAACGCACTCCTAGCTGGCCTCCCGGCCACTGCCACCAAGCCTCTTCAACTCATTCAAAACGCAGCGGCCCGCCTGATCTCAAACCTACCGAAGTCGGCCCATGTCACCCCACTTCTTAGGGACCTGCACTGGCTCCCCATTGCTGCACGTATCCGCTTCAAGGCCCTCGACCTAGCATACCGTGCGGCAAAGGGAACCGCTCCCGCCTACCTCCGGTCAATGGTCTCTAACTACACACCCTCAAGACCCCTACGCTCTGCATCTTCTGGCCGCCTCAGATCTACTCCTATCCAAGCTCCCGGAGGGTCATCAAAGAGAAGCCGCCTATTCTCAGTCCTTGCCCCACAATGGTGGAATGAACTACCCATCCCAATTAGGACAGCCGAATCCCGTCCAATCTTTCGCCGTCGACTAAAGACCCACTTCTTCAACCTTTATCTGAAATGATAAAAAAAAGAAAAAAAAATCTAACCCTGACTAACCTTACTGTCATGCACTTGTCCTAATAAACTAACCTACACTGTAACACGCAACACTTTGATGAACATTGTTACTCAGCTGATAGAGTTATACCCTTCTTGCTGTCTTGTCGCACAGAACTTGTAAGTCGCTTTGGATAAAAGCGTCAGCTAAATGACTAAATGTAAATGTAAATGTAATGGCCTTAAGGGCAGATTTGGAGGCAACAGCATCTCCCTCTGGCTGACACAGCAACTGAACCATGTAATGTCAAACTGAAAATATAATTGTTAGAATAAAACACACTAATGTTCACATCACAATCCCCCGACCCCCCCCCCCCCCCCCCTGAGTTAAGCCCATAGTAGCCCCCCATATCCCAGGCCGATGCGCACGCAGCCGGGCCCCCAGCGACACGGGTCCCTTGAATCCATTGGGCCAGGCCCAGTAGAGGAGAGGATAGGGGACTCCCCCCCACCGAGCCAAGCCCGCTATTTCCCATGCCACCGAGAGCCCCACCCCACGCCCACCGACCCCCCAACACACAGGACCCCGCCGGGCAAAGCCCAGCCGCTCTGATCCCCCTGAGAGAAACCCCTCCCTCCCACCGTCATCCCAGAGAAACAGAACACCCCCATATCCTGGTCCACCATGCGTGGAGCAGAGCACCCAGAGCCCCCACCCGCCCCCGCCCAACCGCCAGGCCCCGGCCCACGAGAACCCCAAGCCCAGGCCCGCAGAAGGCCAAAGCACCACGCCTCAATGGTCCCCCGACCCCCCGCGACCCCAAGCCCGGTGCCTCCCCGGCCCGGTGACCAGACCGCCCAGGCCACGGCGGCCGAGGGCCCAAGGAAACCCCACCCCCCCCACACCAATCCCACAACATGCAAGGCCACCCCTCCCCCGGGTCGAACCGCCGGAACGATGGCCCCTCCCCCCGACACCCCCCCCCACTGAACCCAGCCTGCCCACCTCTGTACCTCCCATGTCACCGACATCACCGCATATATTTATGAAAAAATTAAACTAACAACACAATAAGAAAAATTAAGTGAACATAAATGGTTATATGGTTAGCACTCTTTCCCCGGTTGGCGGTTTGGAGGGGGATCAGCCCTCCCACTGGAGAGGCCCCCCCCCCCAGAGATGGAGATACCCCCCTAAGGAGATTCTCCAAGCCTCTCTTCATGTCCAACATTTTGAATTCTTGTCCTTCATATTTGTCCATGTGCACAGCAGCACAACCTGTTCCACCCCAGGTGAAAATCTGCATAAAATGTATTCCTAGGTAAATGGAATATTGCTCCACTTCTACAAGGGCTATTTGCATATTCTTGGTATCTAGGTACATCTATGGACCTGAGTGAATGTATTCTCAGTGTCAGAAATATTGTGTCTATTACTAGGCTTGCTTAAATTGTGATGAAACAAAGGAAAATATGAATTATGATTTTTCTTTTCATCTTTGACAGTGAATAACACCATGATAATAATGACCAGACTTAAAAAACTGCCACTGACCTCGTTCAGTACCCTCTTGAGATCATGTGTACAAAAGATCTAAGGAAATTAATAAAGGGAAGATGATAAAACCGAAGGTTCTGTATATACAGTACTGAATTCTCCCATCCGGACCAATGCAATTTGAAATATTATTATAGAATATAGAATATATGCTTATACATTACCTTATTATAGCCAATTCGCACATTTATATATATATATACATATAGTATCTTTCAAATGCCCGAGTTCAATTTGGATTTAGTATCACCAGGCATGCATAATAACAGATAATAATATCTACTGTAATCGACTGTACTTTTTTATTTTTCTCACAGTGCAACCATTTTGAAACTAATTTCAGATCTAGTTGTTCCTATATGCTAACAATAGGGAGGAGAAACTAACTGCGTTTCAATATTTGTCAAATCGTTACCTTTTGTGGCTTATTATCAAGAATAATAACAGTTATTGACATATTCATAATTCAACTCTGAACTTTGAACCCCCATAGAACTTGAAGGGAAATGTAGTTTGGAAAGATTTCTGAGTGCCCTCGACAAAATGGCTGCAAGAAACTACAATTTGCGTTTTTTCTAAATTTCCAAAATGGTCGCCGGCTCGGATTCAGCTTGGATTATACTTCTTCAAAACGAGAAGGTAAAACCATATTATGCCACTTATAACCTATTGCTAACCTATTGCCAACCTAACGTTTTACATTCTACATGCTTTTGTGACATGTTTGTGATGTTAATACTTGAAAGCGGTTGATTTTAAAATCGCAAATGATTTCCATCAGTCATAAAAATATGGATCAATGATCATAATGGCAAAAGGGGTCGGTACCGACCCTGAGGGGTGGAACAGGTTTTAAAGCAACTGCTATTCTAACATAACTCAGAAGAAAATAATATAAAAGAAGACTAAAGACAATTGGCACTTCCCAGGTAATTCTTTTTAATCCCGTTTAACCCCCGTTGGCGGGTTGGAGGGGTAAGGCTGTCCTGGAGAGGGCCCCTCCTATAACGACGGAGATATCCCCAATGGGGATTCTCCAATGTCCCTATTATTGTCCAACATTTTATTTGAATTTCTATCTTTCATATGTTAGTACATTTCCGGAGCTCCCGGTCCGGTCTCCGAATGTGATTCCCCATGTTCCCCGTCATCTTATTTGTGTGTCATGTGTGCTAGTGTCTACAGTTTAGTCTAGTACGTGTTATTTGTATTATATGTCCCGAATCAAGTCCCAATTTCCCCAACTAATGCGTTTACCTTGTCTGTATTCCCAGTGGTCTGTGTGTTATCTGCAGTGTGTCTCGAACCATAACCTCCATTCACTATCAAATAATATGCTTAGTTGTGCGTCATGTGTGTTAGTGTCTACAGTTGAGTCTAGTACGTGTTATTTGTATTATATGTCCCGAATCAAGTCCCAATTTCCCCAACTAATGTGTTTACCTTGTCTGTATTTCCAGTGGTCTGTGTGTTGTCTGCAGTGTGTCTCGAATCATAACCTCCATTCACTATCAAATTATATGCATATGTGGTATTGAATCTTGGTCGGTGTGTATGACCTCAGTGCTCGAGTCCTGCTTGGTGTGTGAGACCTCGTTATTCGAGTTCTGTCTGGTCTGGTTGATCTCGGTCCAACGTCCCGCTAGCTTGTATCACTTGCTGCGTCATATTCATCGTGTTAGCTTCCATGTTAGCTTGCAGCTCCTTCTCCGGCCAGGCCTCGCCGCGGTCCAACGCCACGTTAGCCCCGAGTCCATCGATGTCGCTCTGGATGTTCTGCATGCTAGATTGGATAGCTTGGTTAGCTAACTCCATAGCCTGTGTGCTAGCCCGTATGCGTGTATCACTTCCGCAACGGATTTAGTCGGATTTCGGTTTCCGGGTTCGCCTGATTGGCCACTAAGCCCACGTGACCCTACGCTAGCAGGCCCCCTTACCCCGCTTACGCCTGAGAGTCACACACAGCTAGCGGCAGGCAGAGAGCCTTGCTACTACTAGCCGAGTGATGAATGAAGCTGTATCTGTTTCACCTAACAGCACTATTGCTCCGTGATCATAGCCATCCATCTCTAAAGCTAACCACTATTTGTAAAAGCCACAACCACGTTACCATATGTAATAATATAAATCATTGTGTTGTTGTACATATTGTGTATACACCGTTAGAAGCTAACGTAGCTTAGCTTGGTAGCTATTGTTGTGCTAACAACATCCCGACACCCAGCTTGTTAGCCAGCATGAATGCCCGATGTAGAAGGCATAGACGCAGGTCGCTTGTTGGCCGGCATGAGTGCCCGATTTGGGGTGGTTCTCTCCTCTTTGTGTGCCTTTGTCCTTGCGGGTGTTCTGCCGGGGGAGCTTGTGGACGCGACAATAGTGGTGGTTGTAGGGTGTTTGAGCTTGTAGCGCTAGTTAGCTCATAGCTATCATTAGCTTCTAATGCAACGGTGTATACACAATATGTACAACGACACAATGATCAAACACCTTATAAATACTATTGTCATGTCCATAAGTTACCTAGCAGGATACTTGTGAGGACAAGGGTATACAAGGAGGAGAGAACCATTTTAAATCGGGTATTCATGCTGGCTAACAAGCTGGGTAGCTATGAGCTAACTAGCGCTACAAGCTAACATCCGCAAGGACAAAGGCACACAAAGAGGAGAGAACCACCCCAAATCGGGCACTCATGCCGGCCAACAAGCGACCTGCGTCTATGCCTTCTACATCGGGCATTCATGCTGGCTAACAAGCTGGGTGTCGGGATGTTGTTAGCTACGTTAGCTTCTAACGGTGTATACACAATATGTACAACGACACAATGATTTACATTATTACATATGGCAACGTGGTTGTGGCTTTTACAAATAGTGGTTAGCTTTAGAGATGGATGGCTATGATCACGGAGCAATAGTGCTGTTAGGTGAAACAGATACAGCATTACAGCTTCATTCATCACTCGGCTAGTAGTAGCAAGGCTCTCTGCCTGCCGCTAGCTGTGTGTGACTCTCAGGCGTAAGCGGGGTAAGGGGGGCATGCTAGCGTAGGGTCACGTGGGCTTAGTGGCCAATCAGGCGAACCCGGAAACCGAAATCCGACTAAATCCGTTGCGGAAGTGATACACGCAGCCCGTATGTCCTGGACCATCTGCATTTTAGCTTGGATGTTAGCCTGCATGCTAGCTTCCCACTGCGTCATGGCAGCCTGAATCATCTCCTGAATCATCTCCTGCGCCCTCATTTGTACTTCTTCTGGGGTCGCTTTTCTCTCGCCTTTTCTCGTGTTCCTCCTTCCTCCTCTCTTATATCCTTGAATTGTCACTTTTTATTTCGCTTTGAATTGTTTTACTTCCTTTGGAAAATACTGACGCTTCCTCAAACGGGTTGACGTGGCGCGGGTGCCGACAGAGAGAGAGCAGAGAACGAGCAAGCGAGAGGGAGGGAGAGAGAGAGAGATAGAGAGGGAGAGAGAGGGATACGGAGAATTTTACACACACTCCCGACTGCGTGTGTGTGGGGAAACACATACACGCAGTTGGGACGCATCTCTCCTCTCTCTCTCTCCCTCGAGTCATCGGAGCATTTACACACATTTCCGACTGTGTGTGTGTGGGGAAACACACGTGCGCTCTCTGAGCATCTCTCCTCTCCCTCTCTCTGTCTGTCTCTGTCTTTCTCTCCCTCTCTCTCGCTCGCTCGTTCTCCGCTCTCTCTCTGTCGGCACTCGCGTCACGTCAACCTTTTGCAAAATATCATAACGCACACTCCCACGCGTATTCCGATCCGTGCAATAATATTCACGGGGTATATATTGTCATTTGAACCAAGTTACCAATGCATTGTCCCGTGGGATTATGCCCCCCCTGCGGAGAAATTAATTAGTCTCCCACTCTATCTCTCTATGTCTCTCTCTGTGCAGACTGTGGGTGACTGTGACTCAAAGTGCTTTGCGAGTATGGGCGGAGCCCATCCCAAAACAGCTTGAAATATTGATGTGGAAAAATGCTGCTTTAGAATACTTGATTAGAAATACAAAAAAATAATTTTAATTTTTTTTTAAACTTACAGATGTGTTCCATAGACTCACAGGAATTGTGTAAAATTGCCCAAATAGTGAAATGAATAGCAAACCATGGGACCTCTACTTAACATTATACATATCATATTCTACCAGAGCATTGTAGTTTAACATTATATCATATTTTACCATAACCTTTTATAAATGAACGCTCACAGCTTAGAAAATGCAATTTTACAGAACAGTACTATTAACATGACCTACAGCTTGTAGAGCAAATCCAGACTGGGAGGAGGAACAGGGCGGTGACTCCTCCCCCTATATACAAGCGGGCAAATTCCCAACCAATAGAAAAATACCTCACAACAGCATATTCATACAGTGGCAAGTGGATACATAACAAACCCTTTTACACCTGCAAACACTGACGCACTGCGCAGATACACAAAGCCACACATGCACAAAGCCCCTCCCATTCGTCTCTCTTTCCACTGAAAAGTGTACGTGTGTCTTTAACTTGGTGCAGCTGCTTGTTAGAGTCCGGAACTCGACAACAACCCTTGTTTTCAAGTACAATCAGAGCCAGAGGGCAGGAACAACACACTCAGGAAATGCATGTGACTACATGGGAAAACTGGGTCTGAAAACCCCGGGTTGAAAGGGGACCTCATGAATAGACTGGGTCTGACAGGACCCCTTGTTTAAAAAGACTTCTCCGGGAGAAGGCCTGTCACACATACATACATGGCGGGCCAGAGGGGCACACTGAGAACGCTGGGAGAGTGACGGGAGCTTTTAGGGGCAAACAGCCTTGATTAACTGCTAGTTTGTTCTGAGGATTCATCTCGGGACTGAAGAGGTGCAATCAATGCCCCCGGTTTACGCACAAAGACGGAGGGGGGGGGGGGGGGGCACTACTGAACATAACTGAATGCACTATCTATTGAGTGACAGACAAATGAGTGTGCGTGAAAAAGGCAAAGCATTTATTTACTGAACAAAAAATGCTTCAAATATTTGTTGAATTTTTGTGCTTAGCTCTATTTTATTAGAAGTTGTATATATGTACTTTTAGATACTATTGCTACTATGTATGTATATATCTGTTTATTATTACATGTATATACATACACATACCAATTATTCGCTTGTTCTATTCTCCTTCCATCTATCATCCATAGCAACACAATATCATCCTGATGGGGGATCCCCTTTGAACAGCTCCTCTGAGGTTTCTCTCCTCCACGGCGCCATATGGTGCTTTTTTTCTTCCTATTGCTAGGTTTTAGAGAGTTATTCCTCATCTTCATTGGGAAAAGTCTGGGGGTGTTGCAAAAAAAACGTATGGTGTTTTTTGTTCTGGATCTATTTTTTGTATCCACTTTTTCTCCTTATTTTCTATTTTTTCTCCCATCCCAATTTCGTGTATCCAATTCTCCCCTCCCCTGTCTTGAACGTTGCTCGACTATGCCCCCCACTGGTCGGTTGTAGGGAGGATAGAAGTCTTGCATCATGTGTCCCCTCCGGTACACGAGGAGGCAGCCTGTCACATCTTTTCACCTGCCAGCGCGGACTCTCAGTGGCGAGGTGTAACGCATGGGAGGCTCACACTACCCCTGCTACTTCCTGTCTCTGCTGTGCAGGCGTCCCCCAACCGACCTGTAGGAGTCGCTGTCCACAATGTCCAAATCCACACCCATCGACTTTCACCCGCTAACTCTGCCAATTGAGTTAGTATGACGGCTGGCCCAAGCCGGAGGCAATGCTGACACCCGGATTCGAGACCGGAGTCTCTTGCATTGGTGACGAGCACAATTTCCGCTGTGCCCCTTGTTCTGGATCTATTGTGGTGTTTCCTCTTGATCTGTGAAGCCCATGGGGGCAATTTGTTGTCATTTCGGGCTATACAAATACATTTGATTTGATTTGATTATGATCACGCTGTACACCTTCATCAAGTCCTCCATGAGACTCGGCTCTCAGTGCCGTTGTAACCCGAATGAAGAGGTTTTAATGTGTTCATTCGGATCTATCTCATCTATTTAAGTGGCGTCGTGGGCAGAAGGGGCTCATGTGCGGCACAGTAAAGTATATAGAGATACTGCAGATACGCCATCGACTCCTTTTAACAGGGCAGCCGCTACGGGAACTAACTAGATTTAGCCTGAGCCTGATGCCAGAAGCAACTGAGGCCTTTTACAGCTGTCTTTATCGTGTGTGTGTGTGTGTGGGGGCGGGGGTCTAAGCTCAGAAAATTACCAGCTCAGCAGAGGACAGAGATGAGGGGGAGAGAGAGAGAGAGAGAGAGAGAGAGAGAGAGAGAGAGAGAGAGAGAGAGAGAGGAACAAAAGAAAGAAGAGGAGAAAACTGTGAGAAAAGCTGACTGAGGAATATAGACGACAGCGTGTTTGACTAGATTGTTCTATTGATCCATTACAACAACAACAACATCAACAACAAAGGAATCATCGTAGTTGGATGGTCATTTCAGTTTTACCATGGTTTGGCCCATTGTCTAATTAATTTGCCACTTTTGCACTTAAATAATACCATGGTATATAGTCCAATTTAAGATAAGATATTTCTTTATTGATTCCCTGGGGGAAATATGGGCATCATAGCAGCATGGGGGAGGGGAGGTACTGGTATGGGCAGGATAATAGTAGAAAGACATGAATTTAGGCAATACAATTAGATCTGAATATACAAAATATGAGAAAAATATACAGTAAAAAAATAACTGTTTAAACAAAGGTGCAGATGAGGGTCTGTATGCCCTATCGGTTATATTATACATATAGGCAATAAAGAATTTGATCTACTGTACTATGAGTAAGTGTAAAAGTAAACGGTAAACACAAGATACCCTAACTGGGATGATATACGTCATTATGTTGTAATCCGTGCAGGTTTCAGACACACGTTGGTCAGACATTCCAGTTATAAACCATGACACTGATGGTAATATAATGGTATTGCCATAATATTTTGGTCACTGGGGGGCTATATAGCATAAATACAGCGGTGCTGACTTTGTGAATGTACACTGGGTGATGCTGTTCGAGGCGTAACCGTCACCGTGGCGACTAGACAGGTGTAGGCCTACGGTACGTTGTGTGATGTTGATTGTGGTACATATGAGGTGCAAACGTGTACCCGCAATGCAATTTGAACGCACACGAGTGCTCACATCCACCGTGTCAACCCGCATGCCCTTGGCCTTCGCTGGTGATGATTGGAGGATCAAGAAAAGAGGGGCGGGGTTTGAGATAGGTCACTTTTGTCATGCTGTGGTAACTTATTTTGTTAATAATAATAATAATAATAATAATAATAATAATAATAATAATAATAATAATAATAATAATAATAATAATAATAATAATAATAATAATACACTTTATTTGCATACTGTAGCAGCTTTCATACAAGCATTGCAGCCCAAAGTAGACATAATAGACATAAAATGGACATTGAATTGACACATATAAAAGCAATGCATAAAGTGCAGACATAAAACAAGTATAAAATAGACAATAATCATAAAATAGACAACATGTATTCTTATGTTATCACAATTGACCCGCTACGGTCAATCAGTCGATCGATAATACGCTATGAATGAACAAGTTGTTAAGACTGTATCATAGCTGTATGCTCTATGAATGAACCAGTTGTTAATACTGTATCCATTAGCTGTATGCTCTATGAATGAACAAGTTGTTATATTTCGTATGGCATCGCTCCCGCTCTGAGCCTTACGAGATACTCTATATCGCCTGTGATACCTAATGTATCTCCCACGAACAAAAACACATGCACCCCACCTGTATGGGGCCCCGCCCCTTATGGTGGTACCACCCATATAATCATGACTCTGGTCATGACACACCCTTCCTCTATTTTCGTCCCAGCGCACTGGATGCTATGCACCATGCGAGCTAGCGGAATGAAAAGATTAAGGAAGATTAATAATGTTGAGGGCTTACCGGAGGATTGTGTTTCCCTGGATTCTCCGGAGCTTGTTTCGACGACGCAGACCTGTGCTGGTGGTTCCTCGGCTGACGGCGACGGACCGAGGGGCAGCGTGCAAGGTTTGGCTATCGGGTCGGCTTGTACAAAGGTGAGGTCTGTGTCAGTAGGCGTCGATGTCGGTGTTGGTCGTGCTGTGGAGTATGTTTCGGCACCAGGGCCGGGGCGGCTTGGCGATCGTTCCACTGTAGTGGGCGATGTCTTGGCGATCCTGGAACATGCTGTTGACGCTAATGCTACTGCTACTGCTAATGCTAATGCTACTACTGCTTCTTCTGCTAACGCTGATGTTGACGCTGGAATGTCTAATAATCCCCGCCGCGGGATTCCGCTTTTCCCTCCTCTTGCCACCTTCATTGATGAAGGTCAGTCGGTGGTGGGTGTGGGGGGGTTCGCTGAGCTCTATTTACCTTTTTTGCAGGTGAAGGGGCTGACGACGGGGTGCAGCCCGGGGGTACCTTGGCTAAGTAGCCAGGTAGCTTCTTTGTTGTGCCCAGGCGGGGATGAACGACGTTCCGCCCGGCCGTTGCTTGATAGCATGTCGGCTCGGAGGGTGGCAGTATGGACGGATGAGTGGTATACTGCTGCAGGATGGCATTTAGCGGCGGCCAGTGTTGTGGCTCAGCTGGCTACTTTCCTATCCAAGATGGCGTCGGGTTGTAGGTCTTTGAGTCCGACCGACACTATGAACGTGATTCATGTTTGTGGTGTTATAGAGATCTTGACTCAGTCGCAAGCTATAACTGCGGGGAGGATTCGGATGCTATCGACTTTGGTTGTTAGGCATCTTTGGTTGGAGCAGTCTCCTCTTGGGGAAGAGGATAGGTTTTCTCTCCTCACGACTCCTTTTTCCACAGATAGTCTTTTTGGGCGTTCTGTGGAGGCGCAGGCGGTTTTTGATTCGGGTCCTACACCGCCTCACGCTGTGCAGCCAGGGGTGGGGGCACGGTCTCGTCAACGACTGTGGCGAGATCCTCGACAGGCGGCCATGTTTCCCCCGCCAGTGGTGCCCTGGTTGGAGAATCGACAGGGTTTCGCAAGGCCGACAGTCTTGGCGGCCGAGGGATCGGCCATTTTTGGTGATTTCGGGGTTGGTAAACCACCCCGTCGTCATTTTGCCGCGAGCAGCCCGCTCCCCGTTCGGTCCTCTCTCTGGTATCCCCAGAAGCGGGGCTTTGAGCGTTCTCCTTTGGCTGCGGGCCGCGAACCTTCTTTGAAGCGTATGCGGCCCCATTCTTCACTTCTCATGGAGACAGGGGCTGACACCCAGTTGATGGCTGAGCCTGGGTCTGTCCGTGGGAATGTTCCGTCGTCGCGTGGTTCCTACACCGCAGGTTGTGGGTGGGTGGAACCTGGTGTTGCAGCTGCCACTAGCTTCAGTGGTCAGCAGGGGGACTCGGTGCCTCTTCTGTTGAATGCTCAGCAGGGGTTACCCCGGCTTCGCCAGGCGGGGTATCGCGCTGTTGCCTCCCACTCCCGTCAAACCGGCAGTGGTCTGCAAAGGAGAGGCTGGCGTGATTTGAGTGGTAGTAATATCACTGCAGGGCTTCGGCGTGTAGGAGCCCATGGGGTCCTCAGGCCTTGCGTGTCTGGCTGCGGAACGGCTCCTCAGCGTGTGCTGGAGGGGTGTTCAGGGGGTGAGTGTGTGTCCACAAGTTTGATGACCGCTCCTCCCGTATCAAACCGGCCCTTTCTGTCGGGGTCCCCCCTTGGGTGCTTTGCACGACGGGGGGGACCGGGCCAATTATCTGCTGTTCCTTGCGGCCCAGCGTCAGTTGACGGCGGGGGCGCTGTGGGATTATATTCACATATGGCGACGGGAATGTCCCTTGAATCGGTGGATGAGGAGAACGTTAGAGGCGGGGCTGGTTTTGCAGTTTGCGCGGCCCCATCCTCCGTTCTCAGGTTTGGTGCCGACCCTGTTGTCAGGGTCGGGCGCGGTGACAGCCCTGGCCGACGAGATTCGATCTCTGTTGGCGAAGCAGGCCGTCGTTGTGGTCCCGAGAGAGGACGCAATGTCAGGCGTCTACTCCCGCTATTTTCTGGTGCCCAAGAAAACTGGGGGGGTCAGACCTATACTGAATCTGTCCATGTTCAATCGGTTGATTGTAGTGAGACCATTCAGGATGTTGACCGTCCGACTCCTCCTGCTTGCTGTCAGGAGGGGGGACTGGTTCACCTCCATAGACCTGAAGGATGCGTATTTTCACATACCCATTTTCCCTCCTCACAGGAAGTTCCTACGGTTCCTGTTTCAGGGCGTAGCGTACGAGTACCACAGAATGCCGTTCGGTTATTCTCTGGCTCCCCGCACATTCACCAAGTGCGTGGCGGCTGCTCTGGGGCCTTTACGTCGTCGGGGGATACGAGTTTTGTTCTATCTCGACGACATTCTGCTCCTCAGCCGTTCAGAGGAGGTTGCCAGGTCTCATACTCGACTGGTGGTGGAATTCCTCACCAGCCTGGGTTTTGCTGTGAATTGGAAGAAGAGTACCCCTCTTCCCAGTCAACAGGTGGAGTACTTGGGCTTGACATTGAGGTCGAAGCCCATGCTTGCGACCCTCTCGGAGCAGCGTCGGGGGGATCTCCGTCACGCGCTCGGGGGTTTCCGTCTGGGAGGGACGGTTACGGCGCTGCAGGTGATGCGTCTGCTGGGCCTTATGTCGGCGGCCCACACGGTGGTTCCTCTTGGCCTCCTCTTTATGAGGCGGACACAGAGGTGGTTTCTCTCTTTGAGAATAGATCCGGTGTGGGGCAAAGGGAGACGGTTGACGGTTCCTTTGTCGATATGGGGGGATCTCGCCCACTGGGGGAGGCTGGGTATCCTCTCCGCTGGGGTCCCCATGGGCAGCAGAGGCTCCCACGTCACGGTTTTCACCGACGCCTCTCTCACAGGTTGGGGAGGGGCGTTTCGGACCCACGCAGTGGGGGGCAGCTGGACGGGTCATGCCGACCCAGCTGTCCTGCATATCAATGTGTTGGAGTTGAAGGCGGTCCTCCTGGTCCTCAAACGGCTCGGCCACCTGGTGGTAGGCCAGCATGTTTTGATCAGGACGGACAATGTGACGGCGGCGGCGTATATCAACAGGCAGGGTGGGACTCGTTCCGCCCGCCTGCTCCGGGTGGCACGCGAACTGTTGCTATGGGCATCCCGCAGGCTGCGCAGTCTGCGGGCGCTCCACGTTCCTGGTACGGAGAATGTGGCGGCGGATATAATGTCTCGGGGCGGTCCTCGTCACGACGAGTGGGAACTCCGCCCCGACATAGTCAGACAGATCTGGGATCGGTTCGGGGAGGCCTCGGTAGATCTGTTTGCGTGCCGACGTTCTCACAAGTGCCCCTTGTGGTTCTCGCTCAGTCGAGCGGATCATCCCCCCTTGGGGGTGGATGCCTTCTCGACCTTTCCGTGGCCGCCCGGTCTTCTGTACGCCTTCCCTCCTGTACAGCTGTTGAGTCAGCTGTTGGAGCGGATACGGAGGGAGCGCAGGACGGTGATCCTGGTCGCGCCGGACCGGGGCACGTCAGTGTGGTTCCCGGTCTTAATCCAGCTTCTGGTCGCTCCTCCTTGGGTCATTCCGTGGTCAGCGACGGCCCTCTCGCAGCACAACGGAGTGCTTGTCCAGCCTCCGGTGTTGGGTCAACGCCTGGTGGTGTGGCTGGTGGGGGGGTGAGTCTGGAGAGGATGGATCCCGCGGTGGTTGATACCATCCGGTGTGCGCATGCTCCCTCCACTGTCGCGGTTTACGCGGGCAGGTGGCGTGCGTTCCAAGAATGGTGTAAGGGGGGGGGCTGGGACCCAGTCTCCTGCCCCCTGGATGCTGTTCTGGGTTATCTCCAGTCTCTCCTTGATAGTCTGTCGGCTTCGACAGTGAGGGTATATGCAGCAGCTATATCCTCCTATCATGAGGGATTTGAGGGGAATGTCTTGTTCAGCCACCCTCTTGTGAAGCGTTTCCTGCTTGGCGCTCGACGCGTTAAGCCGGTGCAACGCTCCTTGGCTCCGACTTGGGATCTTCAATTGGTCCTCGGTCGGTTGTCCTTGGCCCCGTTTGAGCCGCTCGAGCAGGCGCCGTTGGGACGGCTGTCTTTCAAGACCGCGTTCCTACTGGCTGTCACTTCCGCTAAACGCGTGGGTGAGCTCTGTGCTCTCTCGGTACGTCCAGAGTGCCTGTCTTTTCGGACCGATTGCGGTGCCACTCTGCGACCTAATCCTGCTTTCGTGCCTAAGAATATCCGGAGTTCCTTCCGCTCCCGGGATATTGTGGTTCAGGCTTTCGTCCTCCTCCTCACACTAGTGAGTTAGATGCGGGCCTTCACCTGTCATGTCCAGTCCGTGCTTTGGGGTTTTACCTCAGCCGTACTCAGGACTTCAGGGTTACCGATCAGCTTTTTGTCTGTTACGGTGGGGCTCGTGCTGGTAAGGCACTGTCGAAGCAGCGCCTGTCCCATTGGTTGTGCGAGGGTATTGCCCTCTGCTACACGTTGGCTGGGTGGGATCCCCCTGGGGGCGTCAGGGCGCACTCCACTCGTGGGGTGGCTGCCTCTGCCGCTCTCCTGGGTGGGGCCTCGGTGGAGGACATCTGTGCTGCAGCTTCATGGTCCTCACCGGGCCCCTTTGTAAGGTTTTACCTCATGGACATGACCGGGGGTTCTGTCTCCCAGGCGGTTCTGGGGTCTGTGGCCTTTCCTGCTTCCCGTCCTTTGGTCGGGTAGCGGGAGTGTATGGGTATGGGCCGCAGTGTGTTGAGTCACACGTGGTTCCGCCTGTACGGTGTGTTCAAGGGGTTCTGGCTCCCTCTTGTTCGCATTCAGGTGGAGTTGTCTGCGCCCCCCCTTCGTTAGGAAGGATGGGGTGACAGGGCTCCCCGCACCCCTTGATGTGGGCTTACGGGTCCTCAGGGGGTACATCTGTCGGGTCTCGCACCCGCTCTTCCCCATTATCTCGTAAGGCTCAGAGCGGGAGCGATGCCATACGAAATATAACGATAGGTTATGTAGATAACCTAGTTATATTAGTATAGGCTAAGCTCCCGCTCTGCGCGCCCTGAGTCCCCTCTTGGGGGATCTTTTCCTGGGACGGGTTTTTTTGGCGAGGAAGGGTGTGTCATGACCAGAGTCATGATTATATGGGTGGTACCACCATAAGGGGCGGGGCCCCATACAGGTGGGGTGCATGTGTTTTTGTTCGTGGGAGATACATTAGGTATCACAGGCGATATAGAGTATCTCGTAAGGCTCAGAGCGGGAGCTTAGCCTATACTAATATAACTAGGTTATCTACATAACCTATCGTTAACACTGTATCCATTAGCTGTATGCTCTATGAATGAACAAGTTGTTAACACTGTATCCATTAGCTGTATGCTCTATGAATGAACAAGTTGTTAACACTGTATCCATTAGCTGTATGCTCTATGAATGAACAAGTTGTTAACACTGTATCCATTAGCTGTATGCTTTATGTCACTTCGACACCACATGCGCTCGGACCCCAGTCACCTGCACGATGCTTTAATCCTGCATCCCTTGGCTGTTTGCTCTTGTTTATATTGCTTTTCTCATAACTCCATAGTTCCAGAGGAGTGTCAGGAAACCGAGAAAATCTGTTGTCTATGCAGAAAAAATTTCTGATTCATTAGGTGTCAGGGCTTCATTCACGTCAAGGTGTGGAACCAGTCCGCCACACTTCCGACGCTCGGCCACACGTGATCCTATCCATCCTCTGAAACGATTCCCACTTGACCTGCAAATCCACCACTCTCCAGGTTCCTCTCAGGAGGAGCCGCCAACCGATCTCAGGGACTCGTTCCGCCCGGCCTGCCTGTGTGGCTGTCTGCCTGAGAGGGGTAAGAGAGTAAGAGAGAGAGGAGAGGGAGAGAGGGGTAAGAGAGTAAAAGAGTCTGTCTGTCTGTCTGTCTGTCTGTCTGTCTGTCTGTCTGTCTGTCTGTCTGTCTGTCTGCCTGCCTGCCTTCCTGCCTTCCTATCTGTCTGTCTGTCTGTCTGTCTGTCTGTCTGTCTGTCTGTCTGTCTGTCTGTCTGTCTGTCTGTCTGTCTGTCTGTCTGTCTGTCTGCCTGCCTGCCTGCCTGCCTGCCTGCCTGCCTTCCTATCTGCCTGCCTGTCTGCCTGCCTGTCTGCCTTCCTATCTTCCTGTCTGCCTGCCTGCCTGTCTGCCTGCCTGGCTCTTCCTTCATTAGGCTCTGGTGGAGAGAAGGTGCCACATGCTTAACGAAACACACTGATGGGAAACACTGTGTTGGTGAGAAACATAATTATTGTAACCATGTTTATTGTAATGTATAATATAAGTGATACAGACCCTCATCTGCACCTTTGATCACACTGCCTACTGATGCGTATGTACAGAGTTCATTATATTGTTTACACACTGCCTATTTTTACTTTTCTACTGTACTATAATTGTATTACTGTATTTATGTCTTCTACTATTACCCTGCCCATACCTGTACCTCCCCTCCCCCATGCTGCTACGACACCTGCATTTCCCCCAAGGGGATCAATAAAGGAATATCTTATCTTATCTTAAGGGAGGGAGGAAGGGGTGTGAAAGACTGGAGAGAGAGAGAGCGAAATAAAGAAAGGAATTGAGGAAAATTGCCCCCATAGCCAAACCTCTGCCGCCTCATTGGTGGCTTAACGGCATGTGTCGTAAATTATGTCACCACCTCATCTCTACTCCATCACCTCCCCCACTCCCCCCTTCCACCCCCCCCCCCCCGCATCCCCACCCCCACCGTCATCCATCTCTATCCAGCCAATTCCCTGCTCTCCTGGAGTCTCCTTCTCTCTATCTGAGGCCGATGGATAAACACTGCTAGCAGCTCCATAGCAGATCCAATCTCATTCTGCTAAACACTCCGGCCTGTCTTATCAGATATTCCCTCACTTTTTTTGGGGGGGGGGATACTAAAGGCCGTTTAATACCCCAGCGATGTCACACACAGTAGAAATCGCCGGCGATCACCCGACACGCTCGAATAGCCGCGAACACGCCGTGAAGATAAAGGCCCCCCTTAGCTTTCCCCGAGTCAAACGGAACCCAAACGTTATCCTCCCGACGTCATCCTCTGTTAGTTTTCCGTAACGCTGTCCGTGATGGACGTGAGACTGTAAAGCCGCATCTGAACGAGCGGGGGCGTCATGCCGGGGGCTACCGCTGCCCCCCTGTGGGCGGGAGGATGAACCGCCTATCAAACTGCCATCGTCGCCGTGGGAAATGGCTCTCTCTCGTGTGATCGTTACAGAGGATTTTTGGTTCACAGCCAGACATGGAGAGAGGAGAGAGAGATAGAGAGAGAGAGAGAGAGAGAGAGAGAGAGAGAGAGAGAGAGAGAGAGAGAGAGAGAGAGAGAGAGAGAGAGAGAGAGAGAGAGGGAGATGGAGAGGGAGAGGGAGAGAGAGAGAGGGGTAAGAGACGGATTTTCTCGAGAGGTATGTTTTATTCCGCCTCGAAAAATCAATGAGACCGGAATAAGGAAGGAGCGTCTGACCCTCTCCACCCATCAGGCAGCATTCCATCTGCTTCCGTCTTCATAAACCGGCGCCTTAAATCACCACCGTCATCCGCCGCTACGTTTTCCAGCGAGTGGACGAGCAGAGGGTTGAAAACCCGACACTTTCATGAAAAGATATGGATCGTCGTCGATTAATCAATGCAGATATGAGATGTGGAGTCGAGTTTCAGAGGCTTTTTTTATAAAATTATTTTTACGAGGTTGACTTTTGTTTCGCTTGATGACGCTGCCACGATTCTGCCACTCCGTCATGGTGGTCACGGTTCACGGGACACCATTACAGCTTTATGCAACAACAACAGGGTCGCGGTCAATACTTCCAATCAAATCCAACCTTATGCGTCGGGCGGTATGGATTTTGTTTTTATAGAGAGGACCTGGAGGTCACTCCGAGACAACGCGACTAGGAGCAGTCAACTGGGACTTGGTGTTGTAGAAATGGGCTTATAACACAGCTCAAAGCACTGGTTCTCAACCTGGGGATAGATTATATTAGATTCGATTTGATTCGATTAAAATGTATTGTCATACAGCACAAGTACAGTACAGCGAAAAGAAGTTTGGCGTCAAATCAGAGTGCAAATCTACCAATCATTAAACAATGGACATAATGTTAGCCTTGAAAAGGACCATTCTAATGCTTTCACACACACACACACACACACACACACACACACACACACACACACACACACACACACACACACACACACACACACACACGCACACACACACACACACACACACACACACACACACACACACACACACACACACACACACACACACACAGGAAACTTGTTTACAAAGACTGACAAATGTGTTAAATCCACAAATATGCAGATGATTCACCGTGCAAACATATTTTTTCAGAAAGAGACAATAAATGAAACACCAGAATAGAATCCTCATCCTCTCTCTCTCTCTCTCTCTCTCTCTCTCTCTCTCTCTCTCTCTCTCTCTCTCTCTCTCTCTCTCACTCTCTCTCTCTCTCTCTCTCTCTCTCTCTCTCTCTCTCTCTCTCTCTCTCTCTCAGAGATCTCACATCCTCTGTATATCCCACTCTCCACTCTCATGTGCCCATCTGTGTAGCTGAAGTGTTGAACCCCAACTTCAACACAGCAAACACTGCAACACAGCATGGTCAATACATCATCAATAAATTAAGATATTTGTGATGTTCTTAAGTGAGACTGATATTATTATTCTTTACCATCACTAATGTTTCTCCTTTGTCCCTTTGTAATGGTGTATTGATTGGTCAATAATGTCACGTGTGTTTGCTGTTAGAAAACAAGACAGATGCCCACTGCAGTGGCCTGCAAACAGCCTGTCCATTACTGAATCACACACACACACACACACACACACACACACACACACACACACACACACACACACACACACACACACACACACACACACACACACACACACACACACACTTTCTGTGTCTCTCTCGTATACACTCACATAGTACACACTCAAACACACACACACAGACTCAAATGAGAGGCACAAAGACATCTCTCATTTGCATGGAGCCTGATGTTGTATCTGTATCCATAAAATATTTACACAACCATAAAATGCCCTATCAGAATTTATTAGTCCGTACTAGAAAGGTACGCTCGGCAGAGCACAAATCTCCCCCAGACGTCAGCCAGACAGTTCTCATCCTCTAACCATCACAGGGTGGACACAAAATAGTAACACACAAGTAAAACTATTACACAATTTACAATACAAATTTTGTAATTTAGCTGACGCTTTTCTCCAAAGCGACTTACAGATTGTGAACAAGTCAGCAGGAATGGAACATCTCTGGCAAAAAGTTGTTTGTCAAATAGTATCAAGGTTGAGTGAAAATTGGGGGGTTTCAGATATCCTGACTGTGGTGGGAAGTACCATTGCACTGTTACACACATGATACTATTACAGTATTATATAACTACACTATTATACTATCACACACTATTACACAGCACCCCCAAAATTGCCTTTTTGCTTTTTTTCGACGATATTGAGATTTTGTTATATTTTGCTTCCTAAACATGTCTTCTATGAAACTAGTGACAATAAAATGTCAATAACACACAATTAGTTGTTTATTTGACTTCATTTAGCCTGATTGCATCCATAAATGTGCACATATTTAATGGGGAAGTGCCTCATTTGCATATATAAACATAAAATTCAGAAAACTTGCAATATATTTTTTCTTAGTTTATATGTACATAACACTACTGGGAAAGTCTCATAGTGATATCTATTCAATTTGTAGGGTACTACACTTACTACACTGTTACTACACTGTTTGTAGCATGTGTGTAGTTCTGTTTAGTTCAATAACATCATTATTATTATTATTATTATTATTATTATTATTATTATTATTATTATTATTATTATTATTATTATTATTATTATTATTATTATTATTATATTATTATTATTATTATTATTATTATTATTATTATTATTATTATTATTATTATTATTATTATTATTATTATTATTATTATTATTATTATTATTATTATTATTATTATTCAGTTATCAGGCATGTGTTTAGGTTGTCTATTACTAATGGTTTGATTGGGTGTTGTGTTTGTAAATAGCTGTTTCAAATAAAAATGTATGGCATTTTACAATACAAAACTTTGAGGTCGTTTTCTGAAAAACTAGTTTTTATGCATTTTACTTACACATAAAGAGTTGGAACTCCATTTCCCTTGTTGATATATATCATTCATAGCCGGGTTTATAGTACATTTTATACCAAAACTAGGCGACATTTTTGTTTTTTATGACAGTAGACAGTATTTCCTGATGTATGGGCTGATAAGAGGACATAGCCACAAAGTCTTTCTATACAAAGTTTCGTTTTGAATGGCATTATCCATTTTGGTGATGCGAGTCTTGGCGATACATGCAAATATGTGCATATTTAATGGCAGAAGTGCCTCATTTGCATATCTAAACATAAAATTCTGAAAACTTGTAATATATTTGTTCTTAGTTTATATGTACATAACAAACTGGGAGAGTTTCATAGTGATATCTATTCAAGTATTTTATTAGGGGGTGCTGTCTCACCTTAAGCATGGGGGGGTAGTTAATAGATAGATAGATAGATAGATAGATAGATAGATAGATAGATAGATAGATAGATAGATAGATAGATAGAGAGATAGATAGATAGATAGATAGATAGATAGATAGATAGATAGATAGATAGATAGATAGATAGATAGATAGATAGATAGATAGATAGATAGATAGATTTTTTTGGTCAAATCAGTTATGCAATAGTCACTTTTGGTGAGTTGTTTCTATACAATTCACTTATATGACATTTAGGTATGACACAGTACTACAAAAGCATTTAGTATAGAAATGTGTCAACAGACTAAAGCAGGGAACCACAATATTTTGCATACAAATTATGCTGAGCAGAATGTAATATCGTAACTGTCGTAAAAATTATTTTTCTTGCAATTGAGTCAATTTTCATTAGGTACGGTTCTGAGGTGTGTGTTCAACAGAATGCAGTATCAAAAACACGTTCACAAAATTACTGAATGCTGAACTGCACTGTTATAATCACTAAGCCATTGTAAGACCTTACCTGTGTCCCTGTATCACTTGTCTCTGCTGCCCTTTGACTAAAAAACGTCCCTATGTCCATTTCCTTTTTTTGTGTGGCATATTTGAAATAGTCACCTAGTAAAAGTGAGATAATTGACAATATCAAAACATGCTAGGGCTGTACCGAATAGTTCTGTTGTGGAATATTTAAAATGAGCCATGACAGTAAGCTGTAGAAATTGAGATTGAGTCAGTTGTTATAAAAATATAGAAACATAGTTTATTAGCAGAGCTCAGGTTATAATCAGTCATGCTAACATGATCATTTAGTGTCCCTGTCCTTTACAGTAAGCTAGCTAGGATAACTGTCTGAAAACAACGTGAGACCTAATAGCTAGATAGCTAATGTTAGCTGGAGAGTTTTAACTATCTCACCCATTAATTAAGGCTTTACCATTACAAAACAGTAGCTTTTATGCTCTACTTACCACTGTATTTCTTTATTTTATCCTCCTCATATTTTTTCTGCTCCATAAATCCTCTTAGTTTTGCTTGTTTATTATACGTAGGTATTGCTTGCTCAAAGTTTCATTTACACGTGAATATTTTTTTTCGCCCCCAAACACAAGTGCCCCTAAGGGGGCCCCTGAGGGGGTTTCCTACTGTCGTTTCATTGCATATCAACCATTTGAATTGCGGTCGCTTTTGTTGAGTACAGCCATTATGCCCTCGGGGGGGGTCCCTACTGGCGGGGGCTCCAGGCTGCTGCCTGTCGTATTCACAGCGGGTAATGTAGCCTTTTTAGTAAGAACTGAAGGGCAAAATGAAAATACAGGAAATGTACGGGAAAATATTGAAATGGGAGGATGGCGGGAAAGAACTGTCAATACGGGAGAATCCCGGGAAAAACTGGAGGGTTGACAGGTATAAAAACATACAATATAAAAACACACAAGAATACATGCAATGCAATCCCCACAATAGAAGTATTACACAAACAATAAAAGAAATGCTACAGTACCTAAAATAGCTGTGTTCCAGTTTAAAGTGCATATTGCCTTCAAGTGCCTGTCGGCTGGTGCTAGCCCTTATGGTACAAAGTGCCTGTGCATTAGGACTTGAGTTCAGGTGACAGACAACCTCGGGATATGTACTGTTTTTAAAACTAGATGTCCTACACCTGAGATTTTGGAGTCTTCTACCAGAGGGAAGGGGATTAAAAAGGTAGTAAGCAGGGTGAGAGGGGTCACCGATCACCCTCTCCCCTTTCCGCCTGATTTGTGTGGCATATATGGAGGCCACAGAAGGGAGATCACAGCCAATGATTTTTAATGCTGTGCGTACAGTCCTTTCTAGCTGTCACCTATCATGGGCGGTGGTGTTTCCGTACCATACCGTCCAGTGGAGGCTGCTGACCAAATTTTTAGGTGAAGCACAAATTATTATATTATATTATATATTAAATTATATTTTTAAAACATCCCCCACTGTGTGTCAGTGGTCAGTGGACACAGATGAAAACATATTAACATTAGGTGACAGCGCATCTGACCAGATGAAATCATATTAGGTGACAGCGCACCTGACCAGATGAAATCATATTAGGTGACAGTGCACCTGACCAGATCAAAACATATTAGGTGACAGCGCACCTGATCAGATCAAAACATTTTAGGTGACAGCGCACCTGACCAGATCAAAACATATTAGGTGAAGGTGACAAGGAAGCCACAGACTCATACCCCCCCGACACTCAACTAACCGCCTCGGACAGTCCTTCATACCAGTGGCCATCAGGCTCCACAACAGTGGGCAGCAACTGCTGCCAGACATCGACCTAGAACTAATAGGAACCCAAGTAGGACAATAACACTACCTTATGCATACTGCACCTTATGTGGATACTGTGATACTATGAATAATGAATAATGTATATTTCAGTTAGTTAGATAGTAAATTATAACACTACCTTATGCATACTGCACCTTATGTGACACTGTGAAAATATATTTCAGTTAGTTAGATAGTAAATTATATTGACCTATTTGTTTACACTGCTTGTGTTGTTTTCACTACCTGTACCCCCCCCCCCCTTCCCCCATGCTGCTATGATGCCTGAATTTCCCCAAGGGGATCAATAAAGGAATATCTTATCTTATCTTAAAAGGAAAGATGAAATTCCCTACCTGGGTTCCATCCTATAGAGGCAAATCATTCATGTGACAAAATGGCATCCAATGTAATAAAAAAAGTCAACCAACGAACTAGATTCCTGTACCGGATCTCCTCTCTGGTAAACAAGAATACCTTGAAGACTCTAACAGGAGCACTCATTCAAGGGTACTACGACTATGCTTGCACCTCATGGTACCAAAGCACCTCAAAGGCACTAAAAACAAGATTACAAACATCACAAAACAAACTGGTCAGACTACTGCTTGACCTTACTCCTAAAACCCACCTCACCCCTGCCCACTTTTACAACCTAGGATTGCTTAGAGTAGACGACAGAGTACAGCAACTTGCAATGGGCCTGGTCTACAAGATACACTACACCACTAAGATACCCATGTGCATGTCGAAATACTTCCCAAAGGTCATTGAATACCACGACCACAACACCAGAGGGAGTTCCACAAATCATGTTCAACCCAGATAAAATAATTTAAAAAAAAATTAATAAAAGAAAAATAGTCATAACTTAGAAATGAGATTGCATAGGTCTATGAATCGATATCGCGATTCTGTTTTGATTAATTGCCCAGCCCTACAGTGTGTACAGTAAGTTAGCTTGGTGATAATCATTGTGATGTAGGCTAAGCTGGCTAGCTACTGTTAGCATACAAGCTTTTACAAACACTGTAGCCTACTTACTTTTTCATCCACAACGTTTTTTCTGATCCAGATGCATAAGTCCACTTCTTCATGTTGCTCAGTTGCTGGTTTATACTTCGGTCCTAATGGTGGCGCAAAGTTTAATTTAGCCTGACTTGACTTGTTATAGCTGTACAGCTTACTAACTACTAAACAACAACTAAACTACTAGCTTGCTCAAAACGGGTCCAGATGCAGGTCCGGAGGTTAGGTTTAGCTCTGGCCAATCTCAAGTTTCTCAAGTTTCTTTATTAGTTGTCATACAGAAGTACAGAATACTTTTATACAAAATGCTTCTTTCTGTTACATTTTGTATAAAAGTATTCTGTACTTCTGTATGACAACTAATAAAGAAACTTGAGAAACTTGAGATTGGCCCGAGCTAAACCTAACCTCCGGACCTGCAGCTGGTCCCGTTTTGACTTTGCAATGCAGCAATCTCTGATTGGATTGGCAAGGCTGCCAATCATATTCAACCTCCGTGTATTGGATGTCAAGGGCTGTCAATCATTCAATCCTCCATTCAATGGCAAGAGTTTAACTGCACAGACTGTGCTTAGACGAAGTTAATAGCCTATTTCGATTGGCTGTTATTTATTATTTATTTAACATTGGGTCAGCCTGTGAAGTGAATCTGCACGAATATTACTGCAGTCATTACTACAGTGCAGGCCTGCTCAGAGCTGTCAAATTTGGCCAAAACTTTTCTAATAAAAAAATATAAAATTATAATAATTAAAAAAATATAAATGTTATATATATATAAATACAAAAAATGTATATATATGTAAATTAATAATAATTATGAATTATGAGTGCATTTGTGTTTCACGTGTTGTCATAGAGAAACCTCCACTGATACCGTCATTGAGAAGGTAAGGACACTCTCCACAGTGGCTCTGTAGAAGCTGAGCATCGCCTCCCTGGACACACCAAACTTTTTAAGTTGGCGCAGGGAGTGGAGCCTCTGGTGGGCTTTGCTGATGTTAGCTTCCCATTTTAAATTATCACATATGGTGATGCCAAGGAATTTTAAACTGTCTACCCTCTCCACCTGCTGGCCGTTTATGAACAGGAGGGTGGACTGCCTCCCCGCGCCGAAAGTCAACTATAATTTCCTTTGTCTTAGAGATGTTTAAGAGTAGGTCGTTCTCCTTGCACCATACAGCAAAGCTATCAACTTCAGCTCTATAGACTGATTCATCCCCGTTCTTAGAGATAACAGGGATGATAATGCCCAAGTTAACCGTCCTGGAGGCGGTCGGGTGGCGTAGCGGAGATCCCAAAAACAGGCTTGGGGACAGTCTAACTGGAGCTGAGCTGAATGTGTTAAAATAGACATAAAAAAGTGAAGGATTGGACTTTGTGAGCTAACTGTAATACAATGTTATTTTTTACAATAATTTACATAGAAAGAAATTACTAATGTAGGGCGGTCGGGTGGCGTAGCGGAGATTGTGCTCGTCACCAATGCAAGAGGCTGTGGTCTTGACTCCCGGAGTCAGTCAATGCCCTGCGGCTTGGGCCGGTCGTCATACTAACTCGTTTGGCTGAGTTAGGGGGAGGGAAGTTGTGGGTGGTAATCTGGCGTTGTGGACAGCGACGCCTACAGGTCAGGTCTGGGCGCCTGCTCAGCGAGAGGCAGGAAATGGTGAAGGCAGCGTCACCTCCCACGCGTTATGCTTCACCAATGAGAGTCCTCGCTGCCAGGTGAGAAGAGAGCCACTCGGCTGTCTCCACATGTGTTGGAGGAAGCATGTGGTGGACTTCAGGGTTCCCTTGTACCGACCAGTAGGAGGAACATGCGCACAACAACCAGGTAGGGGAGGGGGGGAATTGGCATAACGACTAAATTGGGATGGGGAGAAAAATGGAAAAACCAGGAGGAGAAAAAGAGGAGTAAAAAAAAAATGTAACCGTCCTAGACCAATAAAAATAGTGGTCTACGGATTTCAATCACACCTCCCAGTCCCTACGACGAACGGGCCATGAGTTATGAAAGGGGGCGGAGTTATGCATAGGGTGGGACTTATTTGTTCATAGACAAATGAAAGTAGTCTACAGAGTTCATTGACACCTCCCATGAGTCACTCAATCACTTGTATTATGCTGCCACCTGTTGTAGATAAAAGTAATCCCAAACGATATATTTTTTAATGGTCAATGATGTATGTCCAGATATCCGGGCAGTTACACTCTTTTTGTGCTGACCAAATCTCCCCCTGGATGGGTAGTAGACAAAACAACTGCTTTTCTTGACCGAAGGAAATAATTTGAACAACTTGACTTTATCTGGTACTTCTTTTATTCTGTAGAAAGTGGTACAATGATTGTCAGTGCTTTAGCCAACGTTAGCTGGCGGTAGTCAGATTATTAACCTGGGTAAACAGAAAGAAACGGTGCAGTCAGTGAATACGTTTGAGCATTACACAATAACATTGGACTGGAGCCCGCGTTATAAACACATCAATAAGCCGTCACATTCAATGCTTACAAATTACAATTGAGACTGGTAGACAATGATATCATAGTTGTAACTGAGGGGTACAATTCCCTGACTGTATTGATAAGTATGGTATCATTAAACCACTACCGCTTTATGTACTTTAATTACTGGCCATACAGTACACGATATATGAATATGATGAACACTTCCCACAATGAAATCGGTTCCACACAAAGGTATAATCAAGTATTTAATGGAGCAAAGGGTACATAATATACTTTACATTATTCTTTGAATGCACTTGTAAGGCAAAGGAATGTGCGTAGGCAAATCAACAATGAATGTCCATTCTCTGGTTACGCAGGAGGTAATTATACAACCTGAATCTTAGGGAATTATATCTATGGTACACTA
Organism: Notolepis coatsorum; assembly: GCF_963971535.1. NCBI lineage: Eukaryota > Metazoa > Chordata > Actinopteri > Aulopiformes > Paralepididae > Notolepis > Notolepis coatsorum. Next base: position 62,131,171 of record NC_140183.1, read on the forward strand.
GTAATATAGCGGGAGATACTGGAAGGGGTTCCCCCTGGTTGTAAGCCAGCAGGGGTAGAAGATCTGTCGGTAGTAGAACGTCTGGTCAACGATGACTAAGGAGACTCCAGGTACAGGAGCCGGTGCAATAGCCTCTTGATCCACAGACGAATACAGCTGTTCTCCGTAGACTGTAGCTCCACAGTGAAGAAAGCTAGTCGGCCTCAGGCTCTCTGAGGCGCCGACTCGACTTGACTCCTCACGGGGTAAATCCAACACGTGCAGGCGTCGGCGATTATCCGCTCCATAAATCACAGGACCAAAGCAAATATATTCCAGCTGCAAAGGGCTATGTAGTCGTCGGGTAGATTAATCCAGTGTACATGTCCATACGGTTCTCGTCTAGGTCTCCTCGGGTGAAAGCGCCATGTGGTCAGCCCAGCCTGGATAAGAACTCTAGCTAATACGAGGAAGCGTTGGAGATGCTGGTCACTGTAGAACTTTAACCGCACGATACACTATACACAAATAGACTATTATTGACTTAATAGAAATATGTCGCACTCGACGGTATAGCGCCAAACTCTGACAATTCAGTTATTAATTCGCACGCGGTCTCAATGCTCTATTCTGGGGCCAAACAGGCCATACTTCACCGCACGTTGTATCGTGGGTGAGGCTTCAACTTATTGGGTAACATACTAAGGGCTAAGGGGCTTCTATATTCACCTGCGCCGTATTTATATGCACGGTGAACAAACTAGTGCCAATCTCATTTCTGTCGCGTATCCCTGGGCAAGGCCGGGCATGTCCAGACACGTCTTGACGGTGACTTTGAACCTGACTCCGGAGGCCGGTCCCTGGCGCCGGTGGACCGCTGTCCAATAGGAGAATGAAATATTATGGTCTGGGCTAAAGGGATATTCCGTGTATATGTACAAGGAATATACAAGGGATATCAAACGATATACAAATACTATGCAATATATATCAATAAATAAATATATATATTCGGTTTAATCTGATCCTTTGTAACAATAGTCATACCGTTGGTTAGTTGAGTTGCCGAATATATATATATATATATATATATATATATATAGCTGGTTCATCAGCCTGAATATATATATAGCTGGTTCATCAGCCTTTGTTCCTAGACTCGTGCTTCGCGCAGTCTTTAATGTTTGTTTCGATCGAGTTCCTTTCTTGAAAGAACAGTGTTCATCGCGCTGGCGTCTTTAAACCCCAGACGGTGAAGCCAACCCGGAAGTAGTACTTTGACCCAGAGCCGTGACGCGTGTCCCAGTGTCTGTAGCACTCGCTATGATGACTGGATGACACCAGACGGCAAGTAATCCTTTGCAAACAATTACTGTTTACAATTACTGTTGAAACAACATGGATTATACCTTTGGATAATTCTACAATGTAGATTAAGTCAAATAAACTACTTGTCATTGACTGCTTTAACCCCTTAACAGTCCTGCAAAGTCTGGTCTCTTTTGAAAGGTAACATTCTGAAGTGTCTTACACAATAAATAAAAATCACTTTGAGTGCTAATGTAATAGAGAAACAGAGGTTTGAACACACTGAAATAAAGGATTACATAATAAAGAGCCACCAGAGAGGTTGCATATCTGTGTGCGTGTGTGTGTGCACATGAGCATATGTGTCTGTCTATACATTCATGTATCTGTCCATGTGTGTGTGTGTGTGTGTGTGAATGCACAAATAATTTATTTGCGTATGTGTGTTAAGTGTGTGTGTACATGCGTGCACGTGCACAAGTCCTGTGTCTGTCATTGCTCACTGAGCGTGTTTTAAAACCATGTGCCTCGATTACAGTTTAATAGACTCACAGCTCACGGAGGATGACAAACGCTGAGCCCTCCAGAAACTGTTCGGCCTTCGTCTTTTTATTTTATCAGGTCATGAGAGGTACATTAACGGGAGAGTGGATGACAGGACCCAAAAGAATAATGCTTATTCAGGTCACCCTCCTCTCCCGATGCCACGCCACTACTCAACTCAGAGCGCTGCTGTGCCTATTCCCGGGTTAGAACCACACTATCAATGTGGACCACATTATAGCCTCTGACGGGATGAAGCAATGGGCCACATAAGGTTGTATTGATGACATTGATTCAAGGCTAAATGATTAATATGGGCGCGTCGCGGTAATGGACAAGGGGTCACCTATGGAGTCCCTGGAGAGAGAGAGAGGTGTGTGTGTGTGGTTGAGATAAAGGTTGTCTTTGTCTGGAGGATAATACCAGACCATTCGTCTTTCGACTTTTTCAGAATTTCAATTCAATTTCAACTTCAGAAGCCTGTGGAATGGCTTCGTTGAAGAAACTAAAAAGGAGCAAGAACATTGTACAGTTCAGAAACAGGTCTAGGAAAAATGTCATTGATATGAGTACAAAAACGAGGAGCTCTAAAATGGTAACTTTTTATTTCTATAAAAATTTGTGTAGCAGCCTGAATATTCTACTAAGTATTCAGAAGTGCTAACTAACTGTTACTTTCCCTGTGTGTGTATAAAGTGTGATAAACAGTGTTCCTTTGGATAGCTCGCCCAGTCTAATGACGAGGTGAGGTGCTACTCTTCTCCGGCTTCAGTAAGCATCACTAACAATAACATTGAAGCACTTTTTCTCCCTTTCTGGAGTGGTCCTAGAGTGGGATCAGTGGCGGTTGCCAGCAGGGGGCGGAGTGGCAGTGGTGGCAGGTGGAGCGGAGAAGAGAGGAAAGCAACGAGGAAGAGGGAGTTACCTGGGGGCGAGAGGACCAGGAAGCTCTCTTCGGCAGTGGACTTGACCGTGAACAGTCGCAGTCACAGCGGGCGTGTGCTCTTTTAGAGCCCTGTTGCAGAAGTTATGAGGAGAGCCCCGTTGGAACGAGCAACGGGTGATAAGAAGTACTTGCTAGTTGACGGGTTATTCTAGAAGTACCAGCGATAGTGTGTGAGTAAGCGATACAGAACGAAGGACTAACGTCTAGAGTTAACGGGACTAACGTCTATAGTTAACGGGTTATAGTAGTAAGTGTGCGGTGTATTAGCATGCTGCTAACGGCTCCGTCTGACTCCAGTAGACTACCGGGTGCGCGGCGCTGAAGACCGGTGGTATAGTCAGCCATGTTGCGTTAGTAGTACAACCGATATAGCAGGAGGGTGCATCCAGACCCGAAGTTTAGCTGTGTTTAGGGTAGGAACAGTATTAGCAGTTCGCGCGACAGCAGAAAGCAACAGCCAGCAGTGGACGTTCCCCAGACGTTACAGAGGACGCCTCTTCCCACCAGCAGAGGTCGCCATCACAGCACTCTCCTCCAGCTAACCACTGCCCATGCTGTTCGCCCAGCCCGCGGGATCGCCGACGCCATCTTGTCACCTGGACGAGAGGTGATAAGAGTGGGTCCGCCATCTTGGCTAAGTACGAACGGTACCTTGTGTATCCACATCAACGTCCATTCAAGTGAACGCTAACAACCATTGTCTAAGGGGTACCCCAAACAATTTAAGCCGGCTTTAGTGTAGGTTTTATTTTGGTAACGTGGGCCCACATTTACTTGGTTTTCTTTTGGGTATTTTATTATTCTTGTTATTTGAATTCCCAATGTTTCTCTACTTTATGCTTGGGTCTCCCCTAGTACAAGCGGGGTGTTATTAATGTATTGAGCACGCTGTGCCTATGGTGGGAATAGTTTCCCCTACATTATCAGTGAGAGCACCCGGTGCCAGGTATGAATAAATCTGAAGTATTATTTGTAACTGATAACCTGCCCAGGCTTCAATACAAAGTAGACCTTATTGGGAGCACTGTGTGTGTGTCTGTTTCTTTCATTTGCTAATCTAACCCCTGGGTAAATATTGTGACTGCATAATTATTTAACCCTTACACCCCATTCACAGAATAGCATTTGAAGGGTCTATACAGGTGGTCAAGGAAGGGTACTGCTTAAAGGGAAGCCCAATAATACTATTGAACTGACAGTCACTGGGTGTGGGAGGGCTGTCGGAGGTACTGGGGGAAGTGAGAGTGTGTGGGGAGCTACTGCTGACCGCCTTGGAAGGCGAGGGAGACCAGAGTACCAGTCCCCAGGTTAGTAAATCCTGGGCCCCATCCACTCCTGCTGCAAGCCCTCCAGAACGACGTTCCGGGCCAAAGACGGGGGTACATATAGGTCCAATTCTATAGTATCCTACTACCCAGTGTCTGTGTACTACTACTCCCACAAGCAGGGATAATCCACCACATGTGTGTTATTTTTTTTATTGATGTGTATTTTGTTTGTTATTTTAGGTTTGTAAGAGATTTTGTTTTATGTACAGTATAAGTAAGGGGCAGGACTAGATAATCATTTCAAACTCGAATTTGTTTATTGTCGTGTTCTTTAGATTGACCTTGAAGGATCGCTTGCCTGACCGCAGCAGTTCAAAGAGGCAGTTGTTTGGGTGGCTGGAGTCTTTGATAATTCTTTTAGCCTTACCCATGCACCGCTTGTTGTAAATGTCCTGGGCCCTCATTCATCAACGTGACGTAGAAAATGTTCTATTTCCACACGTAAGCACAGAATTTAGAATGTGTGTACGCACAGAAATATTGGGATTTATCAACCGTGCGTACACAGGTCCTATGCTCCTCCGTGTTGATAAATACCTCTTTGTTCTACCGTCAATGCTTGTGCATGATTATCCATATATGGTCACGAAACACCCCCCTTGGGATGTGAAATAATGGACTGACCCGAGCGGAACTCTGAGAAACTCCACGGGAGATTGTTCACTGAGGCGCTGCCGAACCAAGAAGACACAACGCGTGTTATGGGATAAATAAAAGGCGGACTTGTACACGGTGATGTCAGATATCAACGGCTCCCTAAGACCATTGCTGCAATTCTGCCTGGACAGCTCAAAATACTAATAAAGACCGTTCGTTGACCACTGTTTGGCGTTGGTTGTGTGTCATTATAACCGTGCTGTAATATGAATGCCTTTATTAGTTGTGTTCGATTGGCTATAATATGATTTTTAGAGGCATCTATTTTGTTTGTCGACAACAAAATAGATGCCTCTAAAAATCATATACTATTAGGTAGCCTATATGAATTACATATAATAGCAGCCATAGCCTACATTATGCAACAGTAACTTGCGCATACCAGTGTATGCGACGGACCAGTGTATACCTTATATCATATCATATTCATATAATAGTTTACTCTATCAGCATACCAGCATGTAATACTTTCTTTGTTAGAACTCAACTCGTTATTATTTTGCACATAGATTGCAGAAATACGGGAACGTTTTGATTTATATTAAAAGGCTTTGACATTGTAAAACTAAATACGTGGAATTCTGTAAGCATAATACAAGTCATAGCACCCACACGATATATGCTCTGTGTCCAGACTCCAGAGCATGTATGCTTTTCATTCATTTAAGACACATTATTGCAAGGGTTTTGTAATACACATACACCCGTCTCATTGCAATGCGTTTTTTATTCTTTCTTATACAGTAAAAAGGGGGAAGAACACTATATCGTGGGTGTTCATATGACTTGTATTCTGCTTACAGCTTCGAAATTCCACTTGTTTCGTTTAACGTAAAGCCTTTTAAATATAATCAAAACATTCCCGTGTTTCTGCGGTCTGTGCACAAAATAATAACGAGTTGAGCTACGCGGAGCGCAGTCAGTCAGTACACCCCGTATATTCCGATAACGCTATATAAACCATGCTGCATTCATTCTGAGAGAAAGATCTATTATTCCAAATGCTATTTATAGGGTTTTGACCATAATTACACTACTGTTGCTATTTTACAATGAACTATAATGAATTACGGTTCATACAGAACATGCCAGTGTTGAAACTAATGCACAGAAGCTCATTTCCTTGTTGTAATAATATATTCTACCAACGGGCGCCAGGTACGCATGGTCCGACCTGTGCTTAAATATACGCACAAAGTCAAGCACAAGTTCAAATTGATAAATCCCACACGTTGCTTAGAAATGATCGTACGCACGGCTTAAGTCCCTGACCCCCGACCTCCTGAAGTCCACAATCATCTCTTTTGTTTTGCTGACGTTCAGGGAGAGGCAGTTCTCCTGACACCACTGCGACAGATTCTCTACCTCTTCCACGTAGGCCCTCTCGTCGTTGGCAGAGATCAGGCCCACCACTACTGTGTCATCAGCAAATTTGATGATTGTGTTGTTGTTCCGCTGTGCCACACAGTCATGTGTGTACAAGTGATGTTAAAATTCACAAATTTGCATCGGTGCACCGGCACAAACGCTCACGATGCGAGTGCACCGGTGGAATAAGTCTGCATCGGCTACAATTCAGGCTGAACTTGCGATGCATCTTGTTGTAGCGCCTTCATTCATATAATTTCCTCTCATCCACTTCTGTCAGCAGTGCACAGCACACAGCAGATACTATCTTTGCTTCGCTACTACAGAAGGCGAGAGACGCGTCACAGTTATCAACAAACAGTGGAAGTCGAGGAGGAGGAGACATGAATAGAATTGATCAACTGGCTAACGCTAGTAGCCTCTAACTAACGTGACTCTGCAACACCAGTTCCATTAGTGAGGAAATGGGGGGGGGGGTATATTGAAGACGCTTGACAACAGGTTCAAAGATAACTTCACATTTATTGGCAATTCGTTTCTTTATATCGCTTCCTCCAGCCAGGTTCAAACTGTGTTGTTGACAAAATGCCATCATGGTGTGGTCAGCTACGGAGCATCAGAACGCTCAAACTCAAACGCGCGCTCTCTCTCTCTCTCTCTCTCTCTCTCTCTCTCTCTCTCTCTCTCTCTCTCTCTCTCTCTCTCTCTCTCTCGCTCTCTCTTTCTCTCTCTCTCTCTCTCTCTCTCTCTTTCTCTCTCTCCCCCCTCTCTCTCCCCTCTCTCTCTCCCCCTCTCTCCCTTCCCCTCTCTCTCTCTCTCTCTCTCTCTCTCTCTCTCCTCTCTCTCTTCTCTCTCTCTCTCTCTCTCTCTCTCTCTCTCTCTCTCTCTCTCTGTTCAATGATTTAAAGTGGCCAAACGTTACAATATAAATACTAATTGGATAGTTGATGATAAACATTTAATTTCATTATCTGAAATATTATAAAATCATTAAGTCTGCTATAAGCCATTATCCCTTTGTGTGTGATTATTATTGTCTCACAGTAGTGTGTATATACATTGTGTGTGTGTGTTTTTAGCTAAAGTGGATAGAAAACACATTACTATGCAAAAGTCTTCTTAGGCACCCAAGAGTTTTTATATAAATTGTCTTACAGTAGATTATTTTATTTTTAATAATAATATAAGCTGCATATAAGGAATACAACCAAATCCTCTGTCATACCATAAAATTGTATCATTATTTTGCATCGTGTTGAATCACATCGTATCGCCCCGAATCGCATTAGGTTGAATCAAATCGTATCGAATCGTATCTCAACAGGGGGTGAATCGTATCCCATCGCATCGCCCGGTGCTTCAAATGTATCGTTAATGTATCATATCGTTGGCACCGTATCGAGATGCACATCGCATCGGCCTCAGTGATGGAGATGCACATCACTAGTGTGTACAGGGAGTAGAGGAGGGGACTCAGAACATGTTGAGCGTGATGGATGAGGAGGTGCAGTTGCCTGCTCTCACCACCTGGGGTCTACCCGTCAGGAAGTCCAAGACCCACTGGCAAAGGTCATAGTTAAAGCCCAGGTCCCTGAGCTTGGCTATGAGTTTGGATGGGACTATGGTATTGAATGCTGAGCTGTAGTCGAACTATTCTCCCATAGTTCCCCTGCCTCTTGTCCAGGTGTGATGCTGCTGTGTGCAGCACGTGGGCTATGGCGTCCTCCGTGGACCTGTTGGGGCGATATGCAAATTGCAGGGGGTCCAGGTTGATGGGGAGGGAGGAACAGATGTACCCCTTCACTAGCTTCTCAAAGCACTTCATGGCTATGGAGGTGAGAGCTACAGGGCGGTAGTTGTTGAGGCAAGCGGGCGTAGATTTTTTGGGTACAGGGATAATGGTGGACTTCTTCAGACAGGTGGGGATGACAGCCTGTTCTAAGGACAGGTTAACTATGTCAGTGAATACCGGGGCCAGTTGGTCGGCACAGACTTTTAGGATGCGGCCGCGGATGCCGTCCGGTCCTGTTGCCTTCCTGATATTCACTTTCTTGAAGGTCCTCCTCACCTCATGTTCTGTTATCCTGAACACTGAGTCTCCATCCGCAGTGCCCCCCGCACTATTGCAGTGGTTTGTAGGCTGGTGTTGTTATTCACAGCCTCAAACCTCGCATAGAAGGTATTGAGATCATTTGCTAAGGAGATGTCACTGTTCAGCTTGAGGTAGGTGCCTTTGTAATCTGTCATCGTTCTGAGGCCCTGCCACATACCTCTAGAGTCAGCCTGTTCAAACTGAAGTTCAACTTTATCCCTGAAACACCGTTTTGCCTCTATTACTGTCCTCCTTACGTTGTATCTCGCCGCCTTGTGGTCATTCATGTTGCCTGTCACAAGCCCGGCGTTGTAGGTTGAGGTGCGCACTTTCAGAGCCTCACGGACGGATTTATCTACCCAGGGCTTTTGATTTGGGTAAACTCTAATTGTGGTAGAGGGGATTGTTTCTTCTACCAGAGTACAGACAAAGTCAAGCACCGTTTCAGTGTAGTCGTTAATATTGGCTGTGTTATCACGGAACACACTCCAGTCTGTGCATTCAAGTGCAGCCTGGAGCGTCTCCTCTGACTCCACAGTCCAACGCTTAACCTCTCGCGATACTACCGGTGCACGCTTGAGACTTTGTTTATACTTTGTCAAAAGAAAGATGGTGGCGTGGTCCGACTTGCCGAATGGACTAAGAGCCTGTGACTTGTACCCATTCTTAAATTGCGAGTAGCAATGATCTAATATGTTCTCACCTCTGGTGGGACAGGTCACATGCTGATAGAAATTCGGCAACACCTTTTTAAGACTTGTGCTGTTGCGCCCAAAACCAAAATAGCAGCGTCAACATTAGCTGTCTGAAGTTTATTTACCTCGTCGTGTAGCTTCGAGAGTGCAACCCCAGTGTTTGCATGTGGTGGAATATACGCTCCGATCAGGATGATGGACGTTAACTCCCTTGGAAGAAAGAAGGGTCTGCATTTGATGGTGATAAAATCCACGTCTGGGGAGCAGTGGTTAGACAATTCCTTTGCGTTGCATGGATCACACCACTCCTTGTTTACCATGAAAGCTACGCCGCCTCCTCTGATCCGGACATTAGTTCCTCTGGTCAGCCAAAACCGTTGTCTCATTAGTCCTTGGTTTGTGGGCCTGTGACTTTAAGCAACAGATGCACTGGCCTTCCGGTCAAAAATAGATCTTGACCACTACAGTAGCCACAGCTGTAAGGAATGTGAATCACTACCCACCTTCAAAACCACTCTCAAAGAGCACCTACGAGAGACTGCTATTCGAAACTGGCCCCTGTAAATGTCCTAACGCAACCCCCTCCAATGTACAATAAATGTTCTATTAAACCCAATAATACACGAGACCCTCTTCTTGGGACCAAGTAAGGTTTCGTCGATAATCCAATGTACAGTTACCCCCCCACCCCGCCTACCCGACCCCCCCCCCCCACCCCACCACCTCCAATGTACAGTTTCACCCCCCCACCCCACCTACCCAACCCCCCCTCCACCCCATATACCAACCTCCTACCTACCAACCTCCTCCAATGTACAGTTTCTTCGTCAAATGTATACTCTTCTTGTATCACAAACAGTTCTGTATTTGTAAATCTAGTATGTCATAAATGTATAGATGTAGCAGTACTGTCTATCTGTATGTCATGTATGTCATATATGTTATGATGAATTGAATGAATTGAATTGAATGCTGAGATTTACATGAATACATGATAATGAAAGACATGGATAGATGTGTCTAGTGACATGAATAAATGGATCAAGATTCTTAGCCCACATTATCAATTAATGAAGACTTTCAAAATGTCTTTAGTTTATCCTTTTTAGCGTGGTTTTTATATGGTTGATTGTTCGAGATCAACTCAACAACTCAACTCTTTCTTTTTTTTTATCCACTTTTTTCTCCCCATTTTCCCCACCCTCTAACACTTGCCAATTGTGTTAGTATGAACAACCGGCCAGCCGGTAGCAACGCCGAGAGCCCACAACTCAACTCTTTCTCAGTGCTTTGTGTCAGTCTGACTTTACCTCTCTTGAGCCTCGATATTCACCAGTCATAGGATGTTTTGTGACTGCCCACTTAATGTTAGCAATCCACTAAACCAAGGGCGTGGGATTGGTTTCAACAGGTTTAAAAAAAAATATATATTATTATTATTATTTAGCAATAAGAATTCTCACCCGCCACATATACAGTACCGTCTGTCTATGTTTGAAAGCCATCGCAGCAGTGGGAATCGTGTTCTCAGATTGAATTGAACAACCTTTCGAGTTCAAGAAAGTTTAGTAAAAACTGTGATTTTTATATGTCTGCAAATTTAGTTCCTGTCTTTTTTTGCTGCTGTGAGCTGTAATTCTTGTATGAAAGGTTCAGTTCAGTTCAGTTCAGAGTTTTTATTTGCCACATGGAATAATACAATCATAGTTTCTTCATTAAAAAATCATAAATAGCCATTCCATGGACAAAAGGAGCAGGAAGAAGAATAAATCTTATAATTACCTGCCCCTTATTCCTAAACTAACATGTATTTTCTTAATGGTCGGCGTATAACCTTATTTACACAAATAATCATTTATACCATTATAAAAGAAACACAATCCACAGTTAAACAAGAAAAATTTAAATAATAATAATACTGATAAAGAATAAAAAAGAAAAGAAAGAGAAGAGAAAAAAAAAAGATCTCACTATTCAGATCACATTTTGATTTTCATACTGACTAAATATTTTTTTTTATACATTTTTTTGAATTGATAAACACTGTTACATCCCTTAAGCTCGCTATGGAGAGAATTCCATAACTTTACACCAATAACTGAAGGACACATCTGTTTATGTGTGGTACGTGCAAATTGTATTTTCTCCTACTAAACTCACTTTCTAAATGAAAAAGATTTTGTAGTTTTTCTGGCAGTGTATTATTTCTTGCCCTAAACATAATTAACATTGTTTGAAACTTAACCATGTCTTCAAGTTTAATTATTCTAGATTTAATAAATAATATATTTGTGTGTTCTCGATAACTCACTTTATGTGTGATTCGTACAGCCCTCTTCTGTAGTATATATAATGGTTTTATATTTGTCCCATAAGTATTCCCCCATACTTCAACACAATAACTGATATAAGGTGAGATGAGTGAGCAGTAGAGTGTTCTCATTGCCTCATACTCTAACACATCCTTTACTTTATTCATAACAAAAATACTCTTGGACATCTTTTTTTTAACGTGTGCTATGTGCGATTTCCATGTTAATTTATCATCCATAATCACACCAAGAAAACGAAATTCATTAACTCTCTATATCAGCTCCATCTATGGTCAGTACTATATTTTCATCTAGTTTTCGATTGCCAAAAATCATAAATTTAGTTTTTTTCAGATTCAGTGATAGCTTATTTACATCAAACCATTTCTTTAGCTTTGTCATTTCATACACAATATATTCAGCTAGTTCCTTTAAATTATTTCCAGAACAAAAAAAATTTGTATCATCAGCAAACAAGACAAATTGTAATAGTTTTGAAACATCACAAATATCATTAATATATAAAAGAAAGAGTTTGGGCCCCAAAACCGAACCTTGCGGTACCCCACATTCAATCTTCATGAGCTCAGATTTGACATCTGCCAACTGCACATATTGTTGCCTATTGTGGAGATAACTACTCAACCATTCAAGAACCATTCCTCTCACACCATATGAACGTAATTTGGAAATTAGAATATTATGATCTAAGGTATCAAATGCCTTTTTTAAATCAATAAACACCCCTATTGTTAATTTCCTTTTATCTGTTGCTGTTGTTATTTCTTCAATAATATTCATTAAGGCAGTCGCTGTTGATCTGTTTTGCCTAAAGCCATACTGGCTTTCGCTCAGCAGTTTATTCTTTTCCACAAAACCATCTAACGTATGCGAAAACAGTTTTTCAAGCACTTTCGAAAACTGTGAGAGCAATGACACTGGTCTATAGTTAGTGAAGCTGTGCTTATCTCCTACTTTGTAAAGTGGGATCACTTTTGCTACCTTCATCCTGTCTGGAAAAATACCTGTCTGAAAATAAAGATTACAAATATAACAGAGAGGTTTGATTATACAATCAATTGTCTTTTTCACTATAATCATATCTATCCCATCACTGTCAATGGATGTCTTATTCTTTGACTTTAATACAATGGACATGATTTCTGCTTCACTGACATTTCCTAAAAACATAGACTGCAGTACTTTACTATCTCCTCTCCATCCTTCCTGTAATGGTTCATCATGTTTTTGAATGGCATCTGCCAAATTTGGCCCCACATTCACAAAAAAAAAATTGAATTCATTAACCACCTCATTCATGTTTTTTATAGTCTTACTATTACTAATGAAATGGCTAGGCATTTTTATGGACGCTGATTTATTTCCCATTACCTTATTTAGAATGTCCCATGTGCCCTTTATATTATTTTTATTTTCGCCTAACAATCTATTGTAATAATCTTTCTTGGCCCGTCTCATAATGAATACTAACTTATTCTTATACACTTTGTATTTAGTTTCAGCAGCCTTTTTTCTACATTTGATAAAATCTCGATACAGTTTGTTTTTCTTTTTACATGCATTCTCTAACCCCTTTGTTATCCATGGTTTTCTATTGTCATTACTTCTTTGTTTATGTTGAACCATTGGGTGCTATACAAATAAAGGGTAACACTTCATAATACACTCAGTTATAAGACATTTATAAGGTATTTGTAGATAATTAACTAATCATGAACAAGCCATTTATATACATCCGTAAATGATTATTAAACCATTTATAACTATATTTGTATAACATTTACAAATTAGTTATACATTATTTAGAAGTCATTATCAACATTGTTTGTACTTGATTTGTTCATCATTAAATAATGTTATTTAATGTGTAGTAACACATTTGTAGATGAAAAATGGATATGAAAAACTACTATACCTCAGTTTATTTGTTCATGTTCAACAAATCAATTGTAAAACATTCTTAAAAGATCTATAAAATTATTTGCAGATGTTATTGTGTGCCCTAATCTAAAGTGAAGACTATTCATCATTAACAAATGTCTAATAGTTTGTTTATTATTTGTGGACTTTTATGAATACGAAGCAATTACCAGACTTGTCTTTTCATGTTTAACAAATTATTTGTTAGACATTCATAAAACATCTATAAATCATTTGTAGATGCTGTTGGTATCCCCGGCTGCATCCTAAAAGTCTGTGCCGACCAACTGGCCTTGTTATTCACTGACATATTCAACCTGTCCTTAGAACAGTCTGTCATCCCCACCTGTCTGAAATGCCGCTTTTCCAATGCATGGTACTTACTCGACTCGACTCTACTCTACTCTGCCTTTTCGGTTTTCCATTGCAAAAATTTGCGTATGGTACCTGGTACCGGGTACTATAGTCCCCACCAGACTGGTGGACAAGCTGATCGAGCTGGGTCTGAGCTCCGCTCTGAGCGCCTGGATACTGGACTTTCTGAGTGAAAGGCCCAAGGCGGTCAGGGCTCCAACACCATCACCCTGAGCATCGGGTCCCCCCAGGGCTGTGTTCTGAGCCCCCTGCTGTATTCACTATACACACATGACTGTGTGGCCAAGTTCAGCTCCAACTCCATAGTGAAGTTTGCAGACGACACAGTGGTGGTGGGGCTGATCTTGGACAACGATGAGAAGGCATACCGGGAGGAGGTTGAGGTACTGGAACGCTGGTGCCAGGACAACAGCCTGCTCCTGAACATTGGTAAAACCAAGGAGCTGATCGTGGATTTTAGGAGAAAACAGCAGGGGACACACACACCACTGAGGATAAACGGGGCTACCGTAGACAGGGTGAGCAGCTTCAAGTACCTGGGGGTCCACATCTCAGTGGATCTAACATGGACAACACACATAGACTCAGTCATAAAAAAGGCGAAGCAGCGCCTCTACCACCTGAGGCAGTTAAGGAAGTTCAGAGTATCGGGGAAGATACTCCAGTCCTTCTACTCCGGAGCTGTAGAGAGCATCTTGACTCGAAACATCACTGCCTGGTATGGAAACAGCACGGCACAGGACAAGAAGGCCCTACAGAGAGTGGTACGCTCAGCCTAGCATACTACGGGTATTGCACTACCACCCCTGCAGGTCCTATATAACAAGAGGTGCAAATTCAGAGCCTGCAGAATAATGAAAGACGCTCACAACCCCAGCAACAGCCTGTTCAAGCTGCTGCGGTCAGGCAAACGCCTGTGAACACCAGCAACTAGGACAGAGAGACTTCGGCTCAGCTTCTTCCCCCAGGCCAGAGCCTTGAACACTGAACTCTCCACACACAAGCACACATGAGCACACACACAACACACACTGTACACACTCACACACTAGCAGCCACTGTAATATGAGCATACACACACTCATGCTGCACACACTCACACTTATGGTCACTTTACAAAAGGAAAGGTCACTTTAAAAATAGTATAGTATAACTTGAGATTGTATAATATAGCATTGTATAGCAGTGTACATAAAGACCCAGTGCCTCATCCGTAGCTAACAGTGTATTGCACTATCACAGGACCTACCATGCTCTGTAAAAACTCATGTACATATACCAATATGCCCTACTTTGATTACTTGTATTATTGCACAATGTCGTTCTATTGGATTCTTATTATATTATTATTATTATTGTATTATGCACAATCGTTATGCGTTATACACACATATGCTCTAGCTCGTACCCCCCCCTTCCGGACCCCCCATTGGATAATCCAACCATTATAACTTGTTCCTAACCAGACACTACCATTATATGCTAGCTTTTATTCTCTCCACCACTTCTAACCACATAGTCATTTTGGATTCATTGAGACCCAAAATTCTTGCTGTAGATATTTCTTGATAAATCACATCGAGATATGTAAGAGTCCAGACCTTCCGGCAAATTTTTTCCGGTTGAAACCATCGTGATGCTACCAGCTTTTTAGCCACTGTGATACCGGATAAAACCAATCTCTTTAGCTGTGGAGGTACTGCATGTTCAAAGACATCATTCAGCAGTAATACAGAGGGGTGTACAGGTATATCCAGATCCAAGAGATTTGATAATTGCTGGGTCACTTCTTTCCAAAATATCTTAACTGGTGGGCAGTCCCAGTACATGATTATGCACAATCGTTGCGGGCAAGACCCCCCGCATTTCACTGTATACTTGTATGCCGTGACAAATAAAACTCTTGACTTGACTTGAAGCATTGCGGCTAGCATACATAGCGTGCAAAATATCGCAAATTTTGTTAGCGTACATGTAGTTAGCTAATAAGGCACTGGTATCATAGAATAGAATAGAAAATACTTTAATCATCCCGAGGGAAATTTGACACTACAAATCGGGATGATTTAAGTATTTCTATTCTATGATACCAGTGCTTTATTAGCTAACTACATGTAAGCTAACAAAATTAGCGATCTTTTTGTGAGACTAAACTCTTTGTTCTTGGTGTTGTTTTGTTTCATCAATAAATGACGCAGAATACACTGTGAAGGTATCTTCATAGCAATTGTGTTGCTGTTGGTTTTGTTTCATCAATAAATGACGCAGAGTACACTGTGAAGGTATCTTCATAGCTTTATAGCTAGCTACGATACGTGTGTGTGTGTGTCGCGTTGAAGTTGACATCACGGTGCCCTCGCTATGATGACCAGCTACACTGATGGCGGGTACTACCTGCAGTGGAAAACGAATGAAGTACCAGGTACCAAAAGCGAATAGAGTAGAGTAGAGTAGAGTCGAGTAGATACCATGCAGTGGGAAAGAGGCAAAAAAGTCCACCATTATCCCTGTACCCAAAAAATCCACGCCTGCTTGCCTCAACGACTATTGCCCTGTAGCTCTCACCTCCATAGCCAAGAAGTGCTTTGAGAAGCTAGTGAAGGGCTAAATCTGTTCCTCCCTTCCCAACACCTTGGACCCCCTGTAATTTGCATATCGCCCCAACAGGTCCACGGAGGACGCCATAGCCCATGTGCTGCACACAGCAGCATCACACCTGGACAAAAGGCAGGGGAACTATGTGAGAATGCTATTCATCGACTACAGCTCAGCATTCAATACCATAGTCCCCTCCTGTGTTCTGAGCCCCCTCCTCTACTCGCTGTACACACATGACTGGCACAGCGGAACAACAACACAATTATCAAGTTTGCTGATGACACAGTGATGGTGGGCCTGATCTCTGCAAACGACGAGAGGGCCTACCTGGAAAAGGTAGAGGACCTGGCGCGGTGGTGTCGGGTGAACAGCCTCTCCCTGAACTGCACGGTTTCAGCCAGCTAATCACCCAACCCACAAGAGTATGTGATTCAACACAAACTACCATTTATTTCATTCCGACCTCTGACAAGTCCATGAACAAAGGGGTAGCATGTGGGTTAAGTGATCATTATATGATCTTCTGTACCCGCAAAAAGCTAAAACAAAAGGCAGACTGTCGCAAAACAGTCACATCTAGGGACCTCAAAACCTACTCTAGAGAGGCCTTTAACCAAGAACTGGAGAGCATGGACTGGTCAGATGAGCTCAATAGTACACTAGTTGAAGAAACATGGCTTGGATTCAAAACCAAATTCACAACAATACTTAACAACATGGCCCCCCTAAGAACCACCAGGGTTAAAATCGCGCTGAGCCATGGATGCACACTGAAATACTGACCGCTATGAAAACCAGAGACAGAAAATGCTCTGAACTTCATAAAAGTCAGACAAAGCTTACCAAAAGCTCAAACAGTGAACTCCAAGCCCACCTGGCTAAACTCAAAATTCAAAGAAACAGACTAAGAAATGACGTAAACACCATGATCAAAACCGCAAAAAAAAATTTCATCAATGACAAAACTGAGGAAAACAAAAACAAACCCCGCAAATTTAGGAAATTACTCAACAACCAACTAGGCTGAAGCAAAAAACTAAAAACCAGATTTACAAGAAGACAGAAGACAGAAAACACTCTCAGACAGAAGACAGAAAACACTCTCATCACAGACAAGCTGGATGTGGCCAAATACCTAAACATATTCTTTACAAACATAACCACAACACTGGTTAATAAACTACCCTCCCACTCAGGGCATTTTTGGGTAGAACACATAGTAGACTACTATAAAAACCTAGGGGTCCGCAAAGACGACTTCAAACTTGAAATGGTAACAACAGATGAGGTACTCAAAGAACTGAGCGCCCTCCAACCTAACAAGGCCACTGGGCATGACAACATCCCCTCCAAATTCCTCAGAGACTCAGCAGCCGCCAACACCCCAGTCATCACACACATAATAAACCTCTCCATAAAACAGGGACACGTCCCCAAGGACTTCAAAATTGCGAGAGAATCTGGCTTCAGAACATCCCACTCCACTGACACATGCCTTCTCTATTTGAACGACCACATCAAACAAGAAGTGGACGCGGGCAGCATGGTCATGCTGGACCTACAAAAGGCCTTCGACACTGTCAATCACTCCATTCTGATTGACAAGCTAAAAGCAATTGGTTTTGATAGTCTATCAGTGAGCTGGATGCAATCCTACCTGGAGGGGAGAGAACAGATGGTGGAGGTAAACGGTACTCTACCCCCCCCCCCCCCCACAGTGAGCTGTGGTGTTCCACAAGGAAGCATACTAGGACCGCTACTGTTCCTAATTTATGCAAATGACATGTTGTCAGATTGTGACTGCAACTTGTTCTTGTTCGCGGACGACTCAGCCCTGCTGGTCTCTGACAAGAACAAGTTACAGTTTGAAAAAACCATCAGCCCTCAGCTCAGAACTCGGCAGAATCTGCACCTGGCTCGCTGATAACAAACTATCATTACACCTGGGTAAAACAGAGTCCATTCTCTTCGGATCAAATAACGAACTCAGCAAGACCGACGGCTTCTCAGTTACAGTGGGTGACAATATTGTCACAAGGAAAGATGAAATTACATACCTGGGTTCCATCCTAGAGGCAAATCTTTCCTGTGACAAAATGGCATCAGATCAAGTCAACCAACGAACTAGATTCTTGTACCGGATCTCCTCTCTGGTAAACAAGAATACCCTGAAGACTCTGGCAGGAGCACTCATTCAAGAGTACTACGACTATGCTTGCACCTCATGGTACCAAAGCACCTCAAAGGTGCTAAAAACAAGATTACAAACATCAGAAAACAAACTGGTCAGACTACTGTCATTGTGTGGCATTAAAGTATCTTGTATCTTGTATCTTGTTGTACTACTTGACCTTACTCCTAAAACCCACCTCACCCCTGCCCACTTTGACTACCTAGGACGGCCTAGAGTAGACGACAGAATACAGCAACTTGCAATGGGCCTGGTCTACAAGATACACTACACCACTCAGGTACCCATGTACATGTCGAAATACTTCCCAAAGGTCAGTGAATACCATGCCCACAACACCAGAGGGAGTTCCACAAATCATGTGCAAGCCAGATTTGGCACAAAGAAGGGACTAAACTCGTTTTGCAATTATGCCACAACAATGTGGAACACCAGGGTGGCTAGGTGGTGTAGTGGGCAAGGCGCTCGCCACCAATGCAGGAGATGCTGGGTTCGAGCCCAGCTCTCCGCATTGCTATCAGCTTGGCTGGTCGTTCATACTAACACAATTGGCAGTGTTAGGGGTGGGAAAGCTGATGGGTGGGGATCGGACGTTGTGGACAGCGACTCCTACAGGTCGGTTGGTGCGCCTGCGCAGCAGAATCAGGAAGCGACGGGGGCGGCGTGTCCCTCCCACGCAGACCCCCGCCGCTGAGAGATCGCGCTGTGCAGGTGAAAAGATGCGACGGCTGCTTCCTCGAGTACCGGAGGGGACACGTGATGTAAGGCTTCGTCCACATTGCAGCCGGCTTGTGGGAGGCATGGCCTAACAGCATTCGAGACAGTGGAGAGTAGAATTGGACGATACGAAATTGGGATGGGAGAAAAATTGAAAATGGGAGAAAAAAAGTAGATAAAAAAAAACAATGTGGAACGCCCTACCCACAGCGGGGAAAAAAATTTAATCCCTACCCACATTCAAAACCGCTCTTAAAGAGCACCTACAGGAGGCTGCAATTCGAAACTGGCCACCATAAATGGCCAACCCCCCCCCCCCCCCCCCACCCCCTCCTAATAGACAGTCTCCTCCCCACCGTATGTATATATTTTCTCTTACCCACCCACCCCGTCCTAATGTACAGTCTCCTTGCCATCATATGTATATATTTTCTGTTAGGATCTCTGGGTAACAGTACTGTATATTTGCATATCATATATGTCACAAATGTAACAGTACTATATACCTGTATGTATGTCCCTATGTCATAAATGTCATGATTGTCATAGAATGTATTATATGTATTTATATTTATGTGCACTATGCCTTTAGTAACTTGTTTTACGACACTAGCGTAAAGTGGACCTTTGATGTCTTTGACGTTTCACATAATATTCAGTACTTATATGTGTGACGTAACCTGTATGCTGCTGCTCATTGGCTCGTCAGAAGTAAACAAACTCGAACAGAACACAGTGTGTGTGTGTGTTTGGAATGCTTTACTTTACATGGTGTCAGAAGTGCTTGACGAACGCATTGCATCCGGGAAATGGCTAAGTTTAATCCACCGGACAGTTTTTCTTTTGATCGTCCTGGCGAGTGGGCGGAATGGAAGCAGCGTTTCCAGCGATTTCAAGTGGCGACAAAACTAAACAGGGAGATCGGCGAGGTCCAGGTCAGTTCCTTGCTTTATGCCATGGGCCATGAAGCCGAAAACATATTCAAGTCATTTACTTCTCCGGAGGAGGAGGATAAGGATAAGCTGGACGTTGTGTTAAAGAAATATGACGAGTATTTTTATCCCAAACGGAATGTAATTCACGAGCGTGCCTGTTTCCACCTAAGAGGACAGCGGCCCGGTGAGAAAGCTAAAATGTTTATTCGAGCTATTTATGATTTGTCAGAACACTGTGACTTAAGAGTGAACAAAGATGAACATATTCGTGACCGTATCGTTGTGGGCATTATTGACAAGGAACTATCACGTAGGCTGCAGCTAATGGCTGAGCTTACTTTAGCCCAAACTATTCAGACTGTCCGTCAGTCTGAGGAGGTTCAACTTCAAGTTCACCAGCAGGGAGAGGCGTGCGCTGCGGTGCAGGAGATTGCACGTGGAAAAACGCCATACAGGGGAAGACCCAGGTGGAATTCCAATAGGAGAGAAAGTGAGGAGCAAAGAGAACCAAAGTGGGAGCAAAGAGAACCAAAGTGTGGAAGATGTAGAAAATGTAAGCACAAAGACCAAGAAAGGTGCCCAACCATGACATCAAGGTGTAACAAATGTAAAAAGGTGGGTCACTGGGGAATAAAATGTCAGAGCAAGTCAGTCAGAGAAGTGACAGAGACTGTTTCACAGACACCATACTTCCTGGGTGCAGTCACAAACAAACACTCTCCCAACAGAAAGGATGAACAGTGGACTGTACATGTTTTCATCGGAGCGACATCTGTCACATTTAAAATTGACACGGGTGCAGATGCAAATATCATGTGTGAAGAGACATTCAACATGTTAACCCCTGAAAAGACATTAGAGCAGTCTAGTGTCAAACTGTGCAGTCCTGGGGGTCAGTTGGACTGTTTGGGGAAATTTCAGGCCAACACGACTTACAAGGAGAAGCCGTACACATTCCCAGTATATGTCGTCCACAGCCAGAATGCAAATAACCTGTTAAGCCGAGACACAGCGACTGCGATGGGGCTGGTAAAGCGCATCGAAGAGGTCCACAATGCATTTGGTGAGCATGGAACACTCGATACAGAACCAGTTAAAATACAACCGAGAACACTCGGCTAAGGAGAACGCTCAGCCATATGCATTGTATACAGCATGCAGAGTCCCCTTGCCTCTCGTCAAAAAAGTAGAGGAGGAGATAGAGCGGATGGAAAAGAACAGTGTCATAGAACAGGTGACAGAGCCTACTGACTGGTGTGCACCTATGGTGCCTGTTCCAAGGAAAAATGGAAAAGTGCGCATCTGCGTGGACTTGAAGAGGTTAAATGAAGCTGTAAGGAGAGAGAGGTACGTCCTTCCTACTGCAGAGGAAATCACTGCAAAACTGAGTGGTGCAACCATGTTTACATCGTTGGATGCAGCCTCAGGGTTTTGGCAGATACCTCTACACCCAGAAAGCAGCAAGCTAACCACCTTCATAACACCTTTTGGGAGATACTGTTTCAAACGTCTCCCATTTGGAATCACAAGCGCTCTGGAGATTTTCCAACGGAAAATGGCTGAAACTCTAAACGGCCTGGAAGGAATAGCCGTTTACATGGATGATATACTGGTGTATGGAGACACTCCAGAACAGCATGACCAATGCCTTAGCAAGGTGTTGAAGAGGGTTGAGTCAGCCGGCTTGAAGTTAAACAGAGATAAGTGTGTTTTCAGAAAAGAACAGCTTAATTTCCTAGGCCAAGTGATTGACAAATCAGGCGTGAGGCCTGACCCTGAAAAGGTCAGAGCAATCCGTGAGCTCCCATCGCCACAGAATGTGCAGGAGCTGAAACGCGTCCTGGGCATGTTCAATTACCTGGGCAAGTACATCCCAAACCTGTCAACAGTGGGACAGCCACTGTATGAACTGTTGAGATCCAAAACGGTTTGGACTTGGGACCACGCACAGCAGGAGGCATTCCAGCGCATCAAGGACATTCTGTCTACCTCTCCAGTCCTCATATTCTACAATGTGAATCGGCCTACTGCTGTTTCAGCTGACGCCAGCAGTTATGGCATAGGTGGCGTACTGCTGCAGCTGCATGACGGGGATTGGAAACCGGTGGCATACTGTTCACGTCGTCTATCTGAGGCTGAAACCAAATACGCCCAGATCGAAAAAGAATGTCTTGCAAGTGTCTGGGCCTGCGAGAGGTTTGAAAAATACCTGATTGGCCTAGAAGACTTTAAGTTGGTCACCGATCACAAGCCTTTAGTGCCACTCATGAACAAAAAGGACTTGGACAATGTGCCGATACAGTGCCAGAGACTCCTCATGAGACTGATGAGGTTCAAACCAAACGCAGAATATGCGCCGGGCAAAACTTTGACCATAGCCGACACCCTCTCACGAAGTCCACTACTGTGCATGGGACAGGAGACTGACACTCACTCAGATGTGGAGTGTTACATTGCAGCCGTTGTGGATAATATGCCTGCTACCACACATATGCTGGACACCATAATGGCAGCTACAGCAGCTGACAGTAAGCTACAGATGGTGCTGCAGTATATCAAGTCCGGGTGGCCGGAGTATGTCGGTAATGTACCAGCAACAGTCAGAGAGTATTTTTCTGTCAAAAGTGAACTGTCTGAATACACTGGAATTGTTACAAGGGGAAGCCGCATGATAATCCCGGATGTGTTGAAAACTGATATTCTAGACAGGATCCCTGATGGACACCAGGGTCTAACAAAATGCAGAGAGCGGGCTCACACATCTGTGTGGTGGCCTGGGATCTCATCTGACATCAAACGGAAAGTTCAGTCCTGTCTGCTCTGCTGTGAGATGAAACACACACAGCGAAAGGAACCTCTCATCTCAACTCCTCTACCTGAGCGGCCATGGAAAAGACTCGCTATTGACCTGTGCGAATATAACAGACACATGTACCTCGTTGTGTCAGACTACTTCTCCAGGTTTCTCGAGATACTTCACATGCCAACAACCACAGCCTCACAGGTTGTATTAAAACTAAAGACAGTTTTTGCAAGATTTGGCTGTCCAAATGAGGTTGTGTCCGATAACAGGCCTCAGTTTGCAAGGAGTTTAATTAGTTTGCTAGAGGATTTGACTTTCAGAAGGATCCTCTACTCGCTCTCATGTGCTTCCGATCAACACCATGCACCACCACAGGTGTGAGCCCAGCTGAACTGCTTATGGGCCGGAAGATAAAGACAACACTTCCAACACTCGAGACGAACCTTCAGCCTAAATGGCCTAATCTAGAAGACGTCAAGAGTAAGTGTTGTGAAGGGCCAGATTAAACCGAATATATATATTTATTTATATATATATATTTAATTGTATTTGTATATTCTCTAATATTCCCTGATATCCCTTGTATATTCCTTGTACAATATGCATTGAATATCCATTCTAGCCTACTGAACATCCCATAATAGTCTCCATTCTACTATTGGTCGAGACCTTGGTGCCAGGCTGCCATACCCCTCAGACCCAGTTCAAACGTACCGCTCGACATGTACGAACAAGTCCTAGTTCCGCGTAGGAATTTGGCTACCGCACCACTAATGGGACTATTTGTTCATAGTGCGTATATATACTGCGCTACTAAAGTAGGACTTTCTTTTCAGTCCAGTTTCTTACCCTCCAATAGAGTCACAGACGTAAAGCCTCCCCGCGATGCCACGTGTGGGAGTAAGGCCAAGTTCGCCTACCATCGGTATTGAGACATCGTGTATATTAATATTTGAATAGTCATATTTGGCACTATATCGTCGAGTTGGACGTAGTCTATTAAGCTAATAATAGTCTGTTAATATATAGTGCTTCGTGCGGTGAGAATACTACCGTAGTCAGTACCCCATCGTTTCGGGCAGAGAACTGGCTGCTTACCCAGGGTGGTTGACCCTATGTGAAGCTGCACCCGAGGAGCCCCAGAGCCGACGAGCGAGTGGACCTGTATACCGGATTATTCTACCGACGACAGCCCGCCTTCCCAGGCACGGATTATGCTTTGGATACTTTGATTATTCTATGGATAAAGACCCCCGACACTACCGTGTGTTGGAACCCCCCCCCCCTGGAGAGGACACAAGGTGAGGAGACGCTCTGCAAGATGAGGTCTCTCCACATCTCTCCCCCGTGGACCGGAGAGAGCCGGCCCACAAAGAGTCCACCTGCTTTCATCTGTGGTCCAAGGATCGCCGGCGCATTGAACGGCACTACAGTGGGTTCTCCTGGGATACCCTTGGCCGGACGAGGCAGCTGGATTCTACCCCCCCCCCCTCCTACTCCTGTCGGCTTACAAGCGACCGGATTAACCCCCTCTAGTGTATCCAGCCTATAATCATTAAAGTATCATTGCTGTTATTCCTTAACTATTCCAGGTCATATATTTACCACCTGCGCCTTCAGAGATTGGACATTATCTATTGATATACCGACGAATACTCCTTGCCATAAAAGTGCATACTATTTCAATTCATAAATGTAATTAAGTGATTAAGTGCTTATTCTACACACCATCGCTGTGTAGGAAAATAAAGACCTGTTTCTAATTCGTACATTTGTGTTGGATCCGTTTCATCTACGTGAGAGTGTTCATGATAATATATTTATGCCGTGTACTGGGTGGCCGAATATTAAGTACAAAGGTAGTGGTAGTAAGTATCATATCTAGTAATACAGTCAGGGAATTGTACCCCTCAGTTACAATTGGTCCTTCGAGCCGGAGGGTAATTAGTGTAATATTAATATAGTGTTATTAATATTGAAATGGCCTATGATGAACACTCCACGAAACGATCCTCCTAACCAACGCCCGCAGCGCGAACGACGGCTCCCTCAGTACTTAGAGGCTTACGCTGTCAGTCAACAACCTAGTCTTCTACTAACAGTAAACGCGGTAAAACTAGAAAGTAAAAGTATGTCTAACCCCAACGCCCAGACTACCCCGACCATAGAGGCCCCTACAGGCTCTAATGTAACTGACCAAGTTCACGGTGGGGACCAGTGGGAACCAGACATGACTTCACACCCCGCCAGTACTGAAGAAGTAGTCCCCGATGAGTCCCGGGAGGAATACAACGCTACCGAGAGAGAACTCGGCACGGAAGAAGACGGGGAGAGCACCGTGGAGATAGAACTCCAAGGCTCCGCAAGGAGTACCCCGAGGGAAGGCTCCCCTATACAACCGCCTTCTCCCAGCGAGGCAGAGAGGACCCTACAGCAGGCCTTCCTCATCAGCCTGAACGCCGCTGCTGAACGCGACCGACTGCAGATCCAGCAGCGAAGCGAACACGAGCAGATACGTCTAGAAATAAGACGCATTCAGATGGAAGAGAATGTGGCCCGAGAACGAGCCGGTGCTCAACGGGACGCAGCGCGCGACAGACAGCAGTCGCAACTAATAGAACAGCTGATCAGACGGACAACACCCTCTCCCTCCGCCAGAGGCTCCAGGAACTCGTCTAGACACACCTCCAGGGCGGCATCCCCTAGCCGAGTAAACAACCCTGAACTTGACCAACAGACGAGGTCTATACCCCCCACAGACCACCTCCCCCCACCGGTCCAAGCGAGACCTAGCAACCGGGAAGGAGCAGCATATCCTGTGGAGAGGCTAAACCAGAGACTACAAGCACTGGATGACCTAACTGAAGACGAAGAGGAAGAGGAGGAGAACCGCGCCCGAAGACAGCACAGTACTCTACCGGACCAGGAGGTCCGGTACAGCCCAGGCTATACTCCCGCGGAGCTGCGCTACAGACCCCCGACTCTATACACGGGTGAGCACGACGCACGACCCGCACCGAGGAACAGCACCTGGACAAGCGGGCCATGGTACACTGCCGGTACCAGCCCATACCAAGGAGCGGGAGGAGACTCGCCTAGGAGGCCTCTCCCCCAACGCTCGCCGATGTATCCACAGTCAGCGTCATACATTGGCACGCCTATGGTACCCGACTTCACCCAAGAGAACCGGGCCCAGTATACAGAACTCCGCATGTGTCTGGAGACCATGTTGGTGGATGTATTGGATGAACGCCACAAATACGCCATCCTACTGCAGCACTTAAAGGTGCCCCGCGCACATAATATAGCGCTCGCCTACGCGACTTCCACCACCCCATACACAGCAGCGCTGGTAGCATTGGACCAGAGGTATGGGCGCATATGGGATTACGTGATCCAGGAGATCCGACACATCGACCGCTTACCCCCAGCAATAGACAATCGAGCACTGGACGACCTGTCCATCAGAGTGCAGTCCCTGGTAGGGATGTTGGGAGCGCAAAGAGAGAAGGGGAAGTATGAACTTTACGCCAACTCAAATGTGGAAAGGATCCTGGAGAAGCTGCCGCCCGCTCGTCAGGAGCGCTTTAGGCGGCAGAGGGACCACAGAGACCCGAATGGCCCCGAACCGAACCTCCTCGATCTAGCAGACTTCCTGGCGAGAGAAGTCAGCAGCCTACGGCTAGATACATTCGGACGGAGCACCCCTGGCTCCAGAGAAGGAACCAGACGACTAAATGATGGAAGAAGATCGGTGACTGTGATGCACCAATCGGAGTCAGTACCGAGCAGCAAGAGCCACAGTACCCCCTCCAGAACGGAGAAGTGGAAGATAGTGTGCCCCTACTGTGAGAAAGAACACTGGCTAGCGCAATGTGACTCCTTCCCCAAGCTGAACGCGGAGGAAGCAGGTCAATGGATAAAGTCCAACAAGCGCTGTTTTCGCTGTGCGCGCTCACACATGGCAGCCGAATGCTGCTTAAAGAAAAGGTGCACCAAGTGCGATGGAGCCCATCTGGACATACTTCACGACAGTAACAGACGGCGCCCTTCACCTGCACCATCCAGCCGCAAAGCGAGCGTCATGTACATCGATCCCGCCAGCAGCAGTGGAGCCCGAGTACTCCTAAAAGTAGTGCGTGTGACACTAAGCTACCAGAATAAAGTCCTGGACACTTACGCCGTCCTCGATGACGGGTCAGAGAAGACCCTGCTGCTCGCCTCCGCTGCGGCCCAGCTAGGGCTGCGGGGAAGCGAAACCCAAATGACAATTCGGACAATAAGACGAGATTTGAAGACGATAAAGGGCGAGAATGTCTCATTCTCTATCGCAGCAAGCGGCCAGCCTGAGCGACGGTACCAGATTGCAGACGCTTTCACCAGCCAAGAAATAGGACTGTCGCGGTACACATACCCCGTCGCCAAGCTGATGGAGAAATATGCACATCTGCGCAAGTTACCGATCCCGCTCATAGACAATGCTATGCCGACCCTGTTGATAGGCTCCGACCATGCAGACCTCATTGTCCCGATAGACCGGGTTCATACCGGACCCCGAGGCTGTCCTGCAGCAGTCGAGACCCGTTTGGGATGGACTCTCCAAGGCCCGCTCGCCAAATCTCTCAACCGAAGTACAGCCACTAGATGTCTCCACTCCCGAGTCACAGAGGGAGAAACCGCACTCCTGCAACACGTAGAGCGGCTATGGAGCTTGGAACAAATGCCCTTTAAGAATGGAAAGAAAGACATTCGCTCTAAAGATGACATTTACGCCATTCACCTCCTCGAGACAGGGACCAAGAGAGTCCCGGTCAACGGCGTGTTGAGATACGCCACGCCACTCCTGCGGCGAGAAGGAATGCCTACTTTCCACGCCAAGACAGACGCCATAGAACGGTACCTGCTGAACACGGAGCGGCGCTTAGCCAAGAACCCCGCCCAAGAGAGTGTATACCGCGCTGAGATTGAGAAGCTCATCACAGCGGGACACGTCACAAAGATGGACATTAAAGAGGCTGACCAGACCACTGAATCGTGGTACGTGCCCCACCACAAGGTCCATCACAACGGTAAAGACCGCATAGTATTTAACTGCAGCTACCAGATCGGATCCCAAAATCTGAATAAAGAGTTACTGCCCGGTCCCACACTCGGCCCCTCCCTACTCGGCGTTCTACTCCGCTTCCGCCAGGAAAAGGTGGCCATCAGCGGGGACATTAAAGGAATGTTCCTGCAGGTGAGATTAGTAGAGGCGGACAAGCCCCTGTTACGGTTCCTATGGAGAGAGAAGCCAGGAGATGAGCACCCAGCCATCTACCAATGGGAAGTCCTCCCCTTCGGAACGACGTGCAGCCCCTGCTGTGCGACATTTGCACTACAGAAACATGTAGCAGAGGACCCAGCAGCGGACGAAGAGGTCCGACACAGCGTAAAGAACAGCTTCTACGTAGACAACTGTCTACAAAGCCTTTCAACCCAGGAAGAAGCCGAGGCTCTCCTGATTAAACTCCGCGCCTCATTGATCAAAGGCGGCTTTGATCTCAGGCAGTGGGCCAGCAGCGATCCGCAAGTACTGCGCAGCCTCTCCTCCGAGGACAAGGCAGCCAGCAGCGAGACCTGGATGGCTACAATCCCGGGAGAAGCCCAGGAGATGACCCTGGGATTGGTGTGGCGATTCAAAACAGATTCGCTTCACTACAGACACAAGCCCCTGACTACGGAGCAGGGAAGGCCGGCGGCGGCGCCGACCACCAGACGGAGTGTGTACACAACACTCGCCCGACAATATGACCCGCTAGGATGTATTCTACCGTACACCACCAGGGCAAAAATGATTGTACGAGCATTGTGGGACAAGGACCAGGGCTGGGACGACCCCATTCCCGCACACCTTGCATCCACCTGGAGAGAGTGGGAGATGGAGCTCCACTCACTCCCAGGCGTTAATATGCGCCGAAGCTACTTCCCACCCACGGTGAGGCCAGAGACATGTAAAATGGAATTACACGTCTTCAGTGACGCCTCAGAGGTCGCATACGGATCAGTAGCCTACTTGCGGGCCCAAGACCAAGGGGGAGAGATCTACACAGCATTTGTCCTCGCCCGCTCGAGAATAGCCCCACGCAAGCAACAATCTATCCCACGTCTAGAGCTCTGCGCAGCCCTAGCCGGAGCGCACCTAGCCACGCTCATCCAACGTGAGCTCACCATACCGGTGTCTAGAACAATCCTGTGGTCAGATTCCACGACGGTACTCGCCTGGATCAAATCGGACTCATGCAAGTACAAAGTCTTCGTGGGAGTCAGAGTCACCGAGATTCAAGACTTAACCGAAGAGTTAACCGGAGAAACAGAGTGGCGCTACGTTGATACAAAACAGAACCCAGCTGACGTCATCACCCGGGGGATGCCCCTGGATGACCTCACCCGTCGCAATGTCTACAGTGACGGCCCCGCATTCCTAAGACTCCCGGAAGGACAGTGGCCCATGCCTATCCCGAGGGCAGCAAGTCCAGAGGAGGTGGAAATTAAGAAGTCTGTGTTCTGTGGATTGAGCACCGTAGCCTCCACCGACCCTAACATAAACGATTGCACGTCCATAGAGAGTGCACAACAAAGAACATTCCTGCGGTACCACCCGGAGTGCAAGTCCCCCGCTGATATGTCAGCGGCTAACTACGAGGAAGCAGAATTGCTTCTACTGCAGCGAGCCCAGAGAGACTCGTTCCCCGATGAATTGGCCTGTCTACAGGGAGGAAAGCCCGTCCCATCCGACAGCAGATTAATTCACCTGGCCCCCGAGAGCGACGCTCACACCCTCATCAGAGTGGGTGGTCGCCTACGCAGAGCCCCCAATCTACCGGATGACATTAAATACCCGATCGTATTGAACAGCCGACACAAGGTCACAGAGCTGATTATAAAGAAATACGATGAGGATGTACATCACGCAGGAGCAGAAAGAGTCTTCGCGGAAATCAGACGTCGTTACTGGATCCTACAAGGAAGAGAGGCGGTACGACGCTTCCAACGAACATGTCTAGACTGCCGCAAGTGGCGCGCGCAGCCCAGCATACCAAGGATGGCTGACCTTCCTCCATGTCGCCTCCGAATCGGTGACAAGCCATTCCACTCAACGGGTATGGACTGCTTTGGCCCGCTGCACATAAAGAAAGGAAGAGGAACCGAGAAGCGGTGGGGTATTGTATTCAAATGCATGACCACCAGAGCGATACACATCGAGCTTCTCCCGACCATGAGCACAGACTCATTCCTTATGGCCTTCCGTAGATTCACATCACGGAAAGGAAGACCGTCTACCCTATTGTCCGATCATGGGACAAACTTCAAAGGCGGCGAAAGAGAGCTGAGAGAGAGCTTCCAAGCTATGGGCCCAGAACTTAAGACCCACCTCGCTCCAGCACAGGTTGATTTCCAATTCAACCCCCCAAACGCACCCCACTTCGGTGGCACTTGGGAACGAGAAGTGCGCTCCATAAAGACAGCCCTGTACGCAGTACTTGGGGCCCAGACTGTGGCGGAAGAAGTCCTAATGACAGTCCTCACGGAGATTGAGGGAGTACTTAAATCGAAGCCCCTCGGATATGTCTCCAGTGATGTGGCGGATATCGACCCAGTTACCCCCAACACACTCCTGATGGGGCGGCTAGATCCCACATTACCCCAGACAATGTACCGGCCTGAAGAAGCGAACGGCCGACGAATGTGGAGGTACAGCCAAGTATTAGCCGACAAGTTTTGGAACAGTTTCCTACTGCACTACCTACCGTCTCTACAGACCCGCCAGAAGTGGGTAAAGGAGAGAGACAATTTGACAGAAGGAACAGTCGTCATGATTATTGATCAATCACTGCCCAGAGCTATGTGGCCGGCCGGCCGCGTAAGCAAAGTGATCACCGGTGCCGACGGCAAGGTCCGAGCAGCTGAAGTGCTCGTCCAGGGTCGCACTTACACCCGTCCCGTGGCAAGGCTCATAGAACTGCCTCGACTCCCAGACACAATCGATGATGACCATGACCCTACAACCCTATGACTTTGTGAAGTTGACTGACCCCTACAGCAAACCCTTATGTGTAAATAGACAACGCGATTAATCTGTCTCCGTTTAACTGATTAGGTCCGGGACCTATTCAGGGGGTGGCCAGATTAAACCGAATATATATATTTATTTATATATATATATTTAATTGTATTTGTATATTCTCTAATATTCCCTGATATCCCTTGTATATTCCTTGTACAATATGCATTGAATATCCATTCTAGCCTACTGAACATCCCATAATAGTCTCCATTCTACTATTGGTCGAGACCTTGGTGCCAGGCTGCCATACCCCTCAGACCCAGTTCAAACGTACCGCTCGACATGTACGAACAAGTCCTAGTTCCGCGTAGGAATTTGGCTACCGCACCACTAATGGGACTATTTGTTCATAGTGCGTATATATACTGCGCTACTAAAGTAGGACTTTCTTTTCAGTCCAGTTTCTTACCCTCCAATAGAGTCACAGATGTAAAGCCTCCCCGCGATGCCACGTGTGGGAGTAAGGCCAAGTTCGCCTACCATCGGTATTGAGACATCGTGTATATTAATATTTGAATAGTCATATTTGGCACTATATCGTCGAGTTGGACGTAGTCTATTAAGCTAATAATAGTCTGTTAATATATAGTGCTTTGTGCGGTGAGAATACTACCGTAGTCAGTACCCCATCGTTTCGGGCAGAGAACTGGCTGCTTACCCAGGGTGGTTGACCCTATGTGAAGCTGCACCCGAGGAGCCCCAGAGCCGACGAGCGAGTGGACCTGTATACCGGATTATTCTACCGACGACAGCCCGCCTTCCCAGGCACGGATTATGCTTTGGATACTTTGATTATTCTATGGATAAAGACCCCCGACACTACCGTGTGTTGGAACCCCCCCCCCTGGAGAGGACACAAGGTGAGGAGACGCTCTGCAAGATGAGGTCTCTCCACATCTCTCCCCCGTGGACCGGAGAGAGCCGGCCCACAAAGAGTCCACCTGCTTTCATCTGTGGTCCAAGGATCGCCGGCGCATTGAACGGCACTACAGTGGGTTCTCCTGGGATACCCTTGGCCGGACGAGGCAGCTGGATTCTACCCCCCCCCCCTCCTACTCCTGTCGGCTTACAAGCGACCGGATGAACCCCCTCTAGTGTATCCAGCCTATAATCATTAAAGTATCATTGCTGTTATTCCTTAACTATTCCAGGTCGTATATTTACCACCTGCGCCTTCAGAGATTGGACATTATCTATTGATATACCGACGAATACTCCTTGCCATAAAAGTGCATACTATTTCAATTCATAAATGTAATTAAGTGATTAAGTGCTTATTCTACACACCATCGCTGTGTAGGAAAATAAAGACCTGTTTCTAATTCGTACATTTGTGTTGGATCCGTTTCATCTACGTGAGAGTGTTCATGATAATATATTTATGCCGTGTACTGGGTGGCCGAATATTAAGTACAAAGGTAGTGGTAGTAAGTATCATATCTAGTAATACAGTCAGGGAATTGTACCCCTCAGTTACAGTAAGGATACAATGGAAAAACAGAAACAAGCTTTCTACTTTAATCATCGCCACGGAGCAAAGCCCTTGCCATCGCTGAAGCCTGGCGATTCTATCCTTGTGAAGCTAGACCATCGAAAAGCTTGGGGAACACCCGCTGTTATAACTGGAGAAAGCGTCACTCCACGGTCTTATGTCATCAAGACACAATAGGGAGCAGCACTGAGACGCAACCGTTGTCACCTGCAGTACGTCCCTGCACCAGCTGGAGAGACGCACCCTCTAGCTCCAGATGAACAACAACATGGAGTTGCTATACAGCAACCTGACCCTACAGTCACCACTGACACTGTCTCACCGACCGACTATGTCCGACCACCGGATCCACAGGGTGGACTATTATTATATACCCGGTCTGGCAGACTGAGCAAACCTGTGATTAGGTTAAATCTGTGAGAAAAAAAAGGAAAGAGAATGGACATTAATGGCATAGGCTACTATATGTATATGTTCTGAATGTTTAGTAATGCTCAAGCAATATTTATTGGTTACAAGAAAGAACACAAAAAACCTGAAGAAGGGGAGATGTCATAGAATGTATTATATGTATTTATATTTATGTGCACTATGCCTTTAGTAACTTGTATTACGACACTAGCGTAAAGTGGACCTTTGACGTTTCACGTAATATTCAGTACTTATATGTGTGACGTAACCTGTATGCTGCTGCTCATTGGCTCGTCAGATGTAAACAAACTCTAACAGAACACAGTGTGTGTGTGTGGAATGCTTTACTTTACAATGATGTCATGTATGTTGTGTATGTCATAAATGTCACTATGAATTGAAAATGGGGGACCCTGATGTAAACAAGACAAACGTCTTTCTCTGGTCTGCATCCCCTTAACAATTGTGTGTATTGAGCCGTACTGTACTGTATACTGTACCCATTCTGCAATCTGTTAAATAAAGTTTTCATTCATTCATTCATTCATTCATTCATTCATTCATTCATTCATTCATTCATTCATTCATTCATTCATTCAGCAAAACGAAAGAGATGATTGTGGACTTTAGGAGGTCGGGGGCCAGGGACTACAGCCCTCTCAGCATCGACGGGGCACCGGTTGAGAGAGTGAGCAGTTTTAAGTACTTCGGAGTCCACATATCCGAGGACTTGACATGGACCACACACATTGACAGTGTAGTGAAGAAGGCACGGCAACGCCTCTACTTCCTTAGGCGCCCAAGGAAGATCCTCAAGAACTTCTACTTGTGCACAATAGAGAGCATCCTGACTGGTAACATCACCTCCTGGTTTGGGAATAGCACCGCACAAGACCGCAGCAGATTACAGAGAGTGGCCCGTTCAGCCGAATGCACAATTGGAGGTGGGCTTCCCACTCTCCAGGATATTTATAACAAGCGTTGCAGGGCCAAGGCTAAGAGAATAATCAAAGACTCTAGTCACCCAAACAACTGCCTCTTTGAACTGCTGTGGTCAGGCAAGTGCTACCGGAGTCTCATGGCCAGTACAGAGAGACTCAGAAGGAGCTTCTATCCCCAGGCCATCAGGATGCTCAATGACAATGACACTATGTAACAACTCATCATCTACACTCACTGCACACACATCCACATGTACACACTCACTTTAAACAAACACTCACCTTACCACTCACTTTACTCACTTTAGACACTTTAACACACTTTTTTTTTATCTACTTTTTCTCCCATTTTCATCGTCCAATTCTACCCTCCCCTGTATCGAACGCTGTTAGGCCATGACTCCCACAAGCCGGCTGCAATGTGGACGAAGCCTTACATCCCCTCCGGTACTCGAGGAAGCAGCCGTCGCATCTTTTCACCTGCACAGCGCGATCTCTCAGCGTCGGGGGTCTGCGTGGGAGGGCACGCCGCCCCCGTCGCTTCCTGATTCTGCTACGCAGGCGCACCAACCGACCTGTAGGAGTCGCTGTCCACAACGTCCGATCCCCACCCATCAGCTTCCCACCCCCTAATACTGCCAATTGTATTAGTATGAACGACCAGCCAAGCTGATAGCAATGCGGAGAGCTGGGCTCAAACCCAGCGTCTCCTGCATTGGTGGTGAGCGCCTTGCCCACTGCACCACCTAGCTGCCCACACTTTAACACACTTTATATTTATCTATTATTAAAGAGATTTGCACTACATTCATACCTCATTTGCACCCTACCCTAAGTTGTGTACCTCATCTAATTTCTGCATTGTACCTCACTGTTACTCATTTTACTCTGTATTGTATATATTCACTGAACATTCCTTTACTTACTTTTTACCTACATCTTAATTACCTTCTGTAGCACACTCTCAGGGGCTCATGCAGAAACAAGAATTTCATCATAAAGTATTCTGTATTTTGTTGTGACAAATAATAAACAAACTTGAACTTGAACTTGAAACTATTGCGTGCCCTAATCTAAAGTGAATACATTCGACATATTCATCATTAACAAATGTCTAATACAGTTTGTTAATTATTTGTTGACTTTTTCATCACCTGTTACAGCTTTCGGATCCACAGTTCTTTGTGCGACTCAGGTGTGCATATTGTATACAATATATATATATATCGATTAAAGCCATATTTTTTGCCTGTCGATTGCCGTTTCAGGCGTCAAAATCCGTTCCGCGGTTCTCGAGTTACATGTCGATATGTGAGACATGCACCAAAGTACACGGCAGAGTCAGATACCACCACCGACTCCCGAGGCTCTAGCTCCGTCAATCATTTGGCAATCTCGAAAATTATTAGACAGGGTTGTAGCCAATGAGAATCAGAATGAGAATCAGGGATCTAGGAGAAAAGTCACAATCAAAAACAGGAAGAGAAAAAAACGCAGAATGATTTGAAGTCAATGAGAAAACTGAAACCTGGAGAGCTTTTTTTCTTTTTTTTTTTTACAGTTTACCAAAATCGCTCCTAATCCCTCATTTCTGAACAGATTTTATTAAATGTGGACATGTACTACATAAGACTTCAGGGTAAGGCTTTTTTTGGAAATAATACTTCTGGATATTGCAATTACTACAGAATAACAAGTTTTTCTACAACTCATTAGCACTAAAAGTGATCTTTCTTTATTGTATCAGAAACTTCAGAATGTTATCTTTCAAAAGAGACTTATGCATGTGCTATAAGTATAAAGTATTTTGGTTTGCAAAAAAAGTATGCAGTCCTCAAGTTCAAGTAAAAAATTGGCACTTTTCTGCCTGCTTGTTAACACATTGGGTGCCACGCCCTTTTCGGGCCCCATCTATTCACTGCCACACTTTAAAAGATAGGAGTCCGTTAACTTGTTTGTAGAGCTATAACTATATTCTATATTATAGCTATGGATACATACTATGGTCATTTGACAGTTACCAGATGCAAAAAAGAGAAACTTTTTCCAGGCATACATTTGCCGTTATACCGTGGTGAATATAAGTATGTTTTAGGTCTGGGGTAATTCCCGAAATGCTGAGGAATAGCCTTATGCGTGTATTATACTATAACCGTTGCCGTTTCTTGCCTGGACCCGCTATTATTCTCAAATCAAATCTATATCATAGGTATTATGTTTCATCATGAATGCATGAAAGGGGGGGGGGTCGTTTTTTGATGCTTCAATCGTCACCAATGGCTACGTTGTGGACTAACGTTACACACACACGTTCGGATCGAGGTGAAGACATGCTTGGATCAACGCAAGATTGCGGCACGGTTGTGTAGTGGTTAACACTGTCGCCTCACAGCAAGAAGGTCCAGGGTTCGATTCCCGCTAGGGGACCAGGTTTCTGCGATGCCAGGTACCCAGGTGGGGGATCTCCCAGGCCTTTCTGTGTGGAGTTTGCATGTTCTCCCCGTGCTCGCAAGGGTTCCCCCCCGATAAGAGAAACCCAATGGAAAAACATGCACAACAGATCGCTGACGCTGTCGCATCCCTGACGAAGACGGGCAGGAGCACTTGGATTGGTCCCCGGGCGCGGCCCTCGCCGACACCCTG
The DNA here is from genome assembly GCF_963971535.1 of Notolepis coatsorum. NCBI lineage: Eukaryota > Metazoa > Chordata > Actinopteri > Aulopiformes > Paralepididae > Notolepis > Notolepis coatsorum. Next base: position 62,167,550 of record NC_140183.1, read on the forward strand.
TCTGCTCCCGGCAGCCCTTGTCACAAGGAAAGATGAAATTACCTACCTGGGTTCCATCCTAGAGGCTAATCTTTCCTGTGACAAAATGGCATCCAATGTAATAAAAAGTCAACCAACAACTTGATTCTTGTACCGGATCTCCTCTCTGGTAAACAAGAATACCCTGAAGACTCTGGCAGGAGCACTCATTCAAGGGTACTACGACTATGCTTGCACCTCATGGTACCAAAGCACCTCAAAGGCACTAAAACCAAATTACAAATATCTCAAAACAAACTAGTCAGACTACTGCTTGACCTGACTCCTAGAACCCACCTCACCCCTGCCCACTTTGACAACCTAGGATGGCTTAGACTAGACGACAGAGTACAGCAACTTGCAATGGGCCTGGTCTACAAGATACACTACACGACCAAGGTACCCATGTACATGTCAAAATACGGGAGACTGCAATTCGAAACTGGCCCCTACAAATGTCCTAACCCAGTTGTACAGTAAATGACCATGTATGGCTTTGTCAGTATTCCAATGTACAGTGTACAGTGTCCCCCACCCACCCCTACCCAACCCCCCCCCACATCCAATGTACAGTCCCCCCCCCCCCCCCACCCAACCCCACCCCACCTACCCAACCTCCTCCAATGTACAGTTTCTACGTCTATGTATATACACTCTTTTCTGGACACTTTTTGTATCACAACAGTACTGTATTTGCAAATCTGGTATGTCATAAATGTATTGATTGATTGATTGATTGAAAAGTTTATTAACAGATTGCAGAAT
>NC_140183.1:62168532-62301032 GCF_963971535.1 Notolepis coatsorum
TCAAGCTACGCGGAGCGCAGTCAGTCAGTAGCCTACACCCCGTGTATTCCGATAACCGATATATAAACCATGCTGCATTCATTCTGAGAGAAAGATCTATTATTCCAAATGCTATTTATAGGGTTTTGACCATAATTACACTACTGTTGCTATTTTACAATGAACTATAATGAACTACGGTTCGTACAGAACGTGCCAGTGTTATTATGCACAGAAGCTCATTTCCTTGTTGTAATAATATATTCTACCACTGGGCGCTAGGTACGCCAGGTCCTGACCTGTGCGTAGATGTACGCACGAAGTCAAGTTCAAGTTCAAATTGATGAATCCCACTCGTTGCTTAGAAATGATCGTACGCACAGGGTAAGCACAGATCTGTGCGTAGAACACGTTGATGCATGAGGGCCCAGGCTTTCCTAAAAATAGTCTGTATAGATAACAAACAAGGATACGTCTTTTATATGGATCTATGTGCAGCCTGTATTAAACATGGTGTCTGTGTAAGGGGGTGTATTGTATAATAACGTATAATAATGTATAATACTGTATAGACTATTACACATGTTGTCTGTATAAAGAGATGTACTGTATAATAATGTATAATAATGTATAATACTGTATAGACTATTACACATGGTGTCTGTATAAAGAGATGTACTGTATAATATTGTATAATAAACTATTACACATGGCGTTTGTGTAAAAAGTATTAGTTCTTATGCTGTATGTCTTTGATTTGATTTGATTTTATTAGACATTTAAAAAAATACAAGATTCCAGGATGCTACACAAAAAAGTCAAGACTTATTTCCATTGTGGTCCTTGGTCTCAGACAGACAAGCAATACAAAACATGACCATAAATAACATTTGACAAACTACATAGACATGAACATTTTAAATGCAGTACAAACGTAGCCACAGACAACAATGTATCAGACAACATTTTCATGCATTTTAAAATCTAGTTTTTGACGTTGTCGAGGAGCCATAATTTTACTTATTTCTTAAAATTGTGTCGGCTACTGATGCATTTTAGCTGTGAAGGTAGCAAATTCCAATTTTGTGGCTCCCAGTTTTGAACCTTGGAAAATGCAGGTCAGCAATGCTGGCTCTGGTGTTATGGTTATGCAAGTCCCTGTTCCACTGAAAATAATTAGTAAGATATGAGGAGGCCCTATTATTATAAATGTTGTGAACTATGTTGAGCTGAAGTTGGACAGACCTGGCTTCCAGAGGGAGCCAGCCCAGCAACTGGAAGTGTTGTTTGCCCACATGTGCTCTGGAGGCTAGTCCTAGAGTTAATCGGATGAGTTTGCTCTGGGAAACCTGTAACTTATCTTTCAAAACTTTGGTCAGACCTCCGTACCAAGAACAGATAGCATAGTCGAAGCAACAAGAAACAAGAGAATTTGCCAGAATGCGAAGACTTTCAGGGTCTAGCTAAATGTCCTAGACACATTATGACGCATCTCTGTCTACATAAAGAAAAAAATCTCTACAAAGATGGATCCATATTTTATATAGGGGGAGGGGGGGTAATTCCTTGTACCAATAGGAACACATTACAGCCACTGAATACTGTATGGGGTGCATTCAAAATGGAACCCCGTTCAGCAGTCAGGCCTCTCCACCTGTCAGTCAGTCTCTGTGACGGCACATGGAACTCGTTTCCCCCGCCGTGCGTGAGCCCCCCACTTTAGCGTCCTCTCCGCAGGTCAGTCGGTGTGTAATAACGGTGAAACGTGGCTAATCTGCACGGGTCGACTCTTGACCGGGAACATCTGCTCGGGATAAACCCGCAAGCTGTCGCTTTGAAAAGATATCCACGGTTTTCCCACCGACACCCTTCTGAGTGGCAGCGCGGTGAAACCTGGACGTGGTGTCGGGTTCCATCACGTTACAACGCTCCACCTGACAGTCTTGGAAGGAAGACTATTAGACGGATCTGAATATGTCTATTTGAGGCGGGAAATCATTTTGTACAAGGTTTTTTACAAGGAGCTGTTGAGACAACACGTTTACGTACTTGACTTTCTATTTTATACTTATACTATACTTATTTTATACTATCTTTTTATTTTATCTAGCACACTCTCAGGAGCAAACAGAAAGAAGCATTTCATACAAAAGTATTCTGTATTTCTGTATGACAACTAAAAAGAAACTTGAAACTTGAACTTGAAACACACGTCAGAAAAGGCACAATCGATATTTCCGTGAGGATTAATTATGCCCCGTTCTCTGCTTTTCATTTTAAAAAGCCACCGTTCGGTCTCGTCTCTTGAAAAACAAACAGACGGCGGCGTTCCGTCAGCCGGGGTAAATGGACAGTGCGTTTCGTAATTTATTTTTACACCGACGTGTGGGACGAAGACACACAGAAACGTGTTTGTGTCAGCCTTGCATGTCAGGTCCTTCTGTTTGACATGCGAATCCAAAACAATTTAATATTTGGAAGAAAAAAATAGGGGGGGGGTTTGGTTGGGGGGCAGCTGTCGCCCCCCCCCCCCCCCCCCTCCCACACCACCCGCTCAAATTAGATGTTTATGTCCTGCAACCCTATCTGGTCCGGCACCTGGGCGTGTGTGTGTGTGTGTGTGTGTGTGTGTGTGTGTGTGTGTGTGTGTGTGTGTGTGTGTGTGTGTGTGTGTGTGGTGTGTGTGTGTGTGTGTGTGTGTGTGTGTGTGTGTGTGTGTGTGTGTGTGTGTGTGTGTGTGTGCGTGTGTGTGTGTTCGTGTGTGTGCATGAGTTTGTGTGTGAGGAACTATCACTGGAGCTCATCTCACTCTCTCTCTGTCTTTCTGTCTCTCTCTCTCTGCTTCTGTCTCTCTCTATGTCTATCTGTCTATGTCTCGCGCTCTATCTCCTCTCACCACAGGGAGTCCTTGCTGCACGGGGCTCCAGACAGGCACAGCATGGGGCCTGTCAGAACCTCCCCACTGGCGTCTTCCAGGGTTCTGATGTGTCAATCCTCCACCGTGACCCATTGAGACGTGTCTATCGGGTGAAACGATACATTCCTCCGAGTCCGATCAGTCGATCGGTCCACCTGACGCCAAAGCAAGGTCCTCACTTGTTAGCCGAGCACAAAGTAGGTTATTAGGTTTAGGGACGTGGGTCAAACATAGACCAATGGCAGCAGATCTCCCTGCAATATTCCTATTGCACTATTACAACACTAGTACATTATTACACATTATCAGTACTATTAAACACTATTACACTTTTGCACATTATCACACTATTACACATTATCACACTAGTACATACTATTACACTATTACATACTATTACACTATTACACACTATTACACTAATGTGACTACTGTGTTCATTGACACCTGCCATAAGTCTCTACGGCAATCGGTTCATGAGATATGAAAGGGACAATGATGGAAATTAATTATATGCCAGGTGGTATGCCGGGAGGAGATTGTGTATTTGGTTGTGTGTCTGTCTGTCCGTCCGTCTGTCTCTTTGTTGTGTGTGTGTGTGTGTGTGTGTGTGTGTGTGTGTGTGTGTGTGTGTGTGTGTGTGTGTGTGTGTGTGTGTGTGTGTGTGTGTGTGTGTGTGTGTGTGTGTGTGTGTGTGTGTCTGTGTCTGTGTGTGTCTGTTTGTCAATTAGCAGCCAATACATTTTATTTAAGAATTTATTTAAGAATGAATTTTCCATCATTGTCTAATGAAATATTATTTTCAGTATGAAGTTGAATGCAAGATGGTGATACTACACAGTATGTTTACAACTTACCACAGTGAATCTATTGTTGTTCATATACCTATGCATTAGAAACATGTTTCCCCAGCTAATCAGAACTGTCAGAACAGTCTTATGTTTGCAGGTTAAGTATTTACAACTAGTAAAAAATGCTTCCAACACCTGGAATGCCCTCCGACTGACTCTGACTGACTTTATTGTTTATCTTTATTTATTCTGCCTATATGTATGTGTACCTGGTGGCCCTGCTTGCTAAATGCCCGCTTAAAAAGTGGCCTGACTATATTTTGCACTATATTTGCCGGCCTGTATGATTTTCCCAGTCCAGCCCTGTGTGCGGGTTTGGAGACTAATTAAACACCATAGGTAAGGTTATGGTTAATAAAAAATATGTATTTACGTGAAAACTGTGACGAGTTCTGGTTTTGCAACTTGGCCAACAAACGACCGGCAGAGTCATCAGACAGACCTTCCTGGTGAGCTTTCTTCCCTCTCACTGTAGGACATTTATTCACCAGACGCTATATTTGTCCACAGTACTTCATGGCCCGTTCCCCCTCATAATCAAATTAGTCAATTTCTGAAACAAGAGTGGCTTAAAATGTTTATTTTTTCCCTCCCCGTTCACTTCAAAAACATCATAGTTGAGTTGAGTGGCTTACCGACTAATAATGCCTCTTATTTCTGACCTCTAAATGCATAGCTCCAATAAAAAGCCGATCACATAAAGAAACCACGCCTTGCGGTCTAAAACGGGGAGGCTTTAATGGATCCTCAGGAAGCCGTCCTCATTATGGATTCCGTAGCGTTGGCATCTCTGTCTCGCCACAGTCTAAGCCCGGCTCGCCGGATATTAATCTTGTTTCAGAGATATATGTAAATATTTACCATGCGCCTGATTAGATCAGCCGGCGCCTGCTTTGAAACGTACTACTTGTCCATTATCTTGTAAATCTGCCCACATTGCGACCCCCCCCCTCTCGCTTCTCTACATGAAGCACAATGATCGTGTGAGATTGCAAACTGCCTCGTCAATAATCACACAGGATTCCCGAGGAGATGTATGTTTCCCTTCGTGCCGTGTTTTATGTTATGCTCATTGTTGTTTGTCACATTTGGTTTAAAGGGGAGAGGTATCTCCAGAAACCAACTGGCTCAAACTCACTCGGTCGTCATGCTAACAACACACACAGTGTGCGAACGATACACATGCTTTCAGGTTAAAGATGCTTATTTTTGTTAAAATAAGTGGTCTACTGTACATGTTAAAATAGTAGCTCTACATTCCGACAGTCACACAGTGTTTGGTCAATAACATATCTCCAGTCCTTCCTGTTATGTCCTGTTATGCTACGTATAGGTTGTGACATACTAGCAGTTACATTGTAGGCTACTGTGCCTTTAATAGACGGGCGTGGTTAGCGCTCAAGGTAGGGCTGTGTTTGTAACCTAAGAGTCAGTCGAATAAAGTAATGAAACCACACGGTCGTGTGTTCATTGTCTCAACATAATAATTGGCGAACGAGGATGGCTGATTTCGTTTTACCACCGCCACCATTGTTTCTACCTGTTCCCGGTGACCCAGCGGTTCCATGGGTTAGATGGCTAACGTCATTGGAGGACTATTTATTGGCGTTGGGACTGGAGGATCTGGAAGAAGCTAGGAAGTGCGCTCTTCTGCGACACTGCCTCGGACAGGAGGGGCAACGGATTTATGCTACGCTTACATTAGCCGACGATCAGTACTCTACTGCTACCGAGGCTCTGAAGTCGCATTTTAGCTCGGGAAGAAGCCGTCGGATGTACCGGTTTGAGTTCCGCCAGAGAGCACAGAGGTCTGGTGAGACTGTTTCGCAATATGTGTCTGCCCTGCGGGAGCTAGCCAAGCATTGTGATTTTAGGAACTTGGAGGATGGACTCATAGTCGACCAGCTGATTGAAAGAACATTGTGTGCTCAACTGAGGGAGAGACTGTTATTAGAGCCGGACGCCATGACACTAGCTGATGCAGTAGTGATTGGAAAACAGTTGGAGACAGCTATCTCTGAGGCGCGCAAGTTTTCCCGCGCGGTGCATGAGCCTGTGACGTCACCTCCACCCGGAGTTCAAAACGTGGCCCAGGAGGCAGCTGGCGCAGACGGTGACAACTTCGATGTGCAGAGAGTGGCAGACAGGGCGCCGAGGGAGAGGGAGAATGGACAAAGGCGTTGTGGTAACTGTGGCTCCCCTAAGCATGCAACCAGGGACCTACCTCTAGGCAAGCGCTGCCGTAACTGCAACAGGGTTAACCATTTTGCGCGCTGGTGTCGCTCTCCTCCTGATCACGCACAGTCTGGGGCTGTTCCCATCAATACAGTACAAAGCCCACAGGCCTCATTCAGTCATTGCACATGTCGTGTGGGTGGGGCCTCCATACCACTCCTCGTGGACACAGGGGCTAAAGTGTCGCTCCTGAATAAGTCCACTTATGACCGGCTCTTCAGTCACGTGCCGTTGACTACAGCAGCAAACGCCCTGTCGGGGTATGGCCACGCCCCGATCACCACTTTAGGGGTAGCCTGCCTACCTGTGGAGTACAAAAAGAGACACATCCCTGACACCGAGTTCTACATCACACGGAGAGGGGCTAACATCATGGGGCTAGACCTGTTTCATGCTCTGGACTTCACATTGACCGACGCTGGGGGTCTACGCGTCCTGCAGGTCACCGCGTCCTGGCCTGACCATCACCCGACACTGTTCGAAGGCCTGGGCTGTATGACTGGATTTGTGCACCAGCCCTCAGTGGACACGTCTGTCCGACCCGTCATTCAGCCGCTGCGGCGCATTCCCTTGGCCCTCCGTGATGCGGTGGAGGAGGAGATTCGTCATCTGGTGAAGGAGGACGTCATAGAACCGATCAACGCCTCTCCCTGGGTGTCCAACCTGGTGATAGCCAAGAAACGGGGGGGGCGCGGACTGCGTCTATGCGTCGATCTGACAGACGTAAACAAAGCCATCATCCCTGACAAGTATCCCCTCCCCACAGCGGAGGAGCTGACTAGCCATTTCCATGGCTCCACGATTTTCAGTAAAATGGATTTACGTCACGGCTACCTGCAGGTTCCCCTGGCACCGGGCAGTATGGACCTCACAGCGTTTGTCACACATGTGGGGGTTTTCAGGTACAAGCGCATGGCTTTTGGCCTGTCATCAGCCCCAAGCTGTTTTCAGAAAATAATGTCGCTCATTTTGGCTGGCATCCAGGGGGTCAGCATCTACTTGGATGATGTGGTGGTGCATGCGCCCACCGCTGCACTCCACGACGCTCGCCTGGAGCAGGTCTTCCAGCGCTTCAAGCAAAACGGGGTCACACTCAACGCGGAGAAGTGTACATTTGGAGCTACTGAGGTCGAGTTCCTGGGGTTCAGGCTCTCCAGGGAGGGTATCACCCCGATCATGTCCCACACCGAAGCAATCCTGTCCCTGCCGGACCCGCAGTCGCCGTCCAAGCTGTCTTCTTTTCTGGGCATGGCTGCCTACTACCTCCGGTTCATGCCACACTATTCTGACTCGACGGCCCCTCTGCGCCAGCTGTTACGCAAGGATGCGGTATGGGACTGGACCCCGGCCTGCCGGGAGGCTGTGCGCGTCATCAAACGGCAGCTCACGTCCCCGCCAACACTGGCGCATTTCAGCCTGACCGCGCCCACCCTGGTCACCTGTGACGCCTCTGGGGTGGCGCTCGGCGCCGTGCTATCCCAGGTTTATGGAGGGGTAGAGCGTCCAGTGGCTTTTGCCTCTCGGGCCCTCACACCAGCCGAGCAGAAATACTCGGTGGGGGAAAGGGAGGCCCTCGCCTGTCTGTGGGCCTGCGAACGCTGGCATGTCTACCTGTATGGCAGGCCGTTTACCATTCGCACAGATCATCAGTCTCTGACAGCGCTGCTGGCGACCCGAGGGGCGGGGCACAAGCCTATGAGGCTACTGAGGTGGGCTGATCGGCTGAATCAGTACAACTTCGGACTCGAGTTTATGCCGGGGCGCTCTAACACGGTAGCTGACCTTCTTTCAAGAGCCGTCTCTACGACAAAAGAGGCGGGTGAGGCGAGTCCTGAACAGGAGGACGACGTGGACTGGGTCCACATGCTGCATGGACCGCTCAGCGCAGTAGTCACGCTGGCTGAGCTGCAGCAGGCTGCGGCTGAAGATGAGACATTTACAAATCTCCGTGCCTATATCCAGGACGGCTGGCCAGCCACGGTGGAGGACAGACTGCTCCCCTACCGCCGAGTCCGCGACGAGCTCTCCTGCTGGGGGAGGTGTGCCTCGCCCGCGGTCACCGCGCTATTATACCAGAGGCGCTGAGGGCCAGGGTATTGCACATGGCGCACGACGGCCACCTGGGGGTGGTTAAGTTGAAACAACGCTGCAGAGACACAGTGTGGTGGCCTCACATAGACGGCGACGTAGAGGAGCTGGTGCGCAACTGTACCTGCTGCCTGCTGAGTGGGAAAACGGGCCAGCCGGCTACAGCACCCCTCACCCCGACCCCGTGGCCGTCCGCGCCGTGGGAGCACATTCAGGTTGACCTATGCGGAGAGCTTCATGGGGCCCCGGCACATGCCCGCTACCTGATGGTCGTGCACGACCTACACTCGAAGTGGCCAGAAGCCATCGAACTCAGCTCCATCACCACACAGAGCATCACCGACAACCTCGTCAAGCTGTTTGGGCGCTGGGGCCTGCCCAGTGTCGTCACCACAGACAATGGGCCTCAATTCATCTCGGCAGAGTTCTCTGAGTTCCTGTCACTGAGGTCCATCAGGCACATCAGGACGTCGGTCTACCATCCTGAAAGTAACGGCGGCGTTGAACGCCTAAACAAATCTCTGAAGAATGGAATCAGAGCCTGCCTGGAGGAGGGGAAAACCTTCAGCGCTGCACTCACCCAAACTCTCCTGACCATCCGGGCATCCAAGCACTCCACCACAGGGGTCTCTCCGGCTCTGCTCATGATTGGGCGAGAAATGAAACAACCACTAGACTGCTTGAGAGCTGAACCGGCCCCTGCATGCGAGAGCCCTGGGCTCGAGAAGGCCAGAGATCAGGTCCAAAGCTCACAGGCTCAGATGAAACGGAGGTATGGTGCCTCTCACAGAGTACAGACTCCCACTATGTCAGCAGGGGATTGGGTCAGGATTAAACACGCCAACCGCAAGAACAAGCTGAGCTCATACTGGTCAGCACCCCTCCGAGTGACCCGTCAACTGGGTCCGGCCACCTACAGACTAGATGATGGTTCTCGCTGGCACTCAAACCGCCTGCATAAGGTGGGTGCCCCGACACTGCCTGCATCATCCATGAGCCAAGCTGCAACCCGCAGTTGGCAGCCCCGCTTGGAAGCAACCAGGGTGGGAGGTAACCCACCACAACCACCAGACCCTGCTCCCCAGCCTGCTCGCCCTCAGAGGGTGAGGGCTCCACCCGCTTGGCATGGGGACTATGTTACTGGGTAAATGCCACGGGTGGGTGGACTGAAGTGTTCAGTTTCTGTTCATGGACTGGAATGTTCTATTGCTGTTGCAAGAGGGAAGGGGGGGGGAAATGTTATGTCCTGTTATGCTACGTATAGGTTGTGACATACTAGCAGTTACATTGTAGGCTACTGTGCCTTTAATAGACGGGCGTGGTTAGCGCTCGAGGTAGGGCTGTGTTTGTAACCTAAGAGTCAGTCGAATAAAGTAATGAAACCACACGGTCGTGTGTTCATTGTCTCAACATAATACTTCCGCTCTGCAGTAAACAGAGAATAAATTTCCTTGTATCCCGTTTCCGCTTTATCCAATCAAGAGAGAGAACTCCATATGGAAAACATCACAACATTTTGGAAAAAAATAAAAACAAGTTACGATAATGTGATTGCAACAAGTAAAAGTATCTGAAAATGTAGCTTGGCAAGATTTCTTGAAATAAATATATAGGGTTCTCTCTCCTGATTGGATAAAGTGGGAGCAGGATACCAGAATAATTTTTTCCTGTTTACAGCAGAGCAGAGGGACTGGGAGACCCATGTTACTGACCAAACACTCTATATCAGTGATGGCTGTCAGAATGTCAAGCTATTTAACATTTATTTTAACAAGATAATACCACTTAGTGCCTTGTGTGTGTGCGTAGGGATGTGCAAAGGCTAAGGGAGAAAACCCTGAAAGAAAACCGCACTGCCTTGTGTGTGTAGGAATACGCAAAGGCTAAGGGAGAAAACCCTGAAAGAAAACCGCACTGCCTTGTGTGTGTATAATATGCAAAGGCTAGGTCCTCACCGACAATGGGGTTACCTGTAAGGAAGGGCATCCGAGGTATAAAACTAGCTACAAACCAAAAATGATGACTCAAGTGGCGTGGAGTCATCGCCCGTCCAACCTCACTGTAGTGGGAAAATAGGGACGTAAAACGAAGATGATGATGATGATACAGCACCTTTAAGCAAATACAGTATGTGCTTGAAAAAGTAAAATAATCGACCAGTGCAATAAGCTAATTTGGCTTCGCAAGATTTCTTAAAAATATCGTGGGTTGTCTCTCCTGATTGGATAAAGTGGGAACCAGATACCAGAAAATGTATCTCGTGTTTACTGGAGGGACTGGGAGACCCATGTTACTGACACTATATATCAGTGATGGCTGTCAGAATGTAGAGCTATTATAAAAATTTTTAGACCACTTATTCTAACAAAAGAATACCACTTACAGCACCTTTAACAAACCAAGAATGTCTCTATTTACACACGTTATGCCTACAGAGGTTTTGCTCTAGATATATATGTAATAATGTAATATACTCTGATACTATTTGTGATGCCGTTTCGTTTTTTTGCTTTTTCTTTTCTTCGTATTAAATATTTTAGTTTTTCAGTGACACACTGCCCCTCTGGACGTAGACACAATTCCAGCGTCGTCGGCATATACATGTAGAAGAACTCGCCTGTGATGTGTTTTTTCCCCCTGACGGGTCTCTTCCTCTCAAACAAAAAGTAAGCGATACAATCGCCTCCCCTGCGAGGAAGCGGGGGATTTATCTGACTCTAACCTCTACTGTACATATTCAATGTAGTGTGTATTTCTCCCCAATAGGAATTTTCATTTCCACGCACATCACCTTGAGAAATCTACAGAGTGTGAAGGCAGCAGTTTTCCTCCTTATCCACTGCCAGCATATAGGCTTCAGATTCAGCACAAGAGGCAGAAAGGCTCCACGCTCATCATTTATATACCATGGTTCTTAACTTCATGATGCACCTGCTCTCTCTCTCTCTCTCTCTCTCTCTCTCTCTCTCTCTCTCTCTCTCTCTCTCTCTCTCTCTCTCTCTCTCTCTCTCTCTCTCTCTCTCTCTCTCTCTCTCTATGGCTCAGTTCACACTGCAGGCACCAGAGGCCTGAATCAGATTTTTCTCCCTCATAATGTGACTCAGATCTGTTTTTTTTTACAGCTCAAATCACATGGAATCTGATCTTTTCAATTCTGATTTGGGCCACTTTCATATGTCACATATTTCACAGTCGCTCTAGATTGACATTTGACATCTTTATTGTTAATTTGCGCATGGAATCTGATATTGGCCACATAAAAAGAAATATGTTTTACAGCCAAACCAAAATAAATCAGATCTGAGCAATAAATCAGAATTGAGCACTATGGCTTGCAGTGTGAACGTAGCCCATCTATCTCTCTCTCCCTCCCTGGCGTGTGTATCACTTCCGCAACGGATTTAGTTGGATTTCGGTTTCCGGGTTCGCCTAATTGGCCGCGACGGCCACGTGACACGCGTGGCACGCCCCCGCGGCAGCGGCAGCGTTGCCGCTGCGAATCAGAGCAATATTGTCGCGCCATCTTCTGAGTGCAGACGCGCTGCTGTTTAATCACTTTTCCCACTTCAATGACAGAGCTGCTGTTTAATGCTCACTTTTCCCACTTCAATGACAGAGCTGCTGTTTAATAATATTGTCGCGTTGTGGAAAGCAGGATGAGAGAGCGTAGATTTCAGTGTGTATCATTTAATCATTTATCATTTAACATTTGACAGGCATACATTGTTGTCATACAGAAGTACAGAATACTTTTATCCAAAATGCTTCTTACTGTTACTGTTAGAGACTGTGCTAGACAAGATAAGTATGAAATAAAATAGTATAGCATGTAAAATAGAAGTAAAAATAGAGGTCACGCTGTTCAGTATAGACATATGTACAATGTTCGATGCAGAATAGAAGTAACTGAGTTACCATACAATATACAATATACTATGCAATGTACTAATATACAATACGCTATAGTGCAAAGCAGCAATGGGATGAGGTACAATTTACAGTAAGGTGTACGAGTTGCAGTGCAAATGCTTCTTACTGTTGCGCTCCAGAGACTGTTACCATACAATATACAATATACTATGCAATGTACTAATATACAATACGCTATAGTGCAAAGCAGAAATGGGATGAGGTACAATTTACAGTAAGGTGTACGAGTTGCAGTGCAAATGCTTCTTACTGTTGCGCTCCAGAGACTGTTACTGTACCATACAATATACAATATACTATGCAATGTACTAATATACAATACGCTATAGTGCAAAGCAGAAATGTAAGGTGTACGAGTTGCAGTGCAAATGCTTCTTACTGGCGCGCTCCAGAGACACATTTTGGATAAAAGTATTCTGTACTTCTGTATGACAACAATGTATGCCTTTCAAATGTTAAATGATAAATGATTAAATGATACACACTGAAATCTACGCTCTCTCATCCTGTTTTCCACAACGCGACAATATTATTAAACAGCAGCTCTGTCTTTCAAATGTTAAATGATAAATGATTAAATGATACACACTGAAATCTACGCTCTCTCATCCTGCTTTCCACAACGCAACAATATTATTAAACAGCAGCTCTGTCATTGAAGTGGGAAAAGTGAGCATTAAACAGCAGCTCTGTCATTGAAGTGGGAAAAGTGAGCATTAAACAGCAGCTCTGTCATTGAAGTGGGAAAAGTGATTAAACAGCAGCGCGTCTGCACTCAGAAGATGGCGCGACAATATTGCTCTGATTCGCAGCGGCAACACTGCCGCTGCCACGGGGGCGTGCCACGCGTGTCACGTGGCCGTCGCGGCCAATCAGGCGAACCCGGAAACCGAAATCCAACTAAATCCGTTGCGGAAGTGATACACGCCTCCCTGACACTCCCCCTCCCCCGCCCTCTCGCCTTCCATCCAGAGAAGGTGTCAGAGCTCTGTTTCCTAGTTTGAGGTCCACTGAGGTCACACCGGTAGCTCTTCTTTCCGTTTCTTCTAGAGAAAGAGAAAATAAATTGATTTAGTCAAAAGGATCCCAGGTGGAAAGATTTCACAATCATTATGACATACAAATAAAAAAAAATATATTGTTAGTGTTAATGATGTCTTGTAGATTATTATGGATATTTGCAACTCAATTATTCTACGGACTGATGGGATAAACTGCTATTTTCGGTGGCAGCGTAGTCATATTACAACAGACACTGATATTGGGTTTGCATTTGAGCCTCGTGGATGCCGTATATGAGTGATCACAAGTGCGTCACACTAGGTCCGGAAGTCAAGACAAACACAGTTGTACACTGGACTCCGATGCATTAAACTACATGTAAATGAACAGCCAATAAACGTGAAGTAAAATTTGAACCTCGGTTGTCAAGCCTTGTCAATATAACAGATACACCTAGCTAACATGGGGCGGGCTGCTTTGAGCGAACGATACACACTCACAATCAAATCAACTGCTCAACTGTTAGGTATTACTGCTGTGTAAAGTGTAAACGCTAGCTAGCAAGCAGCCCGCTATCAAGCTAGAACGCTAACTAGCAGCTGACTACTGTATACAGTTCCAATAGACTAACATTAGACCTCTGTGATTTTAATGTGTCCTGACTCCTTACCTTAAACTCAAGGGTTGTACTAGGGTTGGATGCAGTTCCCTGTTGGTCAGTCTGTCTGTTCTCCATCTTCTTCTGCTGTTTTTAGCCATCAGCTCTATTTTTTATCTTTCAAAATGTTCAGTTGCTATTGCATGCACTTATCTGTGTTTTATTACGCATATGAGTGCATGCCTACCAACTGTTTTGCCTGTTTTATTGCAACACTACTATCACCGACATCTAAGAAGGGAGATCCCCCCTTGAACGGCCCTTCTAAGGTTTCTCTCCTCCACATTGCCTGTGGTGCATTTTTTCCTATTGCTAGGTTTTAGTGAGTTTTTCCTTAGCTTCGTGTGGGGTATGTCTGGGAGTGTTGCATTTATTTTATTTATTTTAAATGTTTTGGACTTTATGGTGTTTTTGTGTTCTTGATTTATTGTGATGTTTCTTCTTGACTTGATTAAAGAAGACGTGTCCGGCCCATGGGGATATTAACGTGTGTTGTTGGGCCTTACAAATACATTTGATTTGATTTGATTTAACGTTATCCTCTTCAAATATCGCATATGTTTCCGAGTGCTCCCTTGACTGAGAGAATGGCCAGTATCGCGAGAAATTGTATTAAACATTTTCGCAGGTCTCGTGCCACTGTCAACTACTAAGCGAGCACTCAGAAGACGCTCACCGTTTGTCCGGGACAAGTAATATTGACGTAGAGATTGAGAGTTTCCAGTGTGACACTGTGAGACAGGCACTTTCTGATCAGATGGAATAACGTTACTATTCGTTTGGGGAATATATATATATTTTTTAAACTTTTTTCACTCTATCTCTCTCCTCTGATCTCTCTCTCCCTCTCTCTCTCCTCTGATCTCTCTCACTCACTCTCCCTCTCTCCTCCGATTTCTCTCACTCTCTCTATCCTCTGATTTCTCTCACTCTCTCCTCTGATCACTCTCCCCCCTCTCTCTCCTCTAATCTCTCTCTCTCCTCTGATGTCACTCTCTCTCATCTGATCTCTCTCACTCTCTCTCTCTCTCATCTGATCACTCTCTCTCCTCTGATCTCTATCTCTCTCCTCTGATCTCTCTCTCTCCTCTGATCTCTCTCTATCTC
The DNA here is from genome assembly GCF_963971535.1 of Notolepis coatsorum. Classification (NCBI taxonomy): domain Eukaryota; kingdom Metazoa; phylum Chordata; class Actinopteri; order Aulopiformes; family Paralepididae; genus Notolepis; species Notolepis coatsorum. The sequence continues at coordinate 62,183,300 of NC_140183.1, forward strand.
TATCTTTAGCTGATTATAGAATATCACTGGTTATTATAGATATTTCATGCATCTTTACAGACACATACTACTACTAGTACTGCATACTACCTACTAACATTCATACTGTCTTTTACTATTGTGCACTGTCATGTACAGAGGTCTAACGACCATACAGGATAGTAACTGGGCAGGTGGTACATGAGCAGAAACAACCCCCTCAGTAGAAAAATGCTTGTCAAAACAGTCCCGGGTAGGCAGATAGTAAACAAAGACGTTTTCAAATGGTAAATAATATTTATTGTGGTGGGGCTTGAAACCCACGGCTTTCCCCAAAGGGAGAATGATGTTTATTTTAGAGGGGATTTAAACCCAGAACACACACAAAGGGAAAAAAGGTAAGGGGAGACAAACAAGGTAAGTATAAATAAATAAACTAAATTAGCGTCCACCGACACTAAAACGTACCAAAGGTACAAGTCCACGCAAAGTGGCAATGGCATACAGCCTACCAATATATATATATATACAGCTCCACTTGAATGAAACAACAGCAAAAGGGCAGTGAAGTATCAGTCCACACTCAGTGGGAACAGGCACAAAGGCCAACAAGAGGACACTCACCCAGCTAGAGAAGTGGCACATAGGCCAACAATATACATATATGAACACAACAGTGGTTAACAATGGCAACCTCACTCTTCTCTGGTCACTGGCAATTGACAGAATGAGGCGCCCCGACGTGTGTGTGCTGTCAGGTATTTGGCTACCCATCCCTCTCGAGGTGATTGCCATCAGCTGTCATTCATTAGGCAATCAGCACTCTTCAGTAGGAATGGGCAGCACCTGACAGGGAGAGAAAAGAGACAGCATTAGCTCTCATGTTCACACACAAACACATCACATACAAAACATAACACATTAAATATACTAACCTGATGTTCAGAAAGTGTCATAAATACAGTAATAATGGTTGTTGTGAAGGGCCAGATTAAACCGAATATATATATTTATTTATATATATATATTTAATTGTATTTGTATATTCTCTAATATTCCCTGATATCCCTTGTATATTCCTTGTACAATATGCATTGAATATCCATTCTAGCCTACTGAACATCCCACAATAGTCTCCATTCTACTATTGGTCGAGACCTTGGTGCCAGGCTGCCATACCCCTCAGACCCAGTTCAAACGTACCGCTCCACATGTACGAACAAGTCCTAGTTCCGCGTAGGAATCTGGCTACCGCACCACTAATGGGACTATTTGTTCATAGTGCGTATATATACTGCGCTACTAAAGTAGGACTTTCTTTTCAGTCCAGTTTCTTACCCTCCAATAGAGTCACAGACGTAAAGCCTCCCCGCGACGCCACGTGTGGGAGTAAGGCCAAGTTCGCCTACCATCGGTATTGAGACATTGTGTATATTAATATTTGAATAGTCATATTTGGCACTATATCGTCGAGTTGGACGTAGTCTATTAAGCTAATAATAGTCTGTTAATATATAGTGCTTCGTGCGGTGAGAATACTACCGTAGTCAGTACCCCATCGTTTCGGGCAGAGAACTGGCTGCTTACCCAGGGTGGTTGACCCCATGTGAAGCTGCACCCGAGGAGCCCCAGAGCCGACGAGCGAGTGGACCTGTATACCGGATTATTCTACCGACGACAGCCCGCCTTCCCAGGCACGGATTATGCTTTGTATACTTTGATTATTCCATGGATAAAGACCCCCGACACTGCCGTGTGTTGGAACCCCCCCCCCTGGAGAGGACGCAAGGTGAGGAGACGCTCTGCAAGACGAGGTCGCTTCACGTCTCTCCCCCGTGGACCGGAGAGAGCCGGCCCACAAAGAGTCCACCTGCTTTCATCTGTGGTCCAAGGATCGCCGGCGCATTGAACGGCACTACAGTGGGTTCACCTGGGATACCCTTGGCCGGACGAGGCAGCCGGATTCTACCCCCCCCCCCCTCCTACTCCTGTCGGCTTACAAGCGACCGGATTAACCCCCTCTAGTGTATCTAGTATATAATCATTAAAGTATCATTGCTGTTATTCCTTAACTATTCCAGGTCGTATATTTACCACCTGCGCCTTCAGAGATTGGACATTCTCTATTGATATACCGACGAATACTCTTTGCCATAAAAGTGCATACTATTTCAATTCATAAATGTAATTAAGTGATTAAGTGCTTGTTCTACACACCATCGCTGTGTAGAAATAAAGACCTGTTTCGACTTCGTACATTTGTGTTGGATCCGTTTCATCTACGTGAGAGTGTTTATGATAATATATTTATGCCGTGTACTGGGTGGCCGAATATTAAGTACAAAGGTAGTGGTAGTAAGTATCATATCTAGTAATACAGTCAGGGAATTGTACCCCTCAGTTACAATGGTAATTGTAGCTGAGGGGTACAATTCCCTGACTGTATTGTTAGATATGATATTTAATACCACTACCTCATGTACTTTAACTTCTGGCCACCCAGTACAAGATATAAGTATGATGAACACTTTCCCACCTGATGAAACGAACCAACACAAATGGACCAAATCGAATATTTAATACAGCAAAGGGTGTATACAACATTCACTTAATTACATTTATGATTTGAAATGTTAAGTATGCACTTTTATGGCAAATGAGTATTCGTAGGCAAATCAACATTGAATGTCCAATCTCTGGTCGCGCAGGGAGCAAGCATACAACCCGGAATATCTAGGAAACGACAGCGATAGCACTTAAATGACTACAGCTGGACACACCAAGGGGGGGGGGGGTCCCGCTGGTTGCAAGACAGTAGGAGGGGGGGGGGGCCAGAGAAGTCGCCGGCGGTATCCCATCTGGCCGACGGTGTCTTGGGAGAATCCAAAGTCTTAGACCCAGTGCCCACAGAACCTCGGGCCGTAGACGAACACAGCTGGACCCTCTGTGGAACGGTATCTGCCGGTCCACAACGGAGAGACATGGTGCGACCTCACGTGTAGAGCGCCGCCTCACCTGTAGTCCTCTCCGGGGGGTAATTCCAACACTCGACAGTGTTGGCCTTTATCCATGGAATAATCAAAGCACATAAAGCATAATCCAAGAGCCGTGGAAGGCTCGCCGTCGTCGGGTAGAGTAATCCAATATACAGGTCCAGTCGCTCTTGACCCGGAGCTCCTCGGATGCAATCACCACTAGGGGTCTGACCAGCCTGGATAAGCGTCCAGATAACGTCAGGAACGATGGGGGTACTGATAACTGTAGAACTCGAACCGAACGATGCACCATACATAAATAGACTATTATTAGCTTAATAGAATACGTCCAACTCGACGGTATGGTGCCAAACTATGACCATTCAACTATTAATCTACACGATATCTCAATGCCTATTCTGGGCCAAGTAGGCCCTACTACACCGCACGTGCTTCGTGGGGAGGCTTTTGCGTCTGTCACTCTGTTGGAGGGTAAAGAACTGGACTAAAAAAAGTTCTACTTTACGAGCGTCATATATATATGCGCTATGAACAAATAGTACCACACGTATTTCGCCCGGCATATTACTGCGCGGAACCGGGGGTTGCCTCGACATGTTAGGCGGCACGATTGAACTTGAACCTAGGGGTATGGCAACCTGGCGCCAGGTTCTCGTCCAATGGTAGAATGAAACTATTATGGGCTGTTCAGTAGAAACGGGGATATTCAATGCATATTGTACAAGGAATATACAGGGGATATCAAACGATATACAAATACAATTAAATATATATATATAAATAAATATACATATTCGGTTTAATCTGATCCTTCACAACAGCCGCCCCCTAATTAGTCCCATCTAATTAGCTAAGCAGAGACAGATTAACCGCACTGTCTTCCACTCAAGGTCCGCTGTAAGGTCAGTCAACTCACAAAGTCATAGGGTCATGGTCATCATCGATAGTATCTGGGAGTCGGGGCAGTTCTATGAGCCTCGCCACGGGCCGTGTGTAGGTGCGCCCTTGGACGAGTACTTCAGCTGCTCGGACCTTGCCATCGGCACCGGTGATCACTTTGCTTACGCGGCCAGCCGGCCACATAGCTCTGGGGAGTGACTGGTCAACTATCATGACGACTGTTCCTTCTGTCAAATTGTCTCTCTCTTTTACCCACTTCTGGCGGGTCTGTAGAGACGGTAGGTAGTGGAGTAGGAAGCTGCTCCAAAACTTGTCAGCTAGTACTTGGCTGTACCTCCACATTCTTCGGCCGTTCGCTTCTTCGGGCCTGTACATTGTCTGGGGTAGCGCGGGGTCCAGCCGCCCCATTAGGAGTGTGTTGGGGGTGACTGGGTCGACATCTGCTACATCACTGGAGACGTAACCGAGGGGCTTGGAGTTCAATACTCCCTCGATCTCCGTGAGGACTGTCATTAGGACTTCCTCTGCCACAGTCTGGGCTCCGAGTACGGCATACAGGGCTGTCTTTATAGAACGTACTTCTCGTTCCCAGGTTCCACCGAAGTGGGGTGCGTTCGGGGGATTAAACTGGAAGTCAACCTGGGCTGGAGCGAGGTGGGTCTTAAGTTCTGGGCCCATAGCTTGGAAGCTCTCTCTCAGCTCTCTTTCTCCGCCTTTGAAGTTGGTCCCGTGATCAGACAACAATGTAGACGGTTGTCCTTTCCGTGATATGAATCTCCGGAAGGCCATAAGGAATGAGTCTGTGCTCATGGTCGGAAGGAGCTCGATATGTATCGCTCTGGTGGTCATGCATTTGAATACAATACCCCACCGCTTCTCGGTGCCTCTTCCTCTTTTTATATACAACGGGCCAAAACAGTCCATGCCTGTGGAGTGGAATGGCTTGTCGCCGATTCGGAGGCGACAGGGGGGTAGGTCAGCCATCCGTGGTATGCTGGGCTGCGCGCGCCACTTACGGCAGTCTAGACAGGTTCGCTGGAAGCGCCGTACTGCTTCTCTCCCTTGTAATATCCAATAACGACGTCTGATCTCCGCGAAGACTCTCTCTGCTCCGGCGTGGTGCACATCCTCGTTGTATTTCTTTATGATCAGCTCCGTGACCTTGTGTCGGCTGTTCAAGACGATCGGGTGCTTAATGTCATCTGGTAGATCGGGGGCTCTCCGCAGGCGACCACCCACTCTGATGAGATTATGTGCGTCACTCTCTGGTGCCAGGTGAATCAGTCTGCTGTCTGATGGGACGGGGTTTCCTCCCTGTAGACAGTCTAGCTCATCGGGGAACGAGTCTCTCTGGGCTCGTTGTAGTAGAAGAAGTTCTGCTTCTTCGTAGTCAGCTGCTGACATGTCAGTGGTGGACTGAATCTCTGGGTGGTGCCGCAGGAATGTCCTTTGTTGCGCACTCTCTAGGGTAGTGCAGTCGTCTATGTTCGGGTCTGTGGAGGCGACAGTGCTCAGTCCGCAGAACATAGGCTTCTTGTTCTCAGCCTCCTCGCTACTTGCTTCCCTCGGGGTGGGCGTGGGCCAATCTCTTTCCGGGAGCTGGAGGAATGCTGGTCCGTCACTGTAGATGTTGCGACGGGTTAGGTCATCCAGGGACATTCCCCGGGTGATGACGTCAGCTGGGTTGTGTTTGGTATCCACATATCTCCAGCTTGCTCCTTCTGTTAGTTCCTGAATCTCGGTGACTCTGACTCCCACGAAGACTTTGTATCTGCATGAATCAGACTTAATCCATGTGAGTACTGTCGTGGAATCTGACCACAAGATTGTTCTATGCACCGGAATGGTGAGTTCACGTTGGATTAACGTGGCTAGATGCGCTCCTGCGAGGGCTGCGCAGAGCTCTAGACGTGGGATAGATTGTTGCTTACGTGGGGCTATCCTTGAGCGGGCCAGTATGAAAGCAGTGTGTATCTCTCCTCCCATCTCTTGGGCACGCAAATAAGCAACCGATCCGTAGGCTACTTCGGAGGCATCGCTGAAGACGTGTAGCTCAATCTCGCATGTCTCTGGCCTCACTGTGGATGGGAAGTAGCTGCGGCGTATGTTGACACCTGGGAGTGAGCGGAGTTCCGTCTCCCACTCTCTCCATGTTGAGGCAAGGTGTGCGGGTATTGGGTCGTCCCAGCCCTGGTCCTTGTCCCATAGTGCTCGTACAATCATCTTTGCCCTGGTGGTGTAAGGTAGAATACATCCCAACGGGTCATATTGTCTGGCGAGTGTTCTGTACACACTCCGTCTGGTGGTCGGTATCGCCGCCGACCTTCCTTGCTCTGGAGCCAAGGGTTTGTGTCTATAGTGGAGCGAGTCTGTTTTGAAGCGCCAGACTAATCCTAGTGTCATTTCTTGGGCTTCTCCTGGGATTGTCGCCATCCAGGTCTCGCTGCTGGCACCCTTGTCTGCGGAGGAGAGGCTGCGCAATACGTGCGGGTCACTGCTGGCCCACTGCCTGAGATCAAAGCCTCCTTTGATTAGGGAGGCGCGTAACTTGATTAGGAGAGCCTCGGCTTCTTCTTGAGTTGAGACGCTTTGTAGACAGTTGTCTACGTAGAAACTGTTCTTCACACTGTGTTGGACCTCTTCATCTGCTGCTGGGTCCTCTGTGACGTGTTGCTGTAGTGCAAATAATACTGGGGGGTCGCTGCTGGCCTGCTGCCGGAGATCAAAGCCGTCTTTGATCAGGGAGGCGCGGAGCAGCGCACGGCGTCGCCAGTCTATTTTCTTCTCGACAGGCTGCAGGAGTGTGGTGTCTCCTGTCACTCTGGAGTGGAAGCAGCTAGTGGCTGCTGTTCGGTTGAGAGATTTAGCGAGGGGGCCTTGTAATGTCCATCCTAGGCGGGTCTCGACGGCTGCAGGACAGCCTCGGGGACCGGTATGGACCCGGTCAATCGGGACTATGAGTTCTGCATGGTCGGAGCCTATCAACAGGGTCGGGGTAGCGCCGTTTATGAGCGGGATAGGTAATTGGCGCAGGTGCACATATTTATCCATCAACTTGGTGACAGGGTAGGTGTACTGCGAGAGTCCTATTTCTTGGCTGGTAAAAGCATTTGTGATCTTGTACCGTCGCTCTGGCTGCCCGTTGGCTGCGATAGTGAAGGAGACATTCTCGCCCTTTATCGTCTTTAAATCTCTTCTTATTGTCCGAATCGTCATTTCGTTCTTGCTCCCCCGCAGTCCCAGTTGAGTCGCAGCGGAGGCGAGCAGAAGGGTCTTCTCTGACCCGTCATCAAGGACGGCGTAAGTGTCCATGACTTTATCCTGGTAGCTCAATGTCACACGGACTACCTTTAAGAGCACTTGAGCTCCGTTGCTGCTGGCGGGGTCAATGTACATGACACTTGCCTTGGTGCCGCTCCGTGGTGCAGGTGTAGGCCGTCTTCCGTTACTATCGTGTAGTATATCTAGATGGGCTCCATCGCACCGGCTGCACCTTTTCTTTAGGCGGCATTCGGCTGCCATGTGGGGCCGCGCACATCGATAACAGCGCCGGTTGGACTTTATCCATTGGCTCACTTCTTCTGCATTCATCTTTGTGAATGTGTCACATTGTGACAGCCAGTGTTCTTTCTCACAGTAGGGACACGCTATCTTCCACTTCTCCTTCCTCGAGGGGGTGCTGTGACTCTTACTGCTCGGTACTGACTCTGATTGGTGCATGACAGTCACCGATCTTCTTCCATCATTTATTCTCCTGGGTCCCTCTCTGGAGCTTGGCGTGCTCCGCCCGAAGGTGTCCAGTCGTAAGCTGCTGACCTCTCTCGCCAGGAAGTCGGCCAGATCAAGGAGGGATGGCTCGGGGCCGTCGGGATCTCGGTAGTCCCTCTGCCGCCGAAAGCGCTCCTGTCTTGCGGGTGGCAGCTTCTCCAAAATCCTCTCAACGTTAGAGTTGGCGTACAGCTCATGCCTGCCCTTCTCCCGTTGAGCTCCCAGCATCCCCACCAGGGACTGCACTTTGATTGACAGGTCATCTAGTGAGCGATTGTCTGTGGCTGGGGGTAGGCGGTCAATATGCCTTATCTCCTGGATTACATAATCCCATATACGTCCATATCTTTGATCCAGCGCTGCAAGGGCCGCTGTGTATGGGGTCGAGGAGGTAGCATAGGCTGTGCGCTCGCGGTACTTTCAGGTGCTTCAATAATATTGCATACTTGTGGCGTTCATCAATGACATCCACCAGCATTGTCTCTAAGCACATCCGGAGCTCCGTGTACTGTGCTCGACTCTCATAGACGAAGTCTGGGATTGATGGCGTGGCGTTGTATGACGCCGTGGATGGCGAATACATCGGCGAGCGTTGGGGGAGAGACCTCCTGGGCGAGTCCCCTCTTGCGCCTCGCTGTGGGCCGGTACTGGCAGGGTACCATGGCCCGCTGGTCCAGGTACTGTTCCTCGGGGCTGGTCGTGCGTCGTGCTCACCCGTAAATAGAGTCGAGGTCTGTAGCGCAGCGCCGCGGGGGTATAGCCTGGACTGTATGGGACCTCCTGGTCCGGTGGAGTACTGTGCTGTCGTCGGGCTTGGTTCTCCTCTTCTCCCTCTTCTTCTTCTATCAAATCTTCCAGATCTTGTAATCGTTTATTTAGCTTCTCCGCAGTGTAGGCCGCTCCTTCCTTGTAGCTGGGTCTCGCTTGGACCGGTATGGGAAGGGGGTCTGCGGGGGGTCTAGACTCGGTCTGTTGGTCAAGTTCAGGGTCGCTGTAGTATCCTCTCCGCTTCGCTGGGGGAAGGCGGTAGTGGAGGTGAGCCGCTCCTGCGTGAACCGCTCCTGGGGGTACTCGTTGGGGAGTCCTGGAGCTCTAGTTCCTCGGCGCTCTCCTCTTCTTCTTCCGTGCAGAGTTCTCTCTCTGTAGGGTTGTCTTCCTCCCGGGGCGTGTCGGGGACTACTTCTTTAGTAGTGGCGGGGGGTAAAGGCATGTCAATTCCCTCCTGGTCTCCACCGTGGGCTTGGTCAGTTACATTAGGACCTACTAGGGCCTCTGTGGTCGGGGAAACCTGGTCGTTAAGGTCAGACATAATTTAACTTTCTACTTTTACCACGTTTACCGTTTGTCGAAGGCTAGGTAGTTGACTGACAGTGTAAGCCTCTAAGTACTGAGGTGTCTGTCGTCTGCGCCGCGGGCGTTCTAGGTTAGGAGGATCGTTTCGTGGAGTGTTCATCATAGGCCATTTCGATATTAATAACACTATATTAATATTACACTAGTTACCATCCGGCTCGAAGGACCAATTGTAGCTGAGGGGTACAATTCCCTGACTGTATTGTTAGATATGATATTTAATACCACTACCTCATGTACTTTAACTTCTGGCCACCCAGTACAAGATATAAGTATGATGAACACTTTCCCACCTGATGAAACGAACCAACACAAATGGACCAAATCGAATATTTAATACAGCAAAGGGTGTATACAACATTCACTTAATTACATTTATGATTTGAAATGTTAAGTATGCACTTTTATGGCAAATGAGTATTCGTAGGCAAATCAACATTGAATGTCCAATCTCTGGTCGCGCAGGGAGCAAGCATACAACCCGGAATATCTAGGAAACGACAGCGATAGCACTTAAATGACTACAGCTGGACACACCAAGGGGGGGGGGGGGGTCCCGCTGGTTGCAAGACAGTAGGAGGGGGGGGGGGCCAGAGAAGTCGCCGGCGGTATCCCATCTGGCCGACGGTGTCTTGGGAGAATCCAAAGTCTTAGACCCAGTGCCCACAGAACCTCGGGCCGTAGACGAACACAGCTGGACCCTCTGTGGAACGGTATCTGCCGGTCCACAACGGAGAGACGTGGTGCGACCTCACGTGTAGAGCGCCGCCTCACCTGTAGTCCTCTCCGGGGGGTAATTCCAACACTCGACAGTGTTGGCCTTTATCCATGGAATAATCAAAGCACATAAAGCATAATCCAAGAGCCGTGGAAGGCTCGCCGTCGTCGGGTAGAGTAATCCAATATACAGGTCCAGTCGCTCTTGACCCGGAGCTCCTCGGATGCAATCACCACTAGGGGTCTGACCAGCCTGGATAAGCGTCCAGATAACGTCAGGAACGATGGGGGTACTGATAACTGTAGAACTCGAACCGAACGATGCACCATACATAAATAGACTATTATTAGCTTAATAGAATACGTCCAACTCGACGGTATGGTGCCAAACTATGACCATTCAACTATTAATCTACACGATATCTCAATGCCTATTCTGGGCCAAGTAGGCCCTACTACACCGCACGTGCTTCGTGGGGAGGCTTTTGCGTCTGTCACTCTGTTGGAGGGTAAAGAACTGGACTAAAAAAAGTTCTACTTTACGAGCGTCATATATATATGCGCTATGAACAAATAGTACCACACGTATTTCGCCCGGCATATTACTGCGCGGAACCGGGGGTTGCCTCGACATGTTAGGCGGCACGATTGAACTTGAACCTAGGGGTATGGCAACCTGGCGCCATGTTCTCGTCCAATGGTAGAATGAAACTATTATGGGCTGTTCAGTAGAAACGGGGATATTCAATGCATATTGTACAAGGAATATACAGGGGATATCAAACGATATACAAATACAATTAAATATATATATATAAATAAATATACATATTCGGTTTAATCTGATCCTTCACAACAGTAATGACCAACCCACGTACCCAGGTACGTCACATGCACTTTGCTACTAAGGAATCTACCTTGCATATATTACTACCTACTATGCTAATCTGTCTATACTACTATGCACTCAAGACTGTAGCACTAATTTTGATGCACAATCTTACTGACCCTTAGCTGCCAGAATTGTACCCTTCCTGCTGACTTGTTGGACAGAACTTGTAAGTCACTTTTGATAAAAGCGTTCAGCTAAATAACTAAATATATTAAAGGTAATAATACCACATACATTTGGCGGTACCTCGCGGCTACCGAATCTCTCAGTGTTCCTAATTGGGTGAAACGATACAGGAGCGCTATCCCCGTTTAACATTTTATCGATAGATTTTGATGGACGTCTGGACAGAGAAAGGGATTAGGTGTAATGTCAAAACCTCTGCCGAGCATTAGACGGCGGGGGGGGGGGGGGGGGCTAAGGTCATAGGAGAGGTCAGATCTTTTGATTGACGTTCTGTTTTCCGCTGGTTGTACATTTGAAAACCAACCGGCTGACATTATTGAGTGTCCAACGGCTTGAAAACACGGGATCACACACCCTGTCAAGCTCCAATCAAATGTGCAGACATAGTCAAATGACCTTTGAAATGTCAGGACTTGACATTCTTGCAGCCCGCTAACAAACTAGAAAGCCTTCCAACGGCAACTCCTCAACTTTTTTCCATTCGCTTCCATTTAATGACGGCCCGCCCGAAAGACAAACCTCTCTGGTTGCTTCTTTTGTGTATTTGGAAAGATTGTTTCTCCATTCAATTTCTCAAAAAAAAAGTTATAGAGACTATGGGTTTGTTACAAGGGTGTGATTGATTGATTGATTTATTGATTGATTGATTGATTGAAAACTTTATTAACAGATTGCAGAATGGGTACAATACAGTACAGCTCAATACACACAATTGTTAAGGGGATGCAGACCAGAGAAAGACTTCCGTCTTGTTTACATCAGGGTCCCCCATTTTCAATTCATCATAACATATATGACATACACGACATACAGATAGACAGTACTGCTACATCTAGACATTTATGACATACCAGATTTACAAATACAGTACTGTTTGTGATACCAAAAGAGTCTAAAAAAGAGAGTATATACATTTGACGTAGAAACTGTACATTGGAGGTTGGGTAGGTGGGGTGGGGGGGGGACTGTACATTGGAGGTGAGGGGGGGGGGGGGGTGCGAAATGTGTTTAGTCCCTTGTTTGAGTCGAATCTGGGTTTAACATGATTTGTTGAGCTCCCTCTGGTGTTGTGGTCGTGGTATTCACTGACCTTTGGGAAGTATTTTGACATGTACATGGGTACCTTAGTCGTATAGTGTATCTTGTAGACCAGGCCCATTGCAAGTTGCTGTACTCTGTCGTCTACTCTAAGCCATCCTAGGTAGTCAAAGTGGGCAGGGGTGAGGTGGGTTCTAGGAGTAAGGTCAAGTAGTAGTCTGACCAGTTTGTTTTGTGATGTTTGTAATCTTGTTTTTAGCGCCTTTGAGGTGCTTTGGTACGATGAGGTGCAAGCATAGTCGTAGTACCCTTGAATGAGTGCTCCTGCCAGAGTCTTCAGGGTATTCTTGTTTACCAGAGAGGAGATCCGGTACAGGAATCTAGTTCGTTGGTTGACTTTTTTTATTACATTGGATGCCATTTTGTCACAGGAAAGATGATCTAGGATGGAACCTAGGTATGTAATTTCATCAGATTGGGTAGCTTTGGTTTCAACATTGGGGGAGACACTTTAAGCGGGGGGGTCTAGGTGTCCTTCCTCTGGACATCTTTAACGTCAAACACTTCGTTTCCTGCATTCTGGTGTACTTTTATGCAACGATTTGTGCCTTTTCTGGGGGAAATGTCTTTATTTGCTTTTATTTTGTTATTACAGGCGACAGTGGATCAGGAGGTATAGCCATCGTCTGGTAATCGGAATGTTCCCGGTTTGATTCCTGCTTCCTTGAGCAAGACACTTAACCCCTAACTGCTCCTGATGAGCAGGTTGGCACCTTGCATGATTGCCTCCGCCATCGGTGTGTGAATGTGAGTGAATGAGTGAATGTGAGGAACAAAATTGTAAAGCGCTTTGGATAAAAGAGATATATAGATGCACCATTTTTTATTTATGTAAAGGAAAAAACAACATTCAGCACAAATATGATGGAATGAAATGCAGTAAGGCTCTCAGGCATTATATTCTGGGCTGCAGTACATGTGTGAAAGGTGATATAGATTTTAATTATTATTATTTATTATTATTATATTGTAAAAAAAAAAGATTATGCATCGAAATGTTTGTAAATCTCGACGGCATTGAAAATAAGGGTGACCTCAATTGTCCTTATCGAGAATAAATAAAGGTTTGAATTAATAATAATAATAATAATAATAATAATAATAATAATAATAATAATAATAATAATAATAATAATAATAGATTGAATTTTAAGAGAGAAGCGCCTTTCTCAGACTCAAGGACACTGTACAAGGAAAGGATGGAAAAAATAAAAGTAAGTAATAAAATTGAAAAAATATATATAATAAAATACATAAAAGATCTGTGTATAGTAACAACAAGAAAAAACAAATAAGATAAGAGATAAAAAAAATAAATAAAAAAAGGAGGCAAGTTCTGTCCAATTGGATGAAGTGGTTAAAATTAACAAACAAACAAACAACAAAACAAAACAAAACAACGGAATCTGTGGCTTAAAAAGAGTCAGGGGTGGGCTACTTGGGAGCGGGGCCGTGTTGCGTGAAGGCAAGTGTGAACAGGTGGGTTTTTAGCTTGGTTTTGAAGAGGTTGATGGTGTCAGAGCCTCGGATGAGGGGGGAGAGGGAGTTCCACAGTCTGGGGGCAGCTGCAGCGAAAGCTCGGTCTCCCAGTGTGGAACGCCTGGTGCGGGGGATGGTGAGGTGGTCGGAGTTGGAGGATCGGAGGCCTCGTGCTGGAGTGTAGGGGTGGAGTAGGTTGGTCAGGTAGGAAGGGGCCAACCCGTGCAGGGATTTGTAGGTGAGGAGGAGGATCTTGTAGGGGATTCGATAGTTGATGGGGAGCCAGTGGAGTTTTTGCAGGGTGGGGGTGATGTGCTGCCAGGGTTTGGTGCGCGTGAGGACCCTCGCAGCAGAGTTTTGGACGTACTGTAAACGATCCAAAATTGAACTTCAATACTGAGCCCCCCCCCCCCCTCAAAAAAAGCTACACCTATGGATTTGTATGTTGCTCATATTCTGAAGTCAAGTCAAGTCAAGAGTTTTATTTGTCACGGCATACAGTATACAATGAAATGCGGGGGGTCTTGCCCGCAACGATGTGCATAATACAATAGTAATATATAATAGAATCCAATAGAACGACATTCTATGTGCTGATCTACATTTTAAAGATGACAAGCGATCAGGGGATGATGAATTATGGGCATTGATCATTGCCTACTCTCCTAAATAAATAAAAATGTGTGTATCGCAAAACCCCTTTTGTCCATGCGTCTTCATCATCGCCCCTATCAGATGCAAAGAGAATCTGATTGCAGCCAAACTTTTGTTCATCCTTATTATTGACCCATCAATAACAGAGCGTTTTTTCCCCTCCTCTCTCAATGGTTCGGGCCATAGGATGGATATCACCAACACTAATGAAGGGGATCACGGTAAAGTAAATCATCTTACCGCTTTGGCGCCTACTGCATGCCCACTCGTTAGCTACATATCGACACAGGGGGCCCCTTCTCTCTCTCTCTACATCGGACCCCCAGGCCCCTTAATTGTGGATTTACATTTAGGTTTGCACGGCTGATATTAGTCCTCATAACCGTGAATTAGATTGATATTGTTTTGGAGCCGGTGCCCAATAAAGAGATAGTGCAGTCGGACACGTCGCGCTGAGGCCTAATGGGGATTTATGCCAGGGGCTCAACACGGCACTCGCAGCTTGTCAATTTGCAGTTGATGGATTGGTTCTGCTGGACCGCGACGCCGTACCCCTCTAGGCCCAACCGGACACCTGCTTGGCTGGCGACCAATGGTGCGGCACCGGGATGACCAATGAGGCGGCGGGGTGTTGGCTGCCTGAGCAGGTCGTGGCCCCCCCGGTGAAGAGTTTTTGGTGTTGCTTGCGTCTGGCTAAAGGGGGTCGTCTGCTGTTTATTTTTTTTACAGAGTCTGGATGACCCGGCCAGAGCAGGAAGATGCAGTGGCGACAGTGGCTTGGGAGGTAGAGCGGGCGTCTGGAAAATCCGGAGGGTCCCGGTTCCATTCCCGCTCTTTGAGCCAGACACATAACCCCTAACTGCTCCCGATGAGCAGGTCGGCACCTTGCATGGTGTGTGAATCTGCCGTCGGTGTGTGAATGTGTGAGTGAATGTGTGAGTGAATGGGTGAGTGAATGTGTGAGTGAATGGGTGAGTGGATGGGTAAAATGTGAGAAACAAATTGTAAAGCTTTGGATAAAAGCTGTTATATAAATGCACCATTTACCATTTACCAAAGGCCTTGATTGGAGAACTGTCATTTCTAACTCAACGAGAAAATCGTTCTCCCTTTTCTGATTCATATTTCATTGAATTTAATTTCAAACCTTTATTTCAACTCGTAAGACACTGAGGTTACCCTCATTTACAGCGACGACAATATTTCAAGACGAGGTTTGTCAGCAAAACCGTATTGTGTTGTCTTGTTTTATGTATGTAAGAAAAAGAAAAGAAAAACATTAAAAAAATTATAAAAATAAAAATAAACAAATACCGATGATAGTTACACCTTTCAACCAGAGAAGGCCATCCAACTTTTACATGAAGGACACAGTGGTGGGTATCAGTGTACAGTACAGTATGAGAGGTCTCCCTTCCCTAAAGCAATGAATGTGTTACGGTTTCACCTCCACAACCCTCTCTGCCACCGTCACACACCTCTGTGTCTGTCTCACCCTCTGTCTGTCCCATACACTCCCTGCACTTCGCTGATAGATGGAGACTCCGCACCTGTCTGCTAATCACCACACCACCCTACAAGATACCTGGATCTCCATGCATCAGCATCAGATCTTCATTTAAGAAGGGGCGGTCGGGTGGCATAGCGGAGATTGCGCTCGTCACCAATGCAAGAGGCTGCAGTCTCGACTCCTGGAGTCAGCATTGCCCTGCGGCTTGGGCCGGTCGTCATACTAACTCGTTTGGCTGAGTTAGGGGGAGGGAAGTCGTGGGTGGTAATCTGGCGTTGTGGACAGCGACGCCTACAGGTCAGGTCTGGGCGCCTGCTCAGCGAAAGGCAAGAAATGGTGAAGGCAGCGTGACCTCCCACGCGTTACACACAAGAGTCCTCGCTGCCAGGTGAGAAGAGAGCCACTGGCTGTCTCCACATGTGTCTGAGGAAGCATGTGGTGGACTTCAGGGTTCCCTTGTACCGACCAGTAGGAGGAACATGCGCACAACAACCAGGTAGGGGAGGGGGGGAATTGGCATAACGACTAAATTGGGATGGGGAGAAAAAAATAGAAAATCAGACGGAGAAAAAGAGGATAAAAAAAAGGGTCTTCATTTAAGATGGCCTGGCAAGTATCTTTGACATTCCTTCTCGTGATAATGTTTTTTCGTCTTTTCTTTGTTAATCCTCTTCCCGTTGTGTTCCTGTGTATCCACCCTTCCTGTGATTTTTGACTGTTTTTGTCAGCTTGTTTTTCCCTGTGTGCCTGACTTTCCCGTGAAGACTTATTTTGTTTTTCTCCCTCTGTGTCTTCAGAGCTCCACTCCCGTGCTCTCTACTGGTCATGGTCATCCGCCCGCCAGGCTCAAGACACACACACACACACACACACACACACACACACACACACACACACACACATACACAAACACACACACACCTACACACACACACACACACACACGCACGCACGCACGCACGCACGCACACACACACACACACACACACTTTTCCACAGGGTTGAACATTCTCCTGTCTCCTGTGTTGTGCATTTGAGCCTACCTGTCCTAACAGAATGTGGTAAGTAAAAAATAAATGAATAAGAAAATGAATAAATAAGATAAATAATGTAATGGTTTGGCAAGTGCACCTAATAAAGTTCCGTCTGCAACCGGGGTTATTCTGACCTAAATACCTCTTTGGAGGGACTTATTCTCCTCAGCCTCGTGGTACTTCAGTCTTCACATTTCACTTCAATTATCTCCGAGTGACGGCGTCTGCAATAGGCATCGGCTCGTCCCGCCGCCGCCTCCTCTCTCCGCTGGATCCAATAAAGATCTATACGGAACTGTCTTTTGAAGTCCAAGCCTTGTCTGTTCTCGTTCGCGTGATCCTGATAATGGGGGCGTAGTTGGAGTTGATTTATGGCAGTGCCGGGCAGATTGCTGTGACAGCGGGGGCCAGAGGTCAGCGGCCCAAGCTAGAGAGCACTGTAATGACAGGCCCTTGTTCGCAGCACGGCACTGGTCCTGTAGGTACAGTACTGATTTGATATGCAAAATGGGTGCCTCTCTCTCTCTCCTCTCTCTCTCTCTCTCTCTCTCTCTCTCTCTCTCTCTCTCTCTCTCTCTCCGTGCCTCAAGGCGCAAGGACACAATGTGTGGTCAGACGAGAATTAATTTAACCGGAGCTAATATGACGTGGGCACATCACTCAAACCGCTCCCCCCACCCCTCTCTCCCCTTCTCCCCTTTTGCACATGCTGCCCTGCTGTCGGTCTGGGGAGGGGGTAGTCTAGCACATGCTGCCCTGCTGTCGGTCTGGGGAGGGTGTAGACTAACACATGCTGCCCTAGTGTCGGTCTGGGGAGGGTGTAGACTAACACATGCTGCCCTACTGTCAGTCTGGGGAGGGGGTAGATTAACACATACTGCCCTACTGTCAGTCTGGGGAGGGGGTAGACTAACACATACTGCCCTACTGTCGGTCTGGGGAGGGTGTAGACTAACACATGCTGCCCTACTGTCGGTCTGGGGAGGGTGTAGACTAACACATGCTGCCCTACTGTCGGTCTGGGGAGGGTGTAGACTACCACATGTCTCCTCTGTTGGTCTGTGGAGGGTGTAGACTACTATGTGGAGTCGCCAGCCGCTTCTTTTCAACAAGGAGTTTCACTGGGAGAATGTAATGCATGTGGGGAGGTTCACCCCCAAATCCCCTCCCTTCTGAACAGTAAGGTTGGGTACCGAACTCAGTACTTTTAAGGGTACAGACCGAATTACGTCTGTACCACCAAGTACCGATTCACGCTAGATCAATCAGTACCAAATCTTGGTGCCTTTATATGTTTAGTATTGTTAAAGTTAGAGGTTCTATGTAGGATTGCAAGTAACTGTCTAACTGTATTTAACTGTTTCCACTGACTGTACATAACTGTTTCCACTAAAGGGCGCTATAGGCGGAGCCACTAATGCTACCACCAGGTGGAGAGTATTTAAAGAGATGTCTCCTCCCCCTCTACCTCTTTCCCACCTGCCTCTCACGGAGAGGAGAACTCATGTGCTGCTGCTTTACCATGCAAATAATAAACCACGCTGATTAAAGGCTGAAGGTAGAAACCATGCCTCTTGACCACATTATTGTCGCCCCATAGCCAGACTCTGTCAACAGGTTATGGGCCCAGATCACGCAGGGGCGAAATAATAAGGGTAGCAAGTTTAGCTGAAGTATAGGCTAGGTTAGCACCGGGAGTACCGCGTGGCTAGATGCTAGGCCAACAAGAGCTAAAGCTACGCCTACCATCAAACAAGAGGATGGCGACCAAGGGAAGGAGCAAATGGCCTTCATTCAATGGAAAGGCAGAGGACTACGAGCTCTGGGAAGAGCGCATGTTATGCTGCATGCACGGTGTGGGACTGAAGACGACGATCTTGACGGCCCCCACTGGAGACCTGACGGCGGAAGCACAAGCCCTGGACGACAAGCGTAATGCAGACGCATACTGTGAGTTAGCACCACTGCTCGACGACACCAGCTTGGGGCTGATATTCCGCGACACTAAAGACAAAGGCCGAGAAAGCCTGGGGGTGTTGAGAGAACATTATATCGGGCAAGGAAGACCCCAAGTCGTGGCCCTTTACTTAACACTAACAGCACTGAAGAAGGGGCACACCGAGACTGTGACCGAATATGTCATCAGAGCTGAGCAGATCATGACGGCATTGAAGAGTGCAGGAGAAGCACCAAGCGATGGGCTAATGATGGCGATGGTGATTTGAGGACTACCGGAGCTGTAACCATTCACACTCCTGGTAACACACGGTCCAGCGGACATGACGCTGGGAAAGTTCAAGGCCAAGTTACGAAACTTCGAGGCCTCAGAAGATACCCACCCAGCCGCCGCGGAGGCGGGAGAGAGGGTGCTGAAGGCCCGAGCGACGCCGAGGGAGAAGACCAGGCCCACGGCGTAGCTGGCGTGTTGGCGATGCGGAGAAAAAGGCCATCGG
This sequence comes from Notolepis coatsorum, assembly GCF_963971535.1. Lineage (NCBI taxonomy): Eukaryota > Metazoa > Chordata > Actinopteri > Aulopiformes > Paralepididae > Notolepis > Notolepis coatsorum. Next base: position 62,202,319 of record NC_140183.1, read on the forward strand.
AGAGGCGACTGCACAAAGACTGTCTGGTGTAGCTTCTGCAAATCCACGGGGCACACAGACAGAGCGTGCATAAAGAAACACGACCAGAGCGTGCGATACGCGCATGGACAAGATGACGGCCATGGACGAGACAGCGGCTACGGACAAGATGGCGGCTGTGGACAAGATGGCGGCAGCGGACAAGATGACGGCGACGTGAGACGGATCGAGACGACGCCCGGAGAGTAACGAGATAAGAAGACTTCGCTTTCGGGGCGCGGACAGCGTGTGTCGCCAGGCCGGTGCAGCTGCAGCGGGCCCAGAGGAAGGGACTGATCGTCGACACAGGTGCGTCGTCCCACGTCATCAACGACAGGAGCCGGTTCAAGAACTTTGACAACACTTTCCACCCGGAGAGACACAGCATGGAGCTGGCAGACGGGAAGCGCACCTACGAGTTGGCGCAAGAGAGAGGAGATGCACAGGTATGCCTCACAGACAGTGGGGGGCGCCGGTGTACAGTGACGTTAAAGAACGCTCTCTACGTACCATCGTTCCCACAAGGACTATTCTCTGTAATAGCTGCTACTGCAAACGTGCCAAAGTCTTCTTCGATAAAGGTACACATTTTCTTGTAGAGCCTGACGGTACACGGTTTAACATAAAGATGTACCAGCGAATGTATTATCTGCAAACAGAGTGTAATGACAACGACAAGTGTAATGATAATAATGATATGTGTAGCGTGACGGTCAGTCGCGATATTCAGACATGGCATGAGATTATGGGTCATTGTAATTACGAGGATTTACTGAAACTGCAAGCAGTGACAGAAAGCATGCACATTGAAGGTGAAAAGCGTAGACCTGACAAAGAATGTGTAGTGTGCAAAATGGGGACGTTTATTCAATCGAGAAACAGAAATCCCACAGAAAAAGTAAAGGTACCACTTGCACTAGTTAACACGGATCTAGCCGGTCCAGTAAGCAACGAGTCCATAGGAGGCTTTAGATATGTACAGTCTTTTACAGATGTGTGCACAGGGGCAGTGTTTGTTTACTTTCTCAAAGCAAAGGGTGACACACTCCAGGCCACAGAGAAATTCCTGGCAGACGTAGCCCCTTATGGTAACGTAAGATGCTTGAGGTCCGACAACGGAACCAAGTTCACAAAAAGAGAGTTCCAATCACTGTTGAGAAGGAACAAGATAAGACACGAGACGTCATGTCCATATTCCCCACACCAGAACGGAGTGGCAGAGAGAAAATGGCGCACTCTTTTCAAAATGGCTAGGTGTAAGCTAGTAGACAGTAACTTACCTAAGAGTCTATGGCATTATGCGGTGCAAGAAGCCGCTTACACCAGAAACAGGTGCTTTAATAAGCACACAGGCACCACCCCGTATACAGCACTGACAGGAAAGAAGTGTAATCTAGCTAGAATGCACCAATTTTGATCAGTGTGTCATGCTTACCTGCAGGACAGAGGAAAGCTCGAGTCCAGATGTGAAAAAGGACTCTTTGTAGGGCACGACAAAGGAAGCCCCGCTTTCCTAGTTTATCATCCCGGTAAAGGGAGAGTGCAGAAACACAGGCTAGTCAAGTCGCAAGTCTTGGTAAGGCAAGTCCCAAGTCGAGTCCGAAGTCAAGACTGACAAGTCCCAAGTCGAGTCCCAAGTCCTAAGCTTTAAGTTTCGAGTCCTAAACAAGTCATAATACATGTTTCACCAACAAATTTCATTATCAACTTGTTGGAAAAACATAATCTAATTTCTATAAATGTAATAATATTCAGAATCAGTCTTACAACTAGATACAATTGGGCAAGAGCTGCTTGAAAACCAGTCAGGAGTATATTGAGAAAAAAAAGAATAAGGATCACCATATCCATTTTAAAGGTACGATAACAATAACCAACATATTGTCTTCCCACTTGGACCAATCATTTATTTAATGTCTGCCTGCCCTGTATATACAGTCTAATGAGTCTATGGCACATGATCCATAATAGCAGACCTCGGTTCAACTAACTAGTCTACCTTAACTGTGCGGGAGCTTAGAGGACTGTATATAATTATCACCTTAGGGGGTGTGGTAGGATGCCTTAACTCTTAAACTAATTGTACCAAATACACAACTGAGTGAATAACTTAAAATGGAGTCACCTAAACTAGAAAGAGCGAGGAAACTGTTTGAAACATAATGCTTTTATATAAGCAAAAAAGGGAAAAAAGATACATACAGAATATTGTTATCACATTACACAAAGCCTAATTAAATACTATTACTAAATTTAGATGGGCGCCCAAATAGTTCTAATAAAGTGTTCTGGCCAAACGTTGCCGCGGTTACCACTGTGACAGAGGAACAATTCCCTCTGCAGGATGAGAGAGATGGAGGTGATGAGGAGTAGTAGACCGCTGCGTGTTGATGAGGGCGGGAAGACGCTGCCCGGTCCAATAGGCGCCACTAGTCTGCTCCTGCAGACCAGATGCTCCGCTGTGGTGGTCCGAGTGTCTCGCTCCGCTCCGTGGTGCTGCACGGCGCACGCCGACAGCTGCTGCAGACACGCTGGTCCCCTCTGTACCACAGGTTACTGCTATGGCTACTTCTTAGGACTAGTTGTGTCCCTTTACAGCGACACAGACCTTATCTAAATGTTCTCTGGTCTGTGTTATATATCGACTGATATGTCCAGTATAGAGCAGCTATCGAAGCATGAGCCGAAGCTACTTTAGGTATTAGCGCCGAGCTAGCTAGCTTCGGCTAACTGGTAACGATAGATGGGGAATACTATAGTCTGCTGTAATATGCTAATCCCAGACGTTTACTAAACATCAAATTAGCTGGGTACTAAAACTCACTCTCTCTTGGTGGTATAATGTCCGCTTGGTAAGCCACTTTACATACTTGGTCACCGTCAAACTATAACGTTAACGAGAGCAACGCCGTGTGTACGTCCGCTCTCTTCCGTGTCCGGTCAAGTTCAACGTCACAAGCTCATAGAGAGGAAGTGACGCAGATACGAGGGAACACTAAACCACCTCTGGCCCACTAGATGGCAGCACCGTCATATAACCTGAGATGCAATCAATAGGCAGACAGTGTAACATTATGTGGTAAATAATAACTTAACTCCCACATATTAACTTAAAGGGGGATTATTTTAGGTCTAATTTTACCTAATTGCAGACCCTTCAGCACAGCCGCCCCCTGATTTGCGGCGCTAATCAGTACTGAGGTCTGCTGAATGTCTAGTAGTCACTCAGGCTGGTCAGAGTCAGAGTACGGGGGTAGTCGGATCAGTCGAGCCACTGGTCTGTGGTATGTTCTTCCTCCGACATCCACGATAGCCGAGCGGACTCTTCCGTCTTGCCCTTTTACCACACTCTTCACCCCTCCGGTGAGCCAGCGGGCTCGGGGAAGCGCCTGATCCACGATCATGACTGGGGTTCCTGGTTCTAGGTTGCCTCTTTCAGTGATCCACTTGCGGCGGCCTTGCAGCGATGGGAGATATTCGGTGGTGAACCTCTTCCAGAATTGGTCGGCTAGAGCCTGACTATACCTCCATTGTCTTCTGCCGATGATCTCGGTGGAGGCGTAGACCGCAAAGGGAAGGGCCGCGTCTCGCCGCCCCATCAAAAGGCTGTTGGGTGTTATGGGGTCGAGATCGGCCGCGTCGCTACTGACGTACCCCAGTGGCTTGGAATTCAGAATGGCTTCAATCTCCACCAGCACGGTGTTGAAGACCTCTGCCTTCGGAACCTGTCCTCTGAGCGCGGCTGCTAGAGCAGCCTTTACTGACTTGACCTCTCTCTCCCACGTTCCACCGAAGTGGGGTGCATTTGGAGGGTTGTAGGAGAAGGTGACCTGTTGGGAGGCCAGCTCGTCCCTCAACTCCTCACTCATCTGGTGGTAACTCTTGATGAGTTCAGCTTCTCCTCCCTTGAAATTCGTCCCATGATCAGACCATAAGGTATGGGGTCGCCCTCTCCTTCCAGTAAATCGACGGAATGACTGGAGGAAGCTGTCTGTTGTCATTTCAGCCAGCACCTCGAGATGGACGGCTCTCGTGGTGAGGCACTTGAAGATGATTCCCCATCTCTTAGCAGTTGCTCTCCCGATCTCCGCCTTGATGGTGAAGGGCCCGAAGCAGTCCATGCCCGTGTTGTGGAAGGGCGCTTCTTGGAGACGGAGGCGGCAGGATGGGAGGTCAGCCATTCGTGGCATGATGGGTTGGGCTCTGAGCTTCTGGCAGTCTGTGCATGACCGTTGGTAACGCCGCACAGCCTCCCGGCCGCGAAGTATCCAGAACCTTCTCCTGAGCTCCGCGAAGAGCCGCTCCGCTCCAGGGTGATACAATTTGGTGTCATAGTGACGAATCACCAAGTTAGTCACCGGATGCTTCGAGGGGAGTAGGATGGGGTGTTTGCTGTCCTCAGTGAGGCCCTGAGCCCGTCGTAGGCGGCCTCCGACACGTATGAGGTCTTTCTCGTCCAGTTCGGGGGCCAGTGGCCTCAGCTTGCTGTCTCTTGGTAGCTCCATCTTCCGTCCCAAGCACGCCATCTCGATCTGGAAGACCTCCCGCTGCACCCTCTGCAGCAACATGATCTCAGCTGCGGCGTAGTCGTCAGCGCTGAGAGTGGTCGGGTCTCCGGGACCGGGGTTCCGGTGGTGGAAGGTACGTACTTGGAGCTCTTCTAGGGTCTGGCAATCCTCAACCTTGGGACCGTCAGTATTTGAAGGGTCTTGGAGTCCAGTGAGGCCGCAGAAGATGGACTTCTTAAGTTCCACCTCCACCTCTGCGTTCTCCAAGTTCGGAGGAGAAGGCCAGTCTTCTTCTGGCTTGCATAGGTAGTCGGGTCCACGGTGGTAGAGGTTGGGACGTGCCAATTCCTCGAGGGTCGCACCTCTGGTGATCACGTCCGCCGGGTTGACATCTGTCGAAACGTATCGCCAGCAGCTGATCCCCACAAGCTCTTGGATCTCTGTCACCCTTGTTCCTACGAATACTTTATATCTGCACGAAGTCGACTGGATCCACTGGATGACTGTTGTGGAGTCAGACCACATCGACACCGCGTGAAGGGGGAGGTGCAGCTCTTCCTTCAGCATCTTTCCCAACTGGGCTCCACTTAGAGCTGCGCAGAGCTCCAGCCGGGGAATGGATTGCTGCTTCTTGGGTGCAACTCTTGAGCGTGCAAGAATGAAGGAGACGTGGACTGTGTCGTCGGGCTCCACCGCGCGCAGGTACGCTACTGCACCATATGCCTTCTCAGACGCGTCACAGAATACATGAAGGGAGAGCTGGCTGCCGGTCAGACTGACGCTCGAGGGAAAGTAGCTCCTGGGAAACTCGATCTGTTGGAGGGTGGGGAGCTCTTCTTCCCACTTCTTCCACTTCGCCCCGAGTGTCTCTGGTAGGGGGTCATCCCATCCCTTCGCCTCAGTCCACAGCTCGCTGACCAGAGCCTTGGCACGAGTCGTGTAGGGGTTGATGTAACCCAACGGGTCATATTGACTCGCCAGAGTACTGTAGATCGACCTCCTGGTTACGTAATGGCGAGTTTCGATTTTCTTTTGCCGGTAACACAGGGTGTCAGACTTGAAACGCCAGAGGAGACCCAGAGTCATTTCCTGGGCGTCCTCACTTGACTGGGAGAGCCAGGTCTCGCTGCTGTCAGCCTTCGCTTCGTCTGGGAGGTCTCGGACGACCTCAGGGTTGTTGGTGGCCCACTGGCGGACCTCAAAGCCAGCGGTGGCCAGGAAGGTGCGTATGTCATGCACCAGCTTGTAGGCCTCTTCCGCGGTCTCCACGCTGTGGAGGCAGTTGTCCACATAGAAACTGTGGTGGACAGCATCGGAGACTCCGGGGGGTGCGGCGCCGTCGTCGACATGAAGCTGCAGGGCGTAGGTGGCGCAACACGGGCTGCAGGTCGTCCCGAAGGGCAGCACCTCCCACTGATAGATGGACGGTTCCGGGTCGTCTGGGTTTTCTCTCCACAAAAACCTCATGAGTGGCTTATCTTCGTCAAGCAAACACACCTGATGGAACATGCGTTTGATGTCGCCACTGATGGCGGTCTTCTGTCGTCGGAAGCGCACCATGACTCCGAGGAGAGGAGGGGTCAGAGTCGGACCGGGCAGGAGATAGCGGTTGAGGTTCTGCTGGCGCACTTGAAAGCTGCAATTAAAGACCACTCTGTTCTTTCCGTTGTGCTTAACGTTATGGTGTGGAAGGTACCATGACTCGGTACTCCTTTCCGCCTCCTCAGGCTTCAGCCTCCTGACGAGTCCAGACTCTATGAGCTTGCTCATTTCTGTGGCGTAGGCGGCAGCCGTCTCGGGGTCTCTGCTGAGTCTTCTTTCAGTGCTAAGCAGACACGGCTTCGCTACTCCTGGGGGAACCTTGAAGGTCGGCATGGGCTCTCTTCTCAAGAGCGGTGTGGCGTATCTGAGGACACCGCGCACGCAGACACGCTTGGTCTTGGCTTGGAGAAGATCCATCGCCGCCTTATCTTCTTTGGAGCGAGTGTGTATCTTCTCGTTTTTGTATGGAGCAATGTCCAGCCGCCATAACCTCTGAACATTCTCCAGCAATGCCTCGTCTTCGTGCCCCGCTCCAATGAAGAGGCAGTGGGTCTGACGGGCGTTCAGATTTCTTAGACTGATGGGGCCCTGCAGGGTCCAGCCTAGCGGAGTCTCCAGGGCGACGGGACATCCGGGTAGACCCGGGATGATGTGCTTGGGTAAAGTGAGGTTCACATTATCGGAGCCGAGCAGGAGGGTGGGCTTCACCTCCATTGCAGCGTTGATCCCCAGATTACGGAGATGTGGGTACCTCTTCATGAGGGACTCCATCGGGTAGCCGTAACTGGAGAGGCACAACCCGGCAGCTGTGAATACGCGGCTCACTTTGAAGACTTCCTTCGGCCGTCCGGCCGGTGTGAGGGTGAGGGCCACACTTTCTCCTCGAATAGTGGTGCGCCCTGGTTGGATGGTGAGGAGATCCAGCTCCTCTGCGTCGCCCACGAGTCCAAGGGCGATGGCAGCCTCACGCATCAGCAGCGTGCGCTCCGAGCCATCGTCAATAACCGCGTAGGTCTCCAGAGTCTTGTCGCGGTTCCGCAGGACCACCGGCACAATCTTCAACAGCACGCGGGGAGTGCTGCCTCTCACGGGGCCCACGTAGTAGTTGCGTAGCTCTCTAGAGGGCTCATCACGGACTTCCGCCACATAAGGCTTAGCCTTGTCGTCTCTATTGTTGAGGTCGTGGAGGGCCGTGAGGTGGATCTTCCCGCACCCGCTCTGTCTGCAGGGTCCCTTGAGGGTGCAGTCCTTTGCTCTGTGCTCACGGGCGCACTTCCAGCACCGCTTATTCTCTATTATCCACTGTTTCTTTTCCTCTGTAGTCTTCTCCTTGAACACGGGACAGTTGTCTAGCCAGTGGACCTCTGTGCAGCACTGGCATGGCGGCGGAGTCTTCTTCTCTCCTTTCTTCTGGGAGGAGAAGCCTCGTTGGCCTTTCGGGGGCCCTTGGTGCTCCTTTGATGTGGTTTCATGTACGGTGGTCAGCACCCTAACGGGCCGCCCCGTTCGGTCGGACTTGTCTCGTCCACTGCCTCTCGGCTCTTCCCGCTTGGGGAGGCGGATGTGCCTCATCTCCGACTTCAGGAACTCTGAGAGCTCCATCAGGGTAGACAGTGGCTGTTGGGGGTGGAGACGCTCGTGTTCCCGTCGGAACCTCTCTTCCCTTTCCTTTGGAAGCTTCCTGACGAAGCGTTCTACGTTGGAGCCTGCATAGAGCTCAGTGCGGCCGGCGGCTCCTTGGAACGTCAGGAGGCTCACCAGAGCCTGTACCTTCAAGGAGTATGCGTCCAGGGCGTGGTCGTCCTTTATGTCTGCCATTTCTCCCAGCTCGTGGACCTCCTCCAATATGTGGTCCCACGGGCGTCCCCAGCGCTCGTCCAGGGCCTGGATAGACGAAGTATAGGGGGTGGGGGAGTATGCGTTGGCAGTGCATATGAGCTTGGCCGCAGGCAGCCTACAGTGCATAGACAGCTCGAGGAACTTCTGTTGCTCGCTGTGGTTGGCGGCGCCCAGGAGGAACTCCAGACACATCCTCATGTCATGGTACTGACTTCTAGAATTGTCTTTGAAGAATGGGATGGCGCTCCCTGGTGGGCGCTGTGGGAGCGGGTCGTACCTAGGGGCCGGTGCAGTTACGGGCCAATGTTGATGGGATCTGGAGGTTGCTTTGTGTGTGGCGGGTAGCCGCTCACATTGAGAGCGGGGTGGCGCCTCTCTTGTGCCGTATATTCCTCCTGCAGACGAGCCAGTCGCCTTTCCAGGTCTTCGGAGTCGGCCTTGTCCCTTCTTCGGGGTCGGGGATACGTAGCCGGGTGCTCCTCCCTTTCAGGCTGGCGGCGCTGGGGTGAGTTATTCCTAGTGGATGCTCTTGATGATTGCCTGGAGGCAGAGGCCGATTGCAGTTGGGCGGTAGCGAGCCGGGTGTACTCCAAGGCCTGGGCTGCCGCTCTATCGCGCTCCCGCTCCAGTGCTTCCGCGGCTCTTCTCTCTCTGTCGAGCGCATCTCGTTGGAGCCACTCCTCTCTTGCGAGTGCATCTTGGCGTCGTTGAGCCTCTCTTGCGAGCGCATCTTCGCGTTGTTGTTGCATGCATTGGAACATGAATTCTGTTTGGCTTGTAACGCTCCCTCTGCTTTGTGCTCTGCTGGGGGGCCTACTAGTTCTGCGAGTGTCTACGAAGAACTCTCCCGGTTGGAAGTGATTGAAGTCCTGCCTGCCGCGTGGCTCCACTCTGTCTGGGGGATTGATATCCTCTCCAGGTTGCGAGTCGTTTTCAGCGGAGTCACTCTCCTCTTCTTCTTCAGACTCATCTTGCTCATCATACTCATCTTGGTTGGCGGTATCCAGTGGCGAGAAGGTAGTGATGTCTTTACTACACGAGACTGCCACCTGGTGTCTCTTCTTCTCTTCAGGCCGCTGGGGGGTGTCAGTCGGGTCTGACTCTGTTCTCAGAGTCTGATCTAACTGCGGTGTGGCAGCAGCACCCTCTACTAGCTGGGGTGTGCCTGCCGTCTGATCTAACTGTGGTGTGGCAGCAGCACCCTCTACTAGCTGGGGTGTGCCTGCCGTCTGGGTTGTAAAGTCCCCTACTGTCCGGTCAGCTGATGTGTTTAGCATATGCTGATTGCTCTCCGAACTAGGGCTACTGGGTGTACCCAGGACACAGTCATCTAGTCGGGAGGGTAATCTACGCTCCCTAGGAGCACGTGTCTTCCCTTCAGGGAAGGGGGGGGGGGGACCCTTTGAACCTACCTCGCTCTTTTGTGACATCCTATCTGGTTTAACTCCGGCTCGAAGTGACCAAATTGTGCGGGAGCTTAGAGGACTGTATATAATTATCACCTTAGGGGGTGTGGTAGGATGCCTTAACTCTTAAACTAATTGTACCAAATACACAACTGAGTGAATAACTTAAAATGGAGTCACCTAAACTAGAAAGAGCGAGGAAACTGTTTGAAACATAATGCTTTTATATAAGCAAAAAAGGGAAAAAAGATACATACAGAATATTGTTATCACATTACACAAAGCCTAATTAAATACTATTACTAAATTTAGATGGGCGCCCAAATAGTTCTAATAAAGTGTTCTGGCCAAACGTTGCCGCGGTTACCACTGTGACAGAGGAACAATTCCCTCTGCAGGATGAGAGAGATGGAGGTGATGAGGAGTAGTAGACCGCTGCGTGTTGATGAGGGCGGGAAGACGCTGCCCGGTCCAATAGGCGCCACTAGTCTGCTCCTGCAGACCAGATGCTCCGCTGTGGTGGTCCGAGTGTCTCGCTCCGCTCCGTGGTGCTGCACGGCGCACGCCGACAGCTGCTGCAGACACGCTGGTCCCCTCTGTACCACAGGTTACTGCTATGGCTACTTCTTAGGACTAGTTGTGTCCCTTTACAGCGACACAGACCTTATCTAAATGTTCTCTGGTCTGTGTTATATATCGACTGATATGTCCAGTATAGAGCAGCTATCGAAGCATGAGCCGAAGCTACTTTAGGTATTAGCGCCGAGCTAGCTAGCTTCGGCTAACTGGTAACGATAGATGGGGAATACTATAGTCTGCTGTAATATGCTAATCCCAGACGTTTACTAAACATCAAATTAGCTGGGTACTAAAACTCACTCTCTCTTGGTGGTATAATGTCAGCTTGGTAAGCCACTTTACATACTTGGTCACCGTCAAACTATAACGTTAACGAGAGCAACGCCGTGTGTACGTCCGCTCTCTTCCGTGTCCGGTCAAGTTCAACGTCACAAGCTCATAGAGAGGAAGTGACGCAGATACGAGGGAACACTAAACCACCTCTGGCCCACTAGATGGCAGCACCGTCATATAACCTGAGATGCAATCAATAGGCAGACAGTGTAACATTATGTGGTAAATAATAACTTAACTCCCACATATTAACTTAAAGGGGGATTATTTTAGGTCTAATTTTACCTAATTGCAGACCCTTCAGCACATTAACCCTTAACAATTTTTGGGTATAAAAAATCTCTACTGAAATGACAAGGCATCTCTGCATTTCATATATTAGGTAGTTTATTAGGTATTAGAATTAGGTAGGGCCTAATTTGTGTGCGAGTTCTCTCTCTCTTGGATAAAATAACAAACTCAGCAAGGCCAACGGCTTCTCTGTTACAGTGGGTGACAATATTGTCACAAGGAAAGATGAAATTACCTACCTGGGTTCCATCCTGTGACAAAATGGCAACCAATGTAATAAGAAAAAGAACTCGATTCTTATACCGGATCTCCTCACTGGTAAACAAGAATACCTTGAAGACTAACAGGAGCACTCATTCAAGGGTACTACGACTATGCTTGTAACTCATGGTACCAAAGCACCTCAAAGGCACTAAAAACAAGATTACAAACATCACAAAACAAACTGGTCAGACTACTGCTTGACCTTACCCCTGCCCATTTTGACAATCTAGGATGGCTTAGAGTAGACAACAGAGTACAGCAACTTGCAATGGGCCTGGTCTACAAGATACACTACCACCATGTACATGTCGAAATACTTCCCAAAGGTCAGTGAATTCCAGGACCACAACACCAGAGGGAGTTCCACAAATCATGTTCAACCCAGATTTGTCTCAAACAAGGGACTAAACACATTTCGCAATTATGCCACAACAATGTGGAACGCCCTACCCACAGCCATAAAATAATGTAAATCCCTACCCTCCTTCAAAACCGCTCTCAAATAGCACCTACGGGTGGCTGCAATTAAAAACTGGCCCCTGTAAATGTCCAACCCCCCCCCCACCCAACCCCCTCCAATATGGTTTCTTCCCCGTCGAATGTAGTATATATTTCTGTTTCTTATGATCTATGTCTCTTATACAGTACTGTATACTTGTATGTCATAAGTGTCATGATGAATTGAAAATGGGGGACCCTGATGTAAACAAGATGAAAGTCTTTCTCTGGCCTGCATCCCCTTAACAATTGTGTGTATTGAGCTGTACTGTATTGTACTCATTCTGCAATCTTTAATAAAATGTTCAATCAATAAAAAATGTTAAGGAGCAGCATTAATGTTAGGCTTTCATCAAGTGAGACATTGCTGATTGTTTATAAACCAAGTTACATACCGTTATTTATGCAGCTTCAAATGTAGTTGGAAGTTGTTGCGTCTCCATCTGTGATTTTCTGCAATTCGTTTTTTGTTGACCACCACAGCGTTTTTATAAGCAAACTAAGCAATATTTGGTATCATTTCCCACTGGATCCGTTGTTCTTAACTTTCATAACTTACTTATTCTCTGGCGCAAATTGATTGGATGCTGTCGGATTGTTTCAAACAAAGTGGGCAGGAGATATGATCTTTGAGCCAAGACACAAATTACATTTAACTAAAACGTTCTTTTCTTTGTGCTCGACAAGAGAAATTGTGACAATATCCATCTGTAAAAATGCGACTAGTGGGGGCCGCCATGACAGTCAAGACTATAGTAAACAAAACACCCCACAGCACAGCGTGGCTCCGCGAGTAGGGTCCAGCTGCAGCGCCGGAGAATCCTCTCAAGGGGCAAGCCTGTGGCAGCCACAAACCTACTACTTTCTATATAGCAGCTGGGAGGTGCGCTGTTTTAAGTGAGCAACGAGCGTGTGTTATTGGATTGATTGATTGATTGAACATCCGAGCTGCTTCTATAGAAAGAAGGTTCGTGGCTGCCACAGGATTTCCCAGTGAGAGGATTCTCCGGCGCTGCAGCTGGACCCTATTGGTCTCCGCAGGTGAGGTGACAGACCGGAGAGGAGGACTGCGCTGCAGCTCGCTACCAATCTACATAAAAATAACGCAGTAACGAACCATTCAGTATTTAATATAACATAATTTTTTATCTTTGGGCATGGGGGAAGGTATCAAGTCTTCTCAAGTCAAACGGCTCAAGTCCAAGTGAAGTCACAAGTAATTGGTGTTAAAGTCAAAGTCGAAGTCAAAGTCTTTTTTGATTTGGTCAAGTCAAGTCCAAAGTCATCAAATTCGTGACTCGAGTCTGACTCGAGTCCAAGTCATGTGACTCGAGTCCACACCTCTGCAAGTTTGTTACAAACTAACCCCTTGGATCAAATCTGAGGTCACTAGTCTTGGGGTTATCATAGATTCAGAACTGAACTTCAATTCTCATATTAGCAAAGTGGCGAAAACATCGTTCTTCCATCTCAGAAATATAGCAAAAGTACGACCATTTATTAATCAGAACGATGCTGAGAAGCTAATTCATGCATTCATATCTAGCCGGTTAGACTACTGTAATGCACTTTTCACAGGTCTCCCTAAGAAAACCACAGAGAGGCTTCAGCTAATCCAAAACTCTGCAGCCCGACTGCTAACTAGAACCAAAAGGAGAGAGCACATTAGTCCAGTCCTAGCCGCTTTACACTGGCTTCCTGTAACATTTAGAATTGACTTTAAGGTCCTTCTCCTTACATACAAAGCTCTAAATGGACAGGGACCTAGCTACATCGCCAACACTCTAATAAATTACACACCAGCAAGAACACTGCGATCATCAGCTGCTGGACTACTAGAGGCTCCCAGAAGCAGTCAAAAGAGGATCGGTAATGCAGCCTTTATCAACTATGCCCCAAAACTATGGAACAAACTACCCCAAAACATCAGGGAAGCCAACTCGCTAGACATCTTTAAAAGACAGCTTAAAACCTATCTCTTTGCTCAGGCATTTCACTGATAGATATCTGCTACCACCTAGTGGCAAGAGGAAACATCAGGGATATCCTGACACAACTTGTATTTATTCTTACCCTGCCTACTCTTTTACACTGCCTATCAAATTCATGTGTCGGTTATTGCACTTTTTACTTCTTACTGATGACTATTTTTAAACTGAATCATTTTAAACTATTATTATTTGCTAGATCCAAATGTGAAACACTGATTATTTATGACTATTTTTAAACTGAATCATTTTATTCTTATTATTTGCTAGATCCAAATGTGAAACACTGTGATTATTTGTTCATGAATTACAGGAGTATTACTGAATAGAGAGCCTATTAGGATGCTAGATCCTAATGTGAAACACTGTGATTTGCCATATCTTGCTATGCTCGCTCATGCCTGTATTTTTTATGTCCGTTCTATTTTATAATTTTTTGACTATTTTTAAACTGAATCATTTTAAACTATTTTTACTATTTGTGTTACTGAAAACTGTAAGCGGAGAGCCTATTGGGATGCTAGATCCTAATGTGAAACACTGTGATTCTACCTGTCTATCTTTTTATGCTCGCTTATGCCTGTATTTTTTGCTGTTGTGAAGCACTTTGAACTGCAACCTCTGTATGAAAAGTGCTATACAAATAAAGTTATTATTATTATTATTATTATTATTATTATTATTATTATTATTATTATTATTATTATTATTATTATTATTATTATTATTATTATTATTATTATTATTATTATTATTATTATTATTATTATTATTATTATTATTATGTGAGAGCAAGACACAGACAGAGGAGCCAGAGCTGGACTCCAGAGTAAGGTGTGAAGAAACAGAGACACCTCAGCCCAGTGTACTTAGCACGGTCGTGCAGACAGACAGTAAGCAACCCCCAGAGGGCGATGACGAGGAGCACCCGAGGGTGACGTCACGTGCCCCAAGCAGTGGGAGGTATCCCTCAAGGGAACACAAACCCCCAAAGTATCTGACAGACTATGCCCGGAGAGAAAGTGACGAGGATGACAGTACACTTACCACCATTGATTACTGCTACAGAGTAGTCAGTGGGGTACCTCAGATCTTTAAAGAGGCCATAGTGTCCCCTGAATCAAGTAAATGGGAGAGGGCAATGGGTGATGAGATGAGGTCCCTAGAGGACAACCACACCTTTACTCTAACCAAGTTACCAGAGGGCAGACAGACAGTGGGAGGGAAATGGGTGTATTCAATCAAGGAGGGTATTGAAGGCCACGACAAGTACAAAGTAAGGTTCGTAGCTAATTGCTTAAATGCTGAAGGAGGGTACTCCATGTTTAAATACGGAAGGAGGGTGGCTACACTGCTTAAATGCAGGAGGAGGAGACTCCAGGTTTAAATACAGAAGGGGTAGAATCCAGGTTTAAATACCTGAGTGGATTCCATGTTTAAATACAGAAATGGGTCCCATGTTTAAATACAGAGGTGGATGATTTACCATGTTCAAAATGATTTAATTATGTGGAAAAGATCCTGAAACGTTTTGACTGATGTAAAAATTTACAGAGAAGCTGTGGGTAGCCTAGGGCGGCTACGTGGCGTAGTGGGCAAGGCGCTCGCCACGAAATGCTGGAGACGCTGGGCTCGTCAGTTCGAGCCCAGCGCTCCACATTTGCTTTCAGTTTAGCTGGTCGTCCGTACTAATACACATTGGCCGTATTAGGGGGTGGGAAACTGATGGGTGGGGATCGGGCGTTGTGGACAGCAACTCCTACAGGTCGGTTGGTGCGCCTGCGCAGTAGAATCAGGAAGTGTCGGGGGCAGCGTGAGCCTCCCACGCGTTACTCCTCACCACTGAGAGATCGAGCTGCACAGGTGAAAAGATGCGACTGCTGTTACCTCAAGTACCGGAGGGGACTTGTGCTATGTATGACTTAGTCCACATTGCAGCCGGCTTGTGGGAGGCAAGAAACAGCGTCCGTGACAGGGGAGGGTTGAATTGGATGATAAGAAATTGGGATGGGAGAAAATATAGAAAATGGGAGAAAAAGTGGATAAAAAAAAAAGAGAAGCTGTGGGTAGCCTCATTTGTTTGGCAGCATGTGCTCGCCCTGACCTATGTTTTGTAGTGAGTAAAATTGTCACAGCATTTAGCTGACACCACAGAGGAGCATTGGATTACAGCAAAACATGTTTTTCGTTATCTCAAAGGTACAGCAGACAAACAGATGTGTTTCAGAAAGGGCAGCGAGGCCTTAGGGCTTAAAGCCTACAGTGACACTATCAACTTGTGAAGCCGAATATATGTCTCTAGCTATGACAATACAGGAATGTATTTATCTAGAACAACTGCTCGAAGGGATGGATACCTATGTATATGTAGCAGCCTGAATATTCTACAAAGTATTCAGTAGTGCTAACTAACTGTTACTTTCCCTGTGTGTGTATAATGTGTGATTTACAGTGTTCCTTTGGATAGACTAACAGTGTTCCTTTGGATAGCTCGCCCAGTCTAACGACGAGGTGAGGTGCTACTCTTCTCCAGATGCAGTATGGATTACTAGCAATAACATTGAGCCCTTTTTCCCTTTCTGGAGCGGTCCTTGCGTGGGACCAGTGGAGGTTGCCAGCAGGGGGCGGAGTGGCAGTGGTGGCAGGTGGAGCAGTGGAGAGAAGCAAGCAACGAGGAAAAGGGAATTACCTGGAGGCGAGGGGAACAGGAAGCTCTCTTCGGCATTGGACTTGGCCGTGAACGGTCGCAGCCACAACGGGCGTGTGCTTTGGAATAGCCCCGTTGAAGAAGTGAAGTTGGAGAGCCCCGTCGGAGCGAGCGGCGGGTGATGAGACATACTTGCTAGTGACGGTAGCTAGTGCTAGTAGCTCTCACCTCCATAGCCATGAAGTGCTTTGAGAAGCTGGACCCCCTGCAATTTGCATACCGCCCTAACAGGTCCACGGAGGACGCCATAGCCCATGTGCTGCACACAGCATCATCACACCTAGACAAGAGGCAGGGGAACTATGTGAGAATGCTGTTCATCGACTACAGCTCAGCATTCAATACCATAGTCCCCTCCAAACTCATAGCCAAGCTCAGGGACCTGGGCTTGAACTATGACCTCTGCCAGTGGGTCTTGGACTTCCTGACGGGCAGACCCCAGGTGGTAAGAGCAGGCAACTGCACCTCCTCATCCATCACGCTCAACATAGGGGCCCCCCAGGGCTGTGTTCTGAGTGCTGTGCCCTCCTCTACTCCCTGTACACACATGACTGCGTGGCACAGCGGAACAACAACACAATCATCAAATTTGCTGATGACACAGTAGTGGTGGGCCTGATCTCTGCCAACGGCGAGAGGGCCTACCTGGAAGAGGTAGAGAATCTGTCACAGTGGTGTCAGGAGAACTGCCTCTCCCTGAACGTCAGCAAAACAAAAGAGATGATTGTGGACTTCAGGAGTCGGGGGTCAAGGACTACAGCCCCCTCAGCATCGACGGGGCACCGGTTTAGAGAGTGAACAGTTTCAAGTACCTCGGAGCCCACATATCCGAGGACTTGACACACATGGACCACACACATTGACAGTGTTGTGAAGAAGGCACGACAACGCCTCTACTTCCTCAGGCGCCTAAGGAAGTTCCAAGTCAGTCAGAAGATCCTTAAGAACTTCTACTCATGTACAATAGAGAGCATCCTGACTGGCAACATCACCTCCTGGTTTGGGAATAGCACTGCACAAGACCGTAGCAGACTACAAAGAGTGACACGTTCAGCCGAACGCACAATTGGAGGGGGGCTTCCCACCCTCCAGAACATTTACAACAAGCGGTGCAGGGGTAAGGCTAAGAGAATCATCAAGGACTCCAGCCACACGAACAACTGCCTCTTTGAACTGCTGCGGTCAGGCAAGCGATACCGGAGTCTTAAGGCGAGCACAGAAAGACTCAGGAGAAGCTTCTATCCCCAGGCCATCAGGCTGCTCAACGAACAATAAAACACTATGCAACAACCATCAAATGCACACAGCACACACACCCACACGCACACACTCACTTTAAACAAACAAGACACTGCAGCACCCACTCTCCACACTTTAGATCACCTAAACACACTTTACACTTTATATTTATTGGTAAAGGATTTGCACTACAACTCGTACACCTTACTGTAAATTGTACCTAAATTGTACCTCATCCCATTTCTGCTTTGCACTATATAGTATTGTATATTAGTACATTGCATAGTATATTGTATATTGTATGGTAACTCAGTTACTTCTATTCTGCATCGAACATTGTACATATGTCTATACTGAACACTGTGACCTCTATTTTTACTTCTATTTTACATGCCATACTATTTTATTTCATACTTATCTTGTCTAGCACAGTCTCTGGAGCGTAACAGTAAGAAGCATTTTGTATAAAAGTATTCTGTACTTCTGTATGACAACTATTAAAGAAACTTGAAACTTGAACTTATCCTAGAAGTATCAGCGATAGTGTGTGAGTAAGAGAAACCGAACCCAAGGACTAACGTCTAGAGTTAACGAGACTAACGTCTAACGTTATCGGGTTATAGTAGTTACTGTGTGCGGTATAGTAGTATGCTGCTAACGGCTCCGTCTGACTTGAGTAGACTACCGGGCGCGAGGCGCTGAAGAGACCGGTGGTATAGCCAGCCACGTTGCGTTAGCAGTGTAACCGAATAGCAGGAGGGTGCGTCGAGACCCAAAGCTTAGCTGTGTTTAAGGTAGCCAAAGTATTAGCTTGCGCGACAGAAGCAAGCCAGCAACAGCAGCGGTGGACGTTTCCCAGACGGTACAGAGGACGCCTCTTCCCACCAGCAGAAGACGCCATACAGCAAGCTCTGCCAGCTAACCACTGCCTGCTGTTCGCCCAGCCTGCTGGCTGTGCTCGCGGATCGCCGACGCCATCTTGTCATCCGGACTAGCGGTGACAAGAGTGGGTCCGCCATCTTGGCTAAGTACTAACAGTACCACGTGTATCAACAGCAACATCCATTGAAGTGAACGCTAACAACCAGTGTCTAAGGGGTACCCCAAACAATTTAAGCCGGCTTAGGTTAGGTTTTCTTTGGTAACGTGGGCCCACATTTATTGGTTTATTTTGTTTATTTGTTTATTTGATTCTTGAATGCCCAATGTGTCTACATTCTATGCCTGGGTTCCCCCAGTACAAGCGGGGTGGTTTAATGTAAAGAGCACCCGGTGCCATATATTAAGAGTTAACGTTGTAATGTATAACCTGCCCAGGCTTCACTAAAGTAGACCTAATTGGGATCATTGTGTGTGTCTCTTTCTTTGAGTTCCATTTGCTATTCTAACCTCTGGGTAAATATTGTGACTGCATAATTATTTAACCCTTACACCCCATTTACAGAATAGCATTTTAAGGGTCTATACAGGTGGTCAAGGAAGGGTACTGCTTAAAGGGAAGCCCAATAATACTATTGAACTGACAGTCACTGAGTGTGGGAGGGCTGTCGGAGGTACTGAGGGAGTGAGGGTGCGTGGGGAGCTACTGCTGACCGCCTTGGAAGGCCAGGGAGACCAGAGTACCAATCCCCAGGTTAGTAAATCCTGGGCCCCATCCACTCCAACTGCAAGCCCTCCAGAACGACGTTCCGGGCCAAAGACGGGGGTACATATAGGTCCAATACTATAGTATCCTACTACCCAGTGTCTGTGTACTACTACTCCCACAAGCAGGGATAATCCACCCTTCTACATATATATGAAGACTGTTGTTTATGAGGACAACCAGGAAACCATTGTGATTGCTAGAAACCCTGTGTACCGACATAGATGTAAACATGTCGATATAAAATATCATTTCATCAGATCTGTCATCAGAGAAGAAAGAATGACACTGATTTATTGTCCAACGGACGACATGGTAGCAGACACTATGAGGAAACCTGTTTCCAAATTGAAATTGAAGAGATTTGCAGAGGTCATGTTTGGTGTGTAAATATTGACTTTTTGATGTTCTGAATTGTATTATTTTCTTTGTAATTTTTTTTTAAAGTTATACAGTGTGCTATACAACCCTAAGTGTGAGTGTTAAAGTTAGAGGTTCTATGTAGGATTGCAAGTAACTGTCTAACTGTATTTAACTGTTTCCACTGACTGTACATAACTGTTTCCACTAGAGGGCGCTATAGGCGGAGCCACTAATGCTACCACCAGGTGGAGAGTATTTAAAGAGATGTCTCCTCCCCCTCTACCTCTTTCCCACCTGTGTTACGGTGGTGCCGCTTTGCTGGCATGATGTGGTGGGACTCAGTTTGCAGTGTAGAACGGAGAGGTATAACAGGAAACAGGAGACGGCGTAGTGATGAATAATAAAGGTCTTTACTTAAACAGAAAACAACAAACACGACTGACAACAACGGTAACATTAAACAATGAACCAGCAAGTGACTGCTGGCCCACAACACCTAATATACAGACACTGATTAGAGACAGAGGGTAATTACAAACATGACACAGGTGTGGTAGACAGAAACAACAGAACACAGAGCACACTGGGAAAAACAATAACAATTAAACAACAAGACTAAAACATATTTACAAAACACAGACAGGGGAACACAAGTCTAACAAAGTGGAGACAACAACGACAACACAGACAATAAACATAATAAACATAACTGGCAGTAAATAATAATAAGCTGGTGAGTGAGCTGATGCCAGATCTGCATCAGCCCACCGGTTGGCAATGTTGTATTTTGAAGGGGTGTATGGAAGGGGAGTTGAGACGGTCCGACACCTGATCTAGCCGAACCGGGAGGAGGGTTGCCGTCTGGTCCCGCAGGACCGAAGGAAGCGTGACACACCTGCCTCTCACGGAGAGGAGAACTCATGTGCTGCTGCTTTACCATGCAAATAATAAACCACGTTGATTAATGGCTGAAGGTAGAAACCATGCCTCTTGACCACATTATTGTCGCCCCATAGCCAGACTCTGTCAACAAGTATAACAGTGTAATATAGAGTGTAATATACTAGACAAGAGGGAGCCTTTCCCACAAATATACAGTATATTATATTGTCCCGTCTCTTGGGTCTTTGGAAAGATCAGACAAGGTCAGAGGAGTTTGATCATATTTACTGAGGATGGCCAGATAATGTTGATATTTAAACATTTAAAAACATAATACATCATGTGATTTTTTTTGTGAGTCTGTTTATTTTTTTGCCGTGATGTCATTGTACCGAACCCATCAGGCTTAACAGGTTAAGGTAATGTAGGCGCCTGGTAGGGGTGTAACGATGCATCGATTAATCGAAATGCATCGATTCTAATGTGACGATTCAACTGCATCAATTTGAAAATGTTAGAATCGATTATAATCTAAATTAATTAATTTGAATGTTTTTTTTTTGTGTGTATTGTTTTTATTGACCTATACACACACACATTGTCCATTCATGCTGAGTGAATCAGTTCCCCCAGCCACATTTGTGTATTCAAAATTTTTTGGGGAATTAACTGATAGAAAATGTATCAAATAAAATGTATCGAATCGAATCGTGGTCAAATGAAAAGATTTCATGATGCATTGAATCGTTGCCTGAATAATCGAAATTAATCGTTGTGAGGTCTCATCGTTACACCCCTAGCGCCTGGCCGCTTGGTATTCTGACGGTAACACCGTGGCTTCACGAGGCCTAGGTGAGCCGTTAAACAGCAGGCGGGGGGGCACTAATGACTCCTCTTACGGTACATATGGACCATCAAGAGCACGCTCACCTTGAGCTCGCTGCTGCTTTAACGCCCGGCAGAGGAGCGACCTCAGCTGGTTTTCCATGTGCTCCAGCAGGCTTGGCAGAAAGTTTAGGGGCCATTAAAAAAAATAAACTACGAGGACGGAGGGCCGTAAGGACGCCCCGTAAAAGACTCTCCGGGATGGGGAGACTGGAGTAGTTGGTAAATCCAAACAAACGATGCCCCCCCGCGCGCGCAATATCTGGCGGTTGACGTGCCCTTGAGCAAAGCACTCGACCTCCCCGACTGCTCTGGTGGAGTGTGTGTCTGTCTACCTCGTTTGTTCATGTGAGAAATCGTGACAATCGGGCCACGTTACCTTATTGCGGATGTTCAACGTCCTGGTTTTGTCTGAGGAGTGATTGTAGTGTGATGGTTAAGGTTGAGGTTAAGCTTTAATTACAGAACACATGTAAGTCTATGTAATGTGTGTGTGTGTGTGTGTGTGTGTGTGTGTGTGTGTGTGTGTGTGTGTGTGTGTGTGTGTGTGTGTGTGTGTGTGTGTGCATAGACGCCTGGCCATAAGAGCATTCGGAGCATCTGCTCTCCCACTATTGAACTTGGGGGAGCAAAGGTATGCTCTTGCTCCACCACTTTTTGATCATATGAAAAATATGATATATCCCCCCCAATATATAAATCTAACCATAACTACGTAATTTCAATCAAATTAATAATACGCAATGACACTTAATAGCAAGTTTTTAAGTTTCCAAAGATTGCGACCCCCCCCCCCCCCCCTGCCCCCTCATATGGTTTGATCCAGTGCCTCTCCCACCCCTCAGCTGGCACTGCAGGTAGGCTGAGTGTAAATATCAAAGGCCACCGAGTGTGTCATTTGGTGGCAGGCAGGATTTTCCAGTAAGTTGTTCAAACAAAAGATTATTTATGTTAGACATGTCTTTACTATTGAGTGGTAGAACTTCTACCACGCAATACAATAAAAGTGTTTCACGTCCCGAAATGCCATCTGGTCATACCATAAATCCTCTAATAATAATAATAATAACAACGTTTCCCTCTGGTTGGCGTTAGCTTTAGTGCTAGCCGCTAGCTAACGTTGTCATATTATCTAGATATGTGGTGTCAGCTGGATGACGTTGACTTCGTTTGCAAATGTTAACGTTCGCTATCTATATGGCAGACGAGCAGGGCCGGATTAAGGACGGCCGCGGCCCGTGGGCCTCTAGTGACGAGGGGCCTCCAACATTTTGTATTTAATTTTTTTTACTTTTCTTTTTTGATTTATTTATTTTTCTGGAGATCGATGTCATGACTGTGCACTGCAGACTCAGGGAGGAGGCAGAGAAGGAGAGAAAGAGACACAAGAGTTACAGGTAATGGAAATATATAAGATGGGGCATCTTAGGGCATGACCCGTCTCTCTCTCTCTCTTTCTCTCTCTCTCTATCTCCTCTTTCTCTCTCGCTCGCTCTCTCTCCTCTCTCTCTTTCTCTCTCCTCTTTCTCTCTCTCTCCTCTTTCTCTCTCTCCTCTTTCTCTCTCTCTCACCCGCCATCTGTCTGTGGAGAGGATGCTGCATTTATAATATCTAACCAAATGGAGCTGTCATCCCTACCCTCATCAAACACATGGGTACATGTGCACGCACACACACGCACACACACACAGACACACACGCGCACGCACGCACGGACGCACACCAGGGAAAGTGTTAGCTAGAGGGCTGGTGTAGGTGAGAGTGTGTGTGAGAGTGGACAGGGCCGGGTGCCAGGCAGGTTGATACTGGAGGTTTCTGCTGCTGGTGGTGTTGTTGTTGTTGTTGTTGTGGGCCAGTGACGGGTGGCAGGTGTGTGAGAGGAGAGGAGCTCCTCTAATGAACAGAGCAGCACCGCGGCGGGAGGACCTGGCAGAGGAGGAGCGGTGGGGGGGAGGTGGCAGAGGAGAGGTGGGGGGTGTAGGGGAGGAAAAGAGGAGGAGGAGAGGGAGAACAGGAAAGGTCACCTTGTCCGTGGAGTCTTGTTGAGGCTGCCAGATCAAACTGCTGCCGAACCACAACCAGACTGGGGGAACATCTGATGCTCTGTCTGTACACCCTCTCTCTCTCTGTCTCTCTCCCTCTCTCTGTCTCTCTCTCTCTCTCTCTCTCTCTCTCTCTCTCTCTCTCTCTCTCTCTCTCTCTCTCTCTCTCTCACTATCTGTCATTCTCTCTCACACACTCATTCTCTCTCACTATCTGTCATTCTCTCTCACACTCTCTCTCTCATTCTCTCTTTATCTGTCATTCTCGCTCTCTTTCCCTCTCACTCATTATCTCACTCTCAATCACACACAGGAAACACACACCTCTCCCTCGCTCTCATACTCTCTCTCTCTTGCCTTTACAGTCTTACGTGCAGATCGTACCGCTGCCTCAGGAAAGACCATCGGCGGCGGGGTCTGCCTCATCACGAACAATTCCTGGGTTAATCCCGAGGGGGTGCATGTTCTCTCAAACTCGTGTTCCCCGGACATGGAACATCTTTCTATTCTGTGCCGTCCGTTTCATCTCCCGAGGGAGTTCTCCGCAGTCGTCATGACCGCCGTATATATTCCCCCACACGCGAATACGGGCAAAGCGCTGGGAGAACTACACGATCATCTCAACAAACACCAGATCAAACATCCAGATGCAGCGATGGTAGTAGCCGGCGATTTCAACCAGGCCAACCTGAAGAAAGTGATGCCGTCCTTTTTTCAGCACATCGCTTGCTCCACCAGAGGGAAAAACACACTCGACCACTGTTATTCCCCGTTCAGAGCCGGATACAAGGCAGTAGCCGCTCCGCCATTAACGGGGTCCACAAGCTCGAGCGACCACGACTCCATTTAGCTATTTCCGGCATATCAACAAAGATCGTGTGACGCCGTCGTGTCACGTGAGACAAAGAAGTGGACCGACGAATCAGAGGCCACGCTCCAGGACGTGCTTGCAGACACGGATTGGGATGTATTCAAAGGAAGCGCCAGTGACGTCAGCGAGCTCGCAGACACAGTGGTGTGCTACATTACAACAATAGCCGATGGTATTGTCCCCAGGAAAACGGTGCGGATTTTCCCAAACCAGAAACCGTGGGTGGATAGCACTATTAGAGCAGCTCTGAACTCTCGTACCACCGCCTACAACCTGGGTAGAGAGTCAGGAAACATGGAGGAGTATAAGGCTTCAGTCTATACTCTACGCAAGGCTGTCAAACTTGCTAAGAGGACATATGCTGATAAACTGGAGACACAAATGGCACAAAACGACACAAGAGGATTATGGCAGGGACTGAAGACAATAACTGACTATAAAGTCAGCGCCCCCTCAATGGGGAGCGACGACGCCTCCCTCGCGAACAAGCTCAACATCTTCTACGCTCGGTTTGGTGTAGACAGTGGCGCTGCTGGCTCTCCGGCTAGTGACGTCACTGGCGCGCCGGCTGTTGTGGAGGGGGGGGGGGCAACCGCGGGGGGGGACGACGCTCTCTCGTTGTCGGAACACAGTGTGAGAAGAGCATTTATGCAGGTGAACACCAGGAAGGCTGCTGGCCCAGATGGCATAACAGGACGCATACTCAAGACCTGTGCCAACCAGCTGGCCCCTGTGTTCACCGCCATATTTAATCAATCACTGGCGGAGTCAGTGGTCCCTGCCTGCTTCAAGATGTCTACCATCATCCCTGTGCCGAAGAAACCCTCCCCAACATGTCCAAATGACTACAGACCGGTGGCACTCACCTCTGTGGTCATGAAATGTTTCGAGAGGCTGGTCAAGGACCACATTTGTGCCTCCCTCCCCAGTGATATGGACCCTATGCAATTTGCATACAGGACAAACAGGTCCACCGACGACGCGGTCTCCCAGGTACTGCACAGCACCCTCTCGCACCTTGACCGTCAGAAGGGGGGCTATGTGAGACTGTTGTTCATTGACTACAGCTCAGCGTTCAACACCATAGTCCCCACCAGACTGGTGGACAAGCTGATCGAGCTAGGTCTGAGCTCCGCCCTGAGCGCCTGGGTACTGGACTTTCTGAGCGAAAGACCCCAGGCGGTCAGGGTGGGGGGTCAGACCTCCAACACCATCACCCTGAGCATCGGGTCCCCCCAGGGCTGTGTTCTGAGCCCCCTGCTGTACTCACTCTACACACACGACTGTGTGGCCAAGTTCAGCTCCAACTCCATAGTGAAGTTCGCAGATGACACGGTGGTGGTGGGGCTGATCTCGGACAACGACGAGAAGGCCTAGCGGGAGGAGGTTGAGGTACTGGAACGCTGGTGCCAGGACAACAGCCTGCTCCTGAACATTGGTAAAACCAAGGAGCTGATCGTGGATTATAGGAGAGGACAGCAGGAGACGCACACACCACTGATGATTAACGGGGCTACCGTGGACAGGGTGAGCAGCTTCAAGTACCTGGGGGTCCACATCTCAGAGGACCTGACATGGGCAACACACATAGACACAGTAGTAAAGAAGGCGAAACAGCGTCTCTACCACCTGAGACAGTTAAGGAAGTTCAGAGTATCGGGAAAGATACTCCAGTCCTTCTACTCAGGAGCTGTAGAGAGCATCCTGAACGGAAACATCACTGCCTGGTATGGAAACAGCACGGCACAGGACAAGAAGGCCCTACAGAGAGTGGTGCGCTCAGCCGAGCGTACCACGGGTATTGCACTACCCCCCCTGCAGGTTCTATACAACAAGAGGTGCAAATCCAGTGGTGCGCTCAGCCGAGCGTACCACGGGTATTGCACTACCCCCCCTGCAGGTTCTATACAACAAGAGGTGCAAATCCAGAGCCTGCAGGATAATGAAAGACCCTCACCACCCCAATAACAGCCTGTTTCAGCTGCTGAGGTCAGGCATACGCCTGCGAACCCCAGCTACTAGGACAGAGCGGCTTAGGCTCAGCTTCTTCCCCCAGGCCATCAGAGCCATGAACAATGAACATTGAGTGCTCAGAACATTGAACTGTCCACACACAAGCACACATGAACACACACACGACACGCACACTGTGCACGCTCACACACGAGCAGCCACTTAACACTTTAACATGAGCGGGCACACACTCATGTCGCACACACGCACACTTATGGCCAAAGGAAAGGACACTTTAAATTAGAATAACAGGAACAGTGTATTGCACTACCAAAGCTAACTAGCATGTCCCACATGCTCTGTAAATAACTATGTACAGATACCGAGATGTCACTCCATGTTACCTGTTACCTGTTACTGCACAATGTTGTTTTCTTCTTTTGATTCTATTATATGTACCACTGTATTGCACATTGTTGCGGGCAAGACCACCCGCATTTCATTGTATACCTGTATGCCGTGACAATTAAAACTCTTGACTTGACTTGACTTGACTCTCTCACTCTCCCACTCACTCACTGCGTCTGACTATTTCGCGCGTGCAGCATTGGAGGTTATGCCAGCCAAGACGAAGAGGACGGTCGTTCGGCAGATGGACTGAAGATGAAAGTTGTTGCATGTTAGAAAGTTCAGTCAGGCTAGCCATGTCGGCTTAGCTAAAGGCAGGGA
Organism: Notolepis coatsorum; assembly: GCF_963971535.1. Classification (NCBI taxonomy): domain Eukaryota; kingdom Metazoa; phylum Chordata; class Actinopteri; order Aulopiformes; family Paralepididae; genus Notolepis; species Notolepis coatsorum. The sequence continues at coordinate 62,228,901 of NC_140183.1, forward strand.
CAGCTAGTTAGCTTTAGCTACGTTATAATATCGAGTGCTAACGTGTGGTTCAGTTGGGATAGCCATGTCGGCTAGTATCTTAGCTAAAGGCTAACGGGATCATCCCTATGTTCCCCGGGTCCTATGTTCCCCGGGTTCTATGTTCCCCGCTTTGATTGATTAATAGATGCTCCCAGGCTAACTAGCGTTAGCTAACCTAGAGAGAGCGCGTGCAGCATTGGAGGTTATGCCAAGATGAAGAGGACGGTCGTTCGGCAGATGAACTTCGTCAACTCCACGGTTGTCTCCTTCCTCTTGGACGTTTGGTGAGTTTTTAATGAACTCTATTCTATTCCCGCCGTGGAGATATCTCTCTCTCTCTCTCGGGCCGGCTAGCTATCGTGGCTAACGTTATGTTGGCTAACGTTATGTGGAGCCAGCGGGCCGGCTAGCTGTCGTAGCTAACGTTATATTGAGCCAAGCGGGCCGGCTAGCTGTCGTAGCTAACGTTATATTGAGCCAAGCGGGCCGGCTAGCTGTCGTAGCTAACGTTATATTGAGCCAAGCGGGCCGGCTAGCTGTCGTAGCTAACGTTGTATTGTGCCAAGCGGGCCGGCTAGCTGTCGTAGCTAACATTATATTGAGCCAAGCGGGCCGGCTAGCTGTCGTAGCTAACGTTATATTGAGCCAAGCGGGCCGGCTAGCTGTCGTAGCTAACGTTATATTGAGCCAAGCGGGCCGGCTAGCTGTCGTAGCTAACGTTATATTGAGCCAAGCGGGCCGGCTAGCTGTCGTAGCTAACATTATATTGAGCCAAGCGGGCCGGCTAGCTGTCGTAGCTAACGTTATATTGAGCCAAGCGGGCCGGCTAGCTGTCGTAGCTAACGTTATATTGAGATAAGCAGGCCGGCTAGCTGTCGTAGCTAACGTTATATTGAGCCAAGCGGGCCGGCTAGCTGTCGTAGCTAACGTTATATTGAGCCAAGCGGGCCGGCTAGCTGTCGTAGCTAACGTTATATTGAGCCAAGCGGGCCGGCTAGCTGTCGTAGCTAACATTCTGTCGAGCTAGCGTCAGTACCTGGCCACTCTATTTGCAGTTAGCCTCTTTAGCTGATGTCGGCCGTTGGCTCCTTGCTACTTTGTTTTCTCTGGTATAGACCCTCTTCTCTTTGGATTTAAGTGTTGATCTTTGTCCTTTTGGATCTATGTATATTCATGTTGCCTTTGTGAAGTTATCTTTTCCTTCTGTTTTGTTCTTCCATTAAAAGTTGAATATCCTTTAGGGGCTCATCTTAGCTGTCTTGCTTATCTCTCTCTCTCTGTCTGGACCACAGACCCATCTCTCTCTCTCTCTCTGTCTGGACCACAGACTCATCTCTCTCTCTCTCTCTGGACCCCAGACTCTTTCTGTCTGGATCACACTCTCTCTCTCTCTCTCTCTCTCTCTCTCTCTCTCTCTCTCTCTCTCTCTCTCTCTCTCTCTCTCTCTCTCTCTCTGAGCATTGCATTGCTTATAGTTGTCAATTGTGTCGGTCAGTATATGTATATGTTGACTGTATCATGCCCAGCCTCGGGCAGCGCTATTATTTAAGAATATGTTGACTGTATGAAAAAAAAAGAAAAAGAAATCACCTTTGGGGGGGTGGGGGGGGGGGGCTCACGTTAAAATCTCGCACAGGGCCTCGCATTTCTCCCAGGCGGCCCTGCACACACACACACACACACACACACACACACACACACACACACACACACACACACACACACAGGAAACTCACCTTGTTTACAAAGACTGACAAATATGTTAAATCCATGAATATGCAGATGATTCACTGTGCAAACATATTTATCCAGAAAAATACAATATATAAAACACCAGAAGAGTATCCTCCTCATCCTCTCTCTCTCTCTCCCCCCATGATCCTCACAGCCTCTGTATCTCACACTATCCACTCTCATGTATCTATCTGTGTAGCTGAAGTGTTTGACAAGACAGATTGTAGCCTTTGATAAAACCTGGATTTTCGAGAATGTAGCCTTTGATAATGAATACCGGACTTCCAATAAAGCAGCTCTGGCCCACCGCTAGTCTGCTTTACATACCAGTAACCTACTGCGTATCGAGATTCAAATGTATGCAAAGCATTCTGCGTCCCCCTCTGCTCTGCTATGGCTGGTTCTTTTCCACATGAGATTAATACAAAAAGAAGTGTCTAATCTTCCCTCAGTACCACACGGGATATTTATGTTGTGCTTTCCTGCCGTGTAGTTTAGTTTAGTCTAAAATAAAAGGTGGATCAACTATGAACTCCAAAAATCTGAAAGAAGTGTCCCAGCAATTATCAAATTTCTTAATTCTGAATATACCTGTACACCCCTCTGTATTGCTGTTGAATGATGTTTTTGAGTTTGCAGTCCCTATACAGCTAAAGAGATTAGTTTTATCTGGTATCACAGCGGCTAAAAAGCTGATACCATCACGATGGTTTCAACCGGAAAAAATTTGTAGGAAGGTTTGGATTCTTACATATCTCGATGTGATTTATCTAGAAATATCTACAGCAAGGATTTTAGGTGTCAGTGAATCCAAAATTGCAATGTGGTTAGAAGTGGTGGAGAGAATAAAAGCTAGCATATGAATTGTAGTGCCTGGTAAGGAGCAAATGATAATGGATGGATTATCCAAGTGGGGGTCCGGGGGGGGGGGGGGGGGGGGAGCGAGCGAGAGCATATGTGTGTAGGGTATTAGATAGCAAGTATTAGGTGTATATCTCGTAAAATACATTTATTTAAATGGTGATTTCATTGGATGTGTACTGTTAATTAATGCTTGTATATCTAATTGTATGTTGTTATGTTTATGTGTATGTTTAAAAAATAATAAAAAAATAATAATAAAATATAAAAAAAATAACTCCAAAAATCTCTATTATGTTAGTTTAAATTCCTTAGAAAGGCCCTATTTTCATGTACATTTCATCAAGTTGATAATAAGATAAGATATTCCTTTATTGATCCCCTTGGGGAAATGTGGCCATCATAGCAGCATTGTGGGAGAGGGAGGGGAGGTACAGGTATTTATTTTTTTTATTTTCTTTATTTAACCTTTATTTAACCAGGAAGTCCCATTGAGATACAAGATCTCTTTTGCAAGGGAGACCTGGCCAAGATGACAGCAATAACACCCGCAAACATCAAACAGCAATAAAATGTGCGGTACATCACACAAGAACATAATAAAAGTGCATGTACACAATACACAATACATCACACGTAAACATAAAAACACAAAACAGAACAGTCTACATAACAGTAAAAGTGTACGACAGTAAAATACAGGGCAATACAGTAACTCTGCAGTTTTGCAGCTGGGACCCGACTAGAGAAAGCAGCGACACTCTTCCTGTAGGAAGTTATGTAATACAGACCTAAACTCGCAGAGGGAGACCAGGGTATCTAAGTGGATATGGTCCTGTAGCCCATTCCATGCCCAAGGTGCGAAGCTTGAAAAAGCCGTTCTTCCTAGTTCAGTGTTTATTCTCGTTTTTTTTTAAAAGTAGCCATCTTGTGGACCTGGTATGGTAGCTGCTAGAGGCAAAGCTAATTAGGTTGGAAAGATATAGGGGAAGCTTCCCTATGATGGCCTTATATATAAAAACAAACATGTGGGATTTCCTCCGTACGTACTGTACAGAGAGGTCCATCCTACCATTTGGTAAAGCACACAATGGTGAGTAAGCCCTTTGGCACTAGTGATGAAGCGCAGAGAAGCATGATACACACTGTCTAGCTTTTTTAGCATTGAAGAGGCAGCATGCATATATATTATGTCACCATAGTCAATTACAGACAGGAATGTGGCTTGAACAAGTTTCTTTCTGGCCTCAAAAGAAAAGCATCGTTTGTTGCGAAAGAAAAAACCAAGTTTTAGTTTAAGTTTCTTTGTGAGGTTTCCAATATGCACTTTAAAAGATAGCTTTTCATCCAGCCATAGCCCAAGATACTTGTAGGATGAAACATTTTCTATGGTTGCTCCCTTTAGCGTAACGATATGAACATGATTCACTGGCTGTGAGCGAGCCCTTGTGAACATCATGGATTTAGTTTTCTTTGCATTTAAAACTAGTTTAAGATCAAAAAGGGAGGTTTGAAAACAATTAAACGCAGCCTGGAGGTTCTCAATCACCTGAGTAAGGGAGGGAGCACTTGTATACAGGATTGTATCGTCCGCATAAAGATGCATCTAGGCTGTCTGGATTTTTTTTCCCAGGTCATTTATAAAAATAGAGAATAAAACCGGAGCCAAAATAGACCCTTGGGGAACACCTTTGTTGATTTCTAAAAAACTTGATTTGTAGTTCTCTGCAAATATACATTGTGTTCTGTCTGAGAGGTAATTTCTGAACCAATTTACCGCTTCCTGTCCAATGCCAATGTTGTCCAGTCTATCCAGTAATAGTTTGTGGTCTACGGAGTCAAATGCTTTTGATAAATCAACAAACAATGCTGCACAATGTTGTTTATTGTCAAGTGTGTTGATTATGTCATTAGCCACTAGCATAGCTGCAGTTATGGTACCATGTCCAGACCTGAAGCCTGACTGAACCTCACTTAGGATGTTATTTTCTAATAGGAATTGCTTTAGTTGAATGTTCACAAAGGCAATAAAATTTAAAAAAAAATCTGAATATAAAAACATGAGAAAAATAAATAGTGTAAACAAAGGTGCAGATGAGTATGCCCTATCGGTTATATTACACGTTACAATAAATTATAGGCAATAAAGAATTTGAGTCTGAATATACTATGAGTAAGAATAAAAGTAAACAGTATACACAAGGTGCAGGCATGATGATGCATCATACGTTGTAGTCCATGCAGGTTTTGGTGGTTAAAAGAACATGCCAACATTTTGGGAAATTTGCTTATTGTCTTCTCCAGAGAGAGACAATAAGATAGATACCAGTTTCCTCATGCAGCCAGATGGCTTTCTACTGAACGCACGGAGAGGAAACTGGTATCTATCTTCTTGTCTCTCTCTGGAGAAGACGGTAAGCTTCCCAACATTTCCCAAAATGTTGGCGTGTTCCTTTAAGAGTCGGGCACACTTACTTACTATTATTAATCTATTCATTTAATTTAATTCATGATTCACAAATAAAAACATGGGTAAACTGAGTTTAAGTCGGTGAGCCCTCCACTACAGTATACCCTTCTGTGCTGTCATTCTCTTCATTGTGTTTGTGGAATAATTAATTAAATGTATGCGTATGGCTTTGTCAGATATTAATGAAAAACAATGTATAAACAGCTCCAGCTAGAGACAAATCTCATATTTGACAACTTTGTTGGTTATCGCAGTAAGTTTAGAAGAGAACAAAACATGATTGAGATTCAGTTTGAGGGTTAATGAGTTTGCATGTGTCCCCCAGAGATGTCATCGTTTGTCATCCTTGTGTTAATTACAGTTCTAAATGACGAAGATGAAAAAGAGAAAAAAATAAAGACTTTATCTTTATTACTGAGCTGTAATCAACGCAACAAAAGGATTCGGTGTCCTCCGATGACATCATTGGAGGACATTATTCAAACTCATTCATTCTCAAATGCCGCTTTAGGATTGGACTACTTGTGTTTGTTATGGTTTGACCATGAGACTCTAGCGCAGAAAGAGAGAGAGCAGACAACTGGACAGGTTCCAAGGGTGTTTCATTTAAAAAAGGGGAGAGTAGTTAGACAAGCGTGAGTTCAAAGACGAGGCCGGGTTCTCAGACGGTGCATGGGATGATCCAGGAGAATCGTAGTCCCACAGGCGGAGGTTCGTAGACGAGGCGGGCAACACGGACAGTTCACTGGGAGATCCAGGAGCAGGGTGGTCCCACGAGCGAGGGTCATACACGGGATACAGGATGAACGCTGGGAGGGGAGCCGGGTAGTAGACTAGAGACAAGGGAGGACAGGCGGGGTTAGACACGGCATGACAGGTACAGGAATAAACAGGCTACAAGCAAAGAACGATGACTGACTGGGTTAGCTGAGAATACAATCTGGCATTGTCTTGAAGTATGGGCTGGGTATTAGTAACCAGGTGATTACCGATCGCCAGCAGCTGTGGAGGCCTCGGGACCTGCCTCCACACCTGGTTCCAATCCTGCAATTAACCCCACATACCGACACCCACACAGAGACAACGAGACTAGGAGACAGGGGACATGACAGTGTTGTTAGGCAAGAACATTATCAACGTTGGTTATGGTCAGGAGGGTTATTACAGAGAACTCAGATGAGTCACTGTCAGATTAGAAATAGTTGTTGACATTTTTTTATTGCAATAAGGGATAGGACCTGATAAGCTTCTTCCTATTCCTTTTCGGAAGAAATACTGTTTTGTTTATTATTTTATCTTACTTTAGTATTTTTTCTTTTCACAGCAAATTATTATCTTTGTATTTTAACATTGTTATTTCTTTTTTGTATTTTATTTTTTTATTATTTTTTAAACAAACACATAAACAAACATGACAACACACGATAAGATATACAAGCATTAATTGTCAGAGCACATCCAATGAGATCACATTTTAGTTAATTGTCTTATATAAGATATACCCCTAATACCTGTTATCTAAAAACCTACACACATATGCTCCAGCTCGAACCCCCCCCTCCCGGACCCCACCTTGGGAAGTACCTCCACTATCCCTCGCACCTAACCAGACACTACCATTATAAGCTAGCTTTTATTCTCTCCACCACTTCTAACCGCATTGACATTTTGGATTCATTGAGACCCAGAATTCTTGCTGTAGATATTTCTTGATAAATCACATCGAGATATGTAAAAAAACAAACTTTCCGGCACATTTTTTCCGGTTGAAACCAGCGTGATGCGATCAGCTTTTTAGCTACTGTGATACCCGATAAAACCAATCTCTTTAGCTGTGGATTCACTGCAAACTCAAAAACATCATTCAATAGTAATACCGAGGGGTGTACAGGTATATTCCAAGATACGAGTTTTGATAATTGTTGGGTCACATCTTTCCAGAATGCCTTAACTGGTGGGCAATCCCAATACATGTGCATAAATGTCCCTTCGTCCCCATTTGTACATTGGGAGCATTTGGAGTCTTGTTTAAGCCCCATTCTGCACAGTCTTATAGGAGTCAAATATGTCCTGTGAATATAGTTAAGATTGATTTGTTGATGATCCGGGTTCCTTGATGTAAGTCGGACATTTGCCCAGGCTCCTTGCCAATCAAAGTCATTTTCCAGGTCTGGTATATCCCTCCTCCAGACAGAGTCTAGTTGGAGGGTTTCATACGAGGACGTTAGTAATTGATGATAAAAATCTGAAACAAAACCTCTCGATGTCTCTCTTTCGTAGAAGAATTTGTGGTATCTGTGGTGTTCAATTGGTATGTCTAATGGAACACCGTGAGACTTCAAACATAGCTGTAACTGTATGTAAAAAAGCCATGTGGACTTGGTGAGATTACATTTTTTGCGTATTTCTTTATCACTACAAAAACCCTGTTTGTTAAAAACATCCCCTAATGAGTGTATGCCTTGCTCTTCCCATATAGGGAATCGTATAGGTCGTTTTTTAATTAAGAGTGCATTGTTATTGAATAAGGGAGTATGATTGTGCCATTTGTGTGGGTTAGGATTTTTTTTTTGTGATTCACGCCATATCCGGATCGCATGAGTAATTATGGGGCCAAATTTCCGTTCACAGTGCTTGATTGGTAGTTTAGTGTGTGCTATGTCCTTCAGTCTATGTGGGGCTACTATGTTTTCTTCTAATTTTCTCCAGGATACTAATGCTTGGGGGTCAAACCATGTTGTCAATGGTCTTAATGTGTACGCCTTAAAATATTGGAAAAAATCTGGAAATGCCATGCCACCATCTGCTTTATTTCTCTGTGCGGTGGATCTTTTTATACGTGGTGGTTTGTTATTCCAAATAAATTTGTATGTGGAGGAGTGTAATCTTTTCCAGTAACCCTCTGGAGGGGGTAACGGTAGCATTGAACTGAAGAAGTTGATTCTAGGTAGTACATCCATCCTAACTATTGATATCCGTGCTTGTACTGTGTTTTTAAGTTTTGCCCATCTATCAAGGTCGTCTTTGATTTTCTTTTGGATTTTTGTGTAATTGTGCTTCACCGTTTGTCTTATGGTGGGGAATATTTCCACTCCCAAGCATCTAAAATGTTTTACCATCGGTATCTCTCCTGGGAGGGTTATATCTTTTTTTGCAGGGGTGTTAAGTGGAAGGAAAGCCGACTTCGGCCAATATATCTTAAATCCAGATAAATCACCAAAGTTCTCAATCAACTTGAGCAGATGAGGCAATGTGGTGTTGGGGTTTTGCATGAACAATATTACGTTGTCCGCATATAAACACATTTTTTGTTGTGTGCCCTTGATTACGATTGGTTCTATGGATTGGGATTGTCTTATATATTGTGCTAAAGGCTCTAATGATAAATTGAATAGACCGGGACTAAGAGGACAACCCTGTCTGGCAGAGCGTGATACCGGAAAGATTTTGGAGATGATTGTGCCTGTTGTAATCATGGCCGAAGGGTCTTTGTATAATACTTTAATCATATCAATGAATCCTTTTCCTAACCCCATCCTTTCTAATACTGCCCATAGATACGACCATTCCAGCCTGTCAAAGGCTTTCATAGCATCCAGGGACAGCATCGCCTTAGGTATGGTGTCATCCTTGTCGGCATATAGTATGTGCAGTATTCGTCTTATGTTATCAGTGATCAGGCGGCCTCTTATGAAGCCAGTTTGGTCCGGGTGAACTAAAGACGTCATATGCTTTTGTAATCTGATGGCTAATACCTTAGAGTATAGTTTGATATCGGTTCCGAGGAGGCTTAAAGGTCTATAACTACCGCACTCGTTGGGGTCTTTGTCTTTTTTAAGGAGGACTGTTATGAGTGCAATATTGTCATTCTTTTTTTTTTGATCCACTTTTTCTCCCATTTTTCTATATTTTCTCCCATCCCAATTTCGTATCATCCAATTCAACCCTCCCCTGTCACGAACGCTGTTTCTTGCCTCCCACAAGCCGGCTGCAATGTGGACTAAGTCATACATAGCACAAGTCCCCTCCGGTACTTGAGGTAACAGCAGTCGCATCTTTTCACCTGCGCAGCTCGATCTCTCAGTGTCGAGGAGTAACGCGTGGGAGGCTCACGCTGCCCCAGACACTTCCTGATTCTACTGCGCAGGCGCACCAACCGACTTGTAGGAGTCGCTTGTTCACAACGTTCGATCCCCACCCTTCAGTTTTCCCTCCCCGTAATACGGCCAATGTGTATTACTGCGGACGACCAGCTAAACTGAAAACAATGTGGAGAGCTGGATTCGAACACGCAAATCCTAGCGTCTCCACACTGGTGGCGAGTGCCTTGCCCACTACACCACCTAGCCGCCTGCAATATTGTCATTCTTATGGAAGTTCCCCTCCTTGACTGAGTATAAGATCATATTTCTTATGTACAATCTTAGCTATAGTTATCCGACCTTCTACATCAGACCATACTCCCTTTAGTACAATATTCAACTTACGTTTAACGACTATGGCTACACCCCGAGTTCTCGTACCAATAGAAGAGTGACTAATATTATGATATGTGTTGTCCGCTAATTTATCTATGTCTTTCTCTAGAATGTGCGTTTCGCTTTGCAGAGCAATGTCCACATGTTCTTTTTTCATCAGTGTGAGCACGCTTTTGCGTTTGAGTTGGTTATTTATTCCCCCGGTGTTCCATATCATTATATTCAAACTAGCCATAATCTATACATGTTGTAGTGTAATTTTTGGTAATGCTTCTGGAGTGCGAGGCAATAATAGATATACATCCCACTAGTGAGGTCCCGTTGAGAGCCGAGCTTAAAAACATACATATATACAAATAAAAAAACCCTTCCCTTCCCTCCCACCGAGAGTCGTACAGGATTGTGTTCCATGAACACAACCTTTGCGTATGACTCCCTCCCTTGCACCACCGGATATCCCAGAATGATCCAATTATCCTTAACATTCCTATGTATACCATAGGATCTAACACTCTAAATTCTACCATAAGTAGAATGTCGACTGTGGCTTGGCCACTTTCCTGTTAAATAAAAATTTAAATAAGATAAAACTAAAAATAAAGACCAAAAATAAGCTTCAATTATCATGCCCTAATCACTTACATTTTATATGAACTTGTGTAATTTATAGTAATCCATGAATAATATGGAGGTATTGAACTGAAGAGAGAGCCTCAATAAATCAAAGAAAACGGATGAAAAAAACAAGTAAAAGGAAGAAAACATTAACTTAGATCTTAAAAGAGCTTTGCTATGCTTAAACATCTAAAGTATAAATTGGAGAAGTAGTGGAAATATTTCCAATTAATAAAAAGCAGTTTTTAAATACGTATATGCAGCATTTCCCCTGACCGGGGTGGGCGATGATCCGTTGTGTAGAATGTTATTTCAGCCGGCCGCTGCTATGATGGTTCTGTGGTTCTGCATCTAGATGCTGTTGATTATTCCCCCGAGGGGCTTCTGGTAGAATGTCTGACCACGTATTGCTGTTATTCCAGAATGTTCCCTATATCAAAGAATGCTTTAGATGTTCTAGATTATTCCAATATGTCGTTTTTACATTATTCCAATGTTCCAGTATGTTCTGGAGTGTTCCAATTTTGAATCCAATATGTCCGCAATAATAGAATCCCGACGGGGAAAGCATTCAATAACTCTGAGCACGTAGGTCTCTCTGTCCCAAATCCTCGGTTCATTAAAGATTATACTATATGGTGTCCTTGCATAACAGAGATTAAAAGGCCATTTATACACTATCCTGCGTGTTGTGCAGACAAGTATTTGGCTGCATCTTCAGGCGAGTTGAGGAAAACCCTTGCTCCTTTTTTATCGACAATGCGAAGTATTGCAGGGTATGTTAATAGGGGTCTGTATTTCTCCAGATAGAGTTGAGACATCACCGTCTTGAACTTGGCACGCAGGTCCACTACATCACGACATTGTTATTTCTTGATTTTTATTGTTCAAAATAAACCATTCATTCGTCCATTAGATGTGCAGTGGTTAAAAACACTACTTAAAGGATCAATAGGCAGCCCACACTTTGGGAACCACTGATTTAAGCCATTGCCATCAAAAGCCTCAAAATGGAAATGTCCTTTACAAACTGTTGAGAGCCGACGGGTTGTCTGTTATCTATCTCAGATCACCTACTCGAGATAGAACCCTGTGGCCGCCCGATATCCCCCAGCGAGGTGCTAAACTTGCTAAGTTCTCGGGTCAATTACTATTCCTAATCACGCTTACTTCATAGTCACTAGTTAGTTATATCCATTTGATATGAAATATAAGCATAGAAGAGTTGTTAACCTCTTCTTTGTTTGTAATACACCGAATGTATGTCTGGGAGAACTCCCTTGCCTATAATAATAATAATATTATTATCATCACCATCACCACCATTATCATCATTTTTTAGGAAAAGCCTGTAATGCTAATCATTTGTAAGCCTGATGATATTACTACTCTTTTAATAAGTATTACTACTGCCAATAGTGTAATACTTGTGCAGTAACACTAATAATCATTTGCAAGCCCCATAACCCCTTATCAGTTCGACAGGTCCATCAATCCGTGGCCCGATCGTCCGGCCCTGCAGTGCATGGCTAGACTCTCAGTTTCCCACAAATCCAATGGACCCCGTCGAACACAGTGGCTACCGGCGCTTGCAAACAACAAACAGTGCCATATATACATATATATATTATATCCTTTATATAATTTTAGCTAAAAGCAGTAACCAGCAATCGATTTGATCTGCATGGCTTCCAGAATATAGCTATACCGAGTTACCACAGATGAGAGCAGGGCGAGGCCAGCATCGTGACACATTGTGATAGAAAGCAGTCCACGAATTCAATAAGTATTTAAACAAAGTTGTTTTAATTAGAAAAAGTAAGTTACAAAGATTCTGTCTTGAAAATGTCCAATCCAGTTAAAATAAGTATAAAACAAAACATCTCTCATAGCATAGCAAAAACTCTCTTTTTCTATCATTTAAAAGATTTAGAGCATCTAAAAAACAGAGCTTTGTCATAGGGACTCCACTCTGAAAAATAGACAGATTCTGTTCCATACAACGCTCAACAGTATCTGCCGCTATAAGAATGGTGTCAGAAGTCTAAAAATCTAAATCTAATCCGGATGAGGCGAGCTCGGCTTTATATACAAGTTCTGTATCATATCAAGACCTCTTACTATTGGTCTAAATACAGTGATGTAATTTCTACCATCCAATCAACACATAACACACTCAGTAAGGATGAACTCCTCCCTTTCTAGTCGTTACATTTACTGGAGAAGTAACAGATTACTTTCTTTTGGGAAAAACCCCATTACGTCACTAAACATTTATGCATGTCTGCAATGATCCAAATTCTACAGAAAGCAGATATAGCATATATATACATGTACAATTCAATACTCATATACTTAAACACTGATTGATATGCCCACACATCATATATGTATTTTGTAGTTTAAAGTGTATAATAGCTCTCTGCCTCATAACTGCAAGGGTTAACTCTGCAGGCAGCGATTCTCCCACCTTCAAGGTCAGGCCACATTCCTGGCGTCACAGAACAGTAAGAGAAGGGGCCTCTTCTCTTTCCATTCTCCAGGACTACACAATGTATGGTAGTTTGCACCAGTTACTGTTTTAGATTCTATAGTTATAGTTCTTACAGTTTTACACAAGTAGGAGGAAGAATACACAGACATTCTTCATAATCACTGACGCTTAAGTCATCTCTTAACATATGCTTAGATTTAAAACAGATATATACAATAAACATGCTTAATCCTTTATATCCTACAATTGACAGAGAGAACAGGATGTCATAATAAAAAGTGTCACTAGTTGTTTGTGGGACTTCAACACAAACCTAGAAGGGTTACAAAACGAGAGCCGTGCTGCTTTCATATTATTTTCCACCGTGAGAATAATTTATTGTGACATCCAGTCAGTCGAGCTGGCAGAGGGAATCCGGCTTTATAATATTACCTGCAATCGATGGGACCCACGCTGGGAGCCTTACGTACAGTAAGAGCCCCGGTCTGTCTGTACAGCAGGTCTGTGTTGTCAGCAGCGGTTCTTCTTAGAGTGGAGGTGCCGTCACCAGCAGGTGGTGCTTAGAGTGGAGGCGCCGTCACCAGCAGGTGGTGCTTGGAGTGGAGGCGCAGTCACCAGCAGGTGGTGCTCTGTGTCGAGGTGATGAGGCAAGAGGAGCTCACTGCCTCACGTTTGCCGCCCGTCAGAAATCCGAGTGACAATCTCCCGCTGTTTCACCTGTGGAGGAAACATCACGTTCACAACGGGAACTGTGGTGTTGGTGAAGGGAGCTGTGATGGTGGTGAAGGGAGCTGTGATGGTGGTGAAGGAGCTGTGATGGTGGTGAAGGAGCTGCGATGTTGGTGAAGGAGATGTGATGGTGGTGAAGGGAGCTGTGATGGTGGTGAAAGGAGCTGTGATGGTGGTGAAGGGAGCTGTGATGTCGGTGAAGGGAGCTGTGATGGTGGTGAAGGGAGCTGTGATGGTGGTGAAGGGAGCTGTGATGGTGGTGAAGGGAGCTGTGATGGTGGTGAAAGGAGCTGTGATGGTGGTGAAGGGAGCTGTGATGTCGGTGAAGGGAGCTGCGATGGTTGTGAAGGGAGCTGCGATGGTGGTGAAGGGAGCTGAGATAATGGTGAAGGGAGCTGAGATGGTGGTGAGGGAGCTGAGATGGTGGTTAATTAAGGGAGCTGAGATGGTGGTGAAGGAGCTGCGATGGTGGTGAAGGGAGCTGAGATGGTGGTTAATGGAGCTGAGATGGTGGTGAGGGAGCTGAGATGGTGGTTAATGGAGCTGAGATGGTGGTGAGGGAGCTGAGATGGTGGTGAAGGGAGCTCCACTTAGGCTTTCAACCCACCACACAACGGTAGAACATTGTTACCGGAGATTATGTTTTAGATTAGATTAAAATTTGATTAGATTAAAATGTATTGTCATTATGCAGCACAAGTACAGTACAACGAAAATAAGTTTGGCATCCAACCAAACAGTAAAGTGTGATAGCAATATACAATGTACAGGTGATTAAACTGGGTATAAAATATACAAGTTAGTACTACTGAGTGTAACTCTATCACTATCATACAGAGCTATGGGTTATATGCAGGTGTATAAGCACACTGTATATGCAGGTAATATTCAGACAAATATGGATATACATATCCTCATATAAATCCAAAAACATATGTGTGTCTGTGTGTGTGTGTGTGTGTGTGTGTGTGTGTGTGTATATTAGTGGTGGGACTCGATAAAATACTTTATAGTTAATTAGTTGAAATTAATGGCATTTTAATCGCATATCAATATTTGATGCGAAAAGCTAAATGTTTCAATTCAAGTGAATTTTGGTATACGAGTGAATCAATGAATATACATTATACATATGTTTAAGCTACTACACAGACCAACAGATCAATGCATTTTTTAACAAAGTGCAGCAATTTTAGGAATAATATATATATATATATATAGCGCAAAGGACCTTTTGTAAACTCAAGCACTTTCGAGGTAAAAGTAAAACGCAGTACTTTCAAGTACATTCCAGAACAGTTGACCATTGAAATAAATCATCATGCGATTAAATGCATACATTTTCTTTACTTTTAATTCTTTCTGTAGTTAATTAATCGAAATGAATGCGATAAAGTCCCAGCCCTAATATATATATATATATATATTAAGGCTGTCAAATATATTGCGTTAATATCGCGTTAACTCCCGATTCTATTAATGCCACTAATTTTTTTAACTCAAGATTAACTAAATTTTTTATTTTTTTTTTACTAGACTTCACTCGGGTGTATTATTGATGCTCTCATTGATACTATGTTTGTTTCTGAAGTGTGTGTGTGTGTGTGTGTGTGTGTGTGTGTGTGTGTGTGTGTGTGTGTGTGTGTGTGAGTGAGATATAGAGAGAGAGGGGGGTGAGAGAGATGAGGAAGGGGCAAAAGAGAAAGAGAGGGCCCCGTTTCATGTACCTGGATAACTGAGTTAGCCGGATAACTTTAGCTGGATAACTGGGTTAGCCGGACTTTCCGATTTCATGTACGTGGATTTTCCAGATCACCATGCCAACAGATCCAAAAGTTTGAGCCTGCTCGAAAGCAGAGTTCAAGTTCAAGTTAGCCCGATCACGCAGAGCCACGCCCCCGCAAAGAAGTGACAGCCCGTTTCCTGAAACTATTCCCACAGTCTACGATCTGCATTATACCATTCTGAATTACGTTTTTGTGCTCCATTCTTCCAGAGGGGGCTTTTGAAATGTAAAATAGACCCAAAATGCTGATATTAAATTCACTTTGTCCTAAATAATGCACGTTATATATACCGTGGCGACGGTGGCGCTCGCTCGTGCGACGTACACATTATGTGGTTATTTTAATTGTAACTGGGATTAAGATGTCTGATGAGATGCGCTGTTTGACGGATTTGAGAAATTGAATGAGCCGTTGACGTCACATGAATGAATGAGGATAAAGAAATAAAACTTCATTCAAAATAAGGGATATTCTAAACACGGGTCTCTCGTTCATTAATGTATAAACAATGAATCTATCCCATCTGGCACAGTGGCCCAGCGGTAGCACTCAAGTCTGCCAACCTAGCGATCCGGGTTCAAATCCCGGTGTTTCCAATATGATTTTTTTGAATATAATATTAATGATTATACGCCAAAGTAGCCTGGTTTTAAGTTAAAATATTATAAATCTACATGCATTGAGGATGTCATTCTTTATATAGCTCTCAACGTGGACCAAATTGAATTATTCCTATATTGCAAAAAGAAGGACCCCGGTCTTGAACCCGGGTCGTCCGTGTGGAAGTCAAAAGAACAACCCGTTAGACCACATTGCAGATAACTTAAACATTGACTATACATCAATCAATGGGCAAGAAAGCCGTCTCGTAATTCTGTATAACAGTTAACTAGTTATTTTCGCTAGCAAGATCTCATTTGATTATTCAATCCAGCAGGCAAGTTTAAAGAAATATAATCTGATTGATTGAGGTAATGAGGGACTTAGAATTAGCCTATAGATAACGCATTTAACTTGTCGGCGAGGCGATTGAGCCTATTGCAATCTGTCAATAAAGTCTTAAATCAATTAATCAATCAATGCCGTTGAGAATCAGGGTCTCTGCCATCGATACGTGCTGGCTTTCCACCTAAAACGGGAGCGCGCATCTAGCCTGACTTGAGCCTGACTCTCAAGTCTGGCTTGAGTTAACGAGACTGAATCCTCCTTTGTGAAACAGGAAAATCCCGGCTTTGAACATCGGGTTAACTGAAGCTGGATAATGGACATGTTGATCGACTTAGTTGAACCACGTACATGAAACAGGGCGAGTGTGTGTGTGAGGGAGAGAGGGGGGTGTGTGATTAATCAGCCCTTGTGTGTGTGAATGTAACAAGTTCCTAACGTTTTCTTTCCCCTATTATTTCATGCACACTTTATTCATTGTTTTAAATTATTATTTTCTTTTAAGTTATTTTGTGCATCACTCTGTTTTGAATTTGATGCAAATTTGCAATGCATGAGGGTCATCCTTTTGTGTTAAATGGCTGCACAAAGCAAGCATTTGTTGACTCGCATGTTGATAAGAGTATTAAAACTTGGAACTTGAAAAAGATCTGTTTAAGGTAAAAAAAAATTGAAAATAAAAATGCGATTAATTTGCGATTAATCGCGAGTTAACTATGGACAATCATGCGATTAATCGAGTTAAATATTTTAATCGTTTGACAGCACTAATATATATATATATATATATATATATATATATATATATATATATATATATATATATATATATATATATATATATATAGCGCAAAGGACCTTTTGTAAACTCAAGCACTTTCGAGGTAAAAGTAAAACGCAGTACTTTCAAGTACATTCCAGAACAGTTGACCATTGAAATAAATCATCATGCGATTAAATGCATACATTTTCTTTACTTTTAATTCTTTCTGTAGTTAATTAATCGAAATGAATGCGATAAAGTCCCAGCCCTAATATATATATATATATATATATATATATATATATATATATATATATATATATATATATATATATATGTTTTGTTGTGCACATTCATGACCCCAAGAAGAAGGAATATCCTCATCTCCCTATCAGGTCAAAGGTTACATTATTCTATCGACGGACTCATTAGTCGTGCAGCCAGAGCGTGCAGAAACGTGTTGATCTCGGCAACCCGCTGACCTGTCTCTAGTGCCACCATATGGATGTGTAACCCTGGCCTGTTGAAGCCTGTTGGCAATACCAGCAACTCTGCCATCTTCCCTGTCAAATGTTGCATGTGAAAGTACTGATAAATTGGGGAGATTGTTAGGTCTTGGCAGAGGTCTGCACCCTACTGAGTGCATTCTTCTGGTTAGAAATGCGAATATAATTAATCTACAATGATTCTTCAACATATTTTGGAGACAAAATCCTCAATTCTTAATTTGCTTTCCACATTCAACTCAGGGGTGTTGTCATATCTACAAGTGAAGATGGATGGCCATTGAAGACAATATAAAAACCTGCTAGACTCCTACGGTCATCACGATCTGGTCTCAGACATCACTCAGACGGACACAGTCCCGGCGCCAGAGCGAATTGACAAGGGGGGCACAGGTAATTGTGGGGGGGGCATAAAATATACGCTTCAGAAAAGGCATTTCCCGCAAACCAACACGCATTTCTTCAAAACATGAGCGCACTGCAGGCATAAGAGATAAGACAGTCTCTCTCTCTCTTTCTCTCTCGCACGTCACGTCACAAACACACTGGCGTCTTGCGCACACACAAAGTGAAAGATCACGTATATTTCGTTTTCGTATTATTAATACTGACAAGGGCCAAGGGGCAAGGCAGCTTAAATTAAACACTATGAAATAAGCCCGAGGCTGGGCTTCACATTCAACTTATTAATAATAATAATTGGGCCAAGGGGCAAGGCAACTTAAATTAAACAGTATGAAATAAGCCCGAGGCTGGGCTTCACATTCAACTTATTAATAATAATAATTGGGCCAAGGGGCAAGGCAACTTAAATTAAACAGTATGAAATAAGCCCGAGGCTGGGCTTCACATTCAACTTATTAATAATAATAATTGGGCCAAGGGGCAAGGCAACTTAAATTAAACAGTATGAAATAAGCCCGAGGCTGGGCTTCACATTCAACTTATTAATAATAATAATTGGGCCAAGGGGCAAGGCAACTTAAATTAAACAGTATGAAATAAGCCCGACCGAGGCTGGGCTTCACATTCAACTTATTAATAATAATTGGGCCAAGGGGCAAGGCAACTTAAATTAAACAGTATGAAATAAGCCCGAGGCTGGGCTTCACATTCAACTTATTAATAATAATAATTGGGCCAAGGGGCAAGGCAACTTAAATTAAACAGTATGAAATAAGCCCGACCGAGGCTGGGCTTCACATTCAACTTATTAATAATAATTGGGCCAAGGGGCAAGGCAACTTAAATTAAACAGTATGAAATAAGCCCGAGGCTGGGCTTCACATTCAACTTATTAATAATAATAATTGGGCCAAGGGGCAAGGCAGCTTAAATTAAACACTATGAAATAAGCCCGACCGAGGCTGGGCTTCACATTCAAGTATTAGTAATAATAACAATATATGACTTACCGATTAAAAGAGTTGTAGGCGGCGAGTCGTGGCACTGAACCTCCTCAGGACGGTGTCCTTCCATTCCGTGGTACATTTTCGCGTGAGGTCCTTCTCAAACGCCAGCTGAACCAATTGGGCCTTTCGTCTGTGGAGCATTGTCCGTCTGTGATCCGAAAAAACGTTCCGTAGCGTTGAGAACGAGTTTTCGCACATTGCGGTGGAGGCGCCGAAAGTTAATGCGTGCTTGAACGCAATCAATACACTGGGCATTGCCACAAGAGTTTTGTGGTAGTGAGACAAAATGTACTTTGTGGTCCAGATCCCCTCCTCGATTGGCTGTGATTCCTTTTCAGTCTTGAAAAACTCTTTTGCTACTACAAACTCTGCCTCAATTATAGGTGATCGTGACAGGTCCATGATATGCTTCACAGCTGTAGCATCTAGAAATGTGTCACTTTTTGGATCGAGTGCAGCAAGTGCCCTAGCCAGTTGAGTGTTGCGTTCACTAAACCTTTGATCCATTTCTCCAATAACTGACTCGATAATGCTAATGTACATTCTCTTGAGTTCTGTTTTGCCGTCAGCATCCCTCTGGCCTGTTGTTCCCTCAACCACATACCCATCCATGTTCGTGTTTGTTGTGCGTTTTCTTTTAGGGGTTTCTGTTTGTCTCAGTGATGCACTGGTATCTGTGGTCATGTCCCACACCTTGTCAAACTCCTCATCACAACGTAGTTTTCGTACGCATTCTTTTGAACTAGCCACAACACGCAGACCTGTCAACAAATCAGCATCCTCTCTTTGTAGCATTTGGTTTGCTGGGTCAAGCAGGGCAAGCACTCTGTGCACTACGTTTGCAGTGAATGCAAATCTGGGCTCAGTCATCTCTCGCAGCAGGCCCACAGCTTCCATTCGTAGCTCTGCGCCATGGGCCCGCACAGCGTCGATCTCAGTCAGAAGAGATGTGATGTTGTCAAATGATTTTAAAATGACAGACACGGTGGCAAGGTGCCCTGTCCACCTCTGTTCTAGAAGGCGTTTAAGACGCTCACCCTTGTAATGCACAGCAACTGTGGGCTTCTTGCAGAATTTGTACAACGTGCTACACACATTAAAAAAGTCCACTACAGCTGGCTCGGCTGACATCGCATGTACTACGACCAAATGTAGCTGGTGGTTCAGGCAGTGTACGTATGGTATCTCGCGATCCAGTGTCTGTTGCATTAGCTTCTGCATGCCACCGTGCCTCCCTGACATCACTGAAGCCCCGTCATACACCTGGCTGAGAATCTTTGACGAGTCCAAACCAGCATTCTTTAGCTCAGCTAAGACTGTGTCTGTCAATGTCCGTGCATCACCTGCGTCAGCTGTCGCTATGGTTACCAGGCGCTCTGTCACTTCAAATGACTGGTCTACAAAACGAATGACAACAGATATATTTTCACATCCCGTGGGATCGCGTGTTCCGTCCACTTTCAATGTGAAATGCGAGTCGCCTACTTCTTCCACTATAGCCTCAGTCACCACACTGCTAAGTGTACTTATAAGTTCATTTTGCATGTCATGACAAGTGTATGTGGCGTTTCGAGGGATAGTTTTCACTATGTCAGCCAATTCTGGGTCCTTTTTAATTGTGTAGTCCAATAAGGACAGGAAAAGACCACTTCCCCCCTCAGACATGTCACCAAAAGCATCTAGCTTTCCACGTAAAGGCAACTGGTTTTCTACCAGAAACCCGACAACATCCACGAGAGCCGAGAAGTAGTACCTGTTCCTTCGTAGCTGCTCTGTGTTGACAAGTGTCGAAATCTCCTTGCCGGTATTGACACGTCTCACTCGCTCCTTCCACATTGTGTAGCTAGAGAGATGCTCCTTTGATGTTTCATGTTTATGAAATCCCCTGTCCCTCTCTGTGGCATTTTTCCAATTACGGTATCCAAGATTCACAAAACCATCCACTCTCCGATTGGTGCTACTGCCAATAGAACAAAAATTCCGGCAGCAGAAACAAAAGGCTGCGTCAGCATGTTCACTGTACTCGAGCCAGTCTCTGTTTTGAAACCACGTCGCTACAAATGACCGTTTCCTACCGCTAAACATGCTGGCAGGGTATGGTTGTAACACCATTTGTTTGGGATGCTCAGTCCCGAGATCATTTACCGTTACCGCCAACGGTTGTGGATCTGGTGGATGATCATCATCATGGCCTATAACCACCACGTTAGCTTCTGCTGTGCCTGTAACAGATGCAGCAGCAGCACCTCCAAGTGCAGCACCGGCGGGGGGGCCGCCTGGGCCTGGCGCTTCTTGGCAGACTTCTTCAACCACGTTAGATGTTGGAAGGCCTTCACCAGGAGGAGGCATTCTTGGAGGAGGCCGTGAAGAAGCCTTAGGTGCGCCTGCCCCAGCCAACCATTTTCGTATATCCATTTTATTTGTATGTCCGTCTCCAAGAAGTGATTATTATTATATTTTACCTGAGTCTGACTTTCGCGCTCACTGACCTCACTCAAGTCACGCCCTACCCATATCAAATCAATTCAAATGCAGTCACGCCCTACCCGCCGTCAACTCAACGTGACCAATAATAACGCGACTGCGTGAGCCGTGGCGTGAGATCAAACATACACTTCCTTTAAGACTTTTTTTGTTTAATTTCGTTTAATAATAGGCTAAATAGCCTATTTATAAAGGAAAACATCTGACTTTTACTATAATAAAAAAAAAAAAATTTTTAATTATTTTATTTTTGTATAATAATTGACCATGCCGGTTGGAGGGGCACAGTGCCCCATCTGGGGGGGCATGGCCCGCGAATGACCCCCCATGTCGCCGACACTGGACGGACAGGCGTGTGTGCATGCATAAACACCCACGCAGCACACGCATGCAAACGCATGCAGGCACGCAAAGGAGTACACAGAAGTAAACACACATGCAAATGTGTGCACCAAATAAACACAGACACGCAGGCACGCAAAGGAGTACACAGAAGTAAACACACATGCAAATTCGTGCACCAAATAAACACACACGTACAGGCACACAAAGGAGTACACAAAAGTAAACACATGCAAATTCATGCACCAAATAAACACACACACACCCAAAGGAGTACACAGAAGTAAACACACATGCAAATGCATGCACCAAATAAACACACACACCCAAAGGAGTACACAAAAGTAAACACACATGCAAATACGTGCACCAAATAAACACACACACACACCCAAAGGAGTACACGGAAGTAAACACACATGCAAATGTGTGCACCAAATAAACACACACACGCAGGCATGCAAAGGAGTACACAAAAGTAAACACGTGCAAATCCGTGTACCAAAGAAACACACACGTACGTGCACACATGCACACAAATAGGCCTTAATTAATAGAAAACAAACAGTTGCTCAGGCAGTCAGCGGGGACTGGATTAGTCTGTGTCTCTCCTTGCTGAACAAATTGTTCTCTAAATTCAATCAAACACCAAGCTCTTGTGCGAGTCTGCAGGAGGCTTTAATCAAAGTGGAGGAGAGCGTTAGCTGGCACAGGGAGGTGGGGGGGGGTGGTGGCAGGGGGGCGCACATCATTGGAACGCTTCAGCAAACTGTTCGGGGGGGTGGGGGACTCTGTGGTGTTTGGCAAGGAGAGTTAATAGTCTCGGGGAACAATGTCTTGATAAAGTACGATTGATATCGGCCCCCTTTTCTGGGCTTTGGGGAAAGCTTCCACAAAGAGCGGGGAGCGACGAGGGAGCCGTGCTGTCGACGCTCCGGCCGTCACTTACAATAAAACACATCACTTATCTCCCTAATTGACCCTCTTCACCCAATTTAACCAGCTCCAACTCACCATCCTCCGTTTTGCGAGTAATAATACAGAGGCCGTGCGGGGGGGAATGAATTTGGGCAGGTTTACCGGGATCGGTGCCACGGAAAAGGCTTTCGGGTTCTTTGGAGGGGTGGCGGGTGCCGGTCGATTGGTCCCTGTGTATCATCGAGTTACCGGGTGGCTTCCCGTTCGAGTTACGGCTCAGGCCGCCGGCCCGCGGTCCACTACGATTCCGTCTTGGGGGATCGAAGGGGTTTATTATCTTTGTTCATTTTGATGATTTTTCCCCTCGTTTTATACCGTGGTGAATATGAGTATAGTTTTAGAGTAATCCTGTCTAATCCCAGAAAACAACGCTATGCAGCAATACGTGCATTTCACTAAAAACCGTGCCGTTTCTCGCCTGTATATGCTACTGTTTTTAAATCAAATCTATATTATCGGTATTATGTTTCATCATGAATGCATGAAAGGGTGGAGGGTAGTTTTTTTATGCTTTGATCGTCACCAATGGAATACGGTACACAGTAATCAAATCAAATGTTTTTGTAAGGCCCGACAACACACGTTAATGTTCTCTGCCAATGACGCCGTAACACGTCATTGAGATCAATATTTAAAAAATCTGTGATCGCAATCATATTTCTCCCCCGGAGACTTGAGATCTACTGTTGATCCCCTCTCAACTCTCCAACGGTTCAAGAGCGCCATCTGGTGGCCGATCGCCGGATCGCCCAAACCGGAAACCGGAAACCGGTGCTCATTCCAATTCGGTCCGATCACTCGCTAATAGTTCCGGGACTCGAGCTAGACACAATGGATAGCAATCCGTTACCAATAACTCCATAAACAACATGATTTGGACGTATATACTATTATACAACCTGGAGATGGATCGCATATTTCAACATCCCATAATAGGAATATTTTTGCTCCACGCTCATCGCCCAACGCTACGAGGAAGCTACGGTAAGTTTCAGCATTTTTTTTTAACCGTGTTCGATACAAACTGCTCTAATGATCATATCACCCACACTAGATGAATCATCTAACGTTGGCCACGGAATTATAAACGACCCCCCCCCCCCATCCGGTTAACATCAGATGATAAGTAGTAACTTCTAGAAGCACGTCCATTTGAAAATTTGTATCTTGCGCCGATCGCTATCAAACTGTATACAATCATCAATATAATGCATTTAGGGCTATAAATCACGTTCTGCAGAAAGCTGCAGAAAACAATAAAAACATATTTATACTTTAGACCGTATTTTTGTATGAATATGTGAATGAAAAAGTATAACGTTGCTACACCCTGAACAATAGATACTTGATGTTGAATGGGCCATAGTAATGTCAATTTAGCAATACAATTTAAAAAGTCATAGCCCTGCAAAGAAGGGGAACTTCTCCATAGACAAATAGAGCTGGCAGAGGATGGTATAATGATGTACATAAGCCTGGCGAAGAAAGTGTTAAACAAGTCAAGAAGAAACATCACAATAAGTCAAGAACAAAACAAGAACACCATAAATTCCATTTTTTTTTAAAATAAATGCAAAATAAAACACTCCCAGACATACCCCACGCGAAGGTAAGGAAAAACTCACAGTACATTACACACATACGCTCCGATCGCAATGAAGGAATTATTGGATCAACGCAAGATTGATACCATATATCCCTTACCTTGACTAGGATGTACCCCAAAAAGAATATTCCAATTATCTGTTCGCCCTTCCAAATATTGATGTCGATGGTGTCCATAACATAATCCACCAAAGAACATGAATCGGGAGTGTTTGATTCTTATAAATCCATGCGTTATAAGCGCTTGTCATGCCCGACTAGGAAAAGTCCGCCCGGACCTATTTAATCGACGCACACCCGAATACAGAGAGTTTCAAAGGATGTGCAATACAGGCCACAACCCACCAGGCGTCGGTATTGGACTTTTGCGATCTCAGACCCATTCCCAATGATAACACCAGGCTCCCTGGATGGATAATGAATGGAAATATTGAATAAAAGAAATAACGACCAAAACCCAAGAAATCTCGGGTCTGGCGCCCAACCGCTGGAAAGTTAACCCGACTTATCTCGGGTTTGGCCTCCATTGTGTTAAAGGTCATGTTAAACTGGCATGTGGTCCGTAAACTCCAGGTAGCTCGAAATGTTACATAAGTACAGTGCTTGAGAAAAAAATACTTTCCACCACAGAGAACACTCTGAGGGCGGGATCCACAAAGGGTTTGCGTGGCTTTTTCCGATGCAAAGCCGGTGTATATCGCTCTGAAACTCAGTTTGCTATCCACAGAAGACGCGCAACGGGTGAAATAAGGTGGGAACTGCGTGCAGTTGGCGCGTATTTAAATGAGGTAAGTTGTCCCCTTTCTATGCAAATGAGCCTTGTCCAAAAATGCTCCCTATCCACAAAGCCCCACGCCAATTGCACCGAGCAGTTTACGCTACACACCTCCCGTCTTCACAGACATGGTGGTAACTAAGCGCAAAGCCCTAAATGCTATGGGGCATCATGCCAGCGTCACAGGTGATCATGGCAGCAGTAATTGTTTCCAGATGCAGGCATCATAATGCTATATAAATACGTTTATTATTATTATAATTATTGACTGCACTCACGTTCCAATTGTACCACCGCACACTTATGCTCCAGAATAAACTTTTCATTTATAGTCATCAATGAGCAATCTGAGCATTACCGCTCGTATGTACAGTACTTCACTAAGCCGTCTGGCTCACAGTTAACCCAATCGCGCGATATAGTGAAATAGACTAGAATAGATTAACGAATTCCATATAAATCTATAGTTCATTAACGATGCAGCAGCTGATGCTGAATCCTGCACACACACACATACACACGCATCGCGCACTACAGCGCGACAGCGATTTGCGACTCCAGATGATAATAATAATAATTGTAGCAGGCCCTCGAATTAAGACACTGATGTTGACCATATATATCCGTTCCTTCATATGATCATTGACACTGTAAGAACTGTGGTACAGAAAGGAAGAAAGGGAGGGGTGATTAGGTCATTTTCTCCGTCACTTATATCTTACGTTAAGCTAACGTCGTTAGCTACCAGAAGCTATAAGCTAGGCTAACAACCATTAGCTTCAACACAGCGCTAAACATCAATCAGAAAAATAGGAATAACGTTATGTAAGGTTCATACCAACCTTTTTGCTCCTTCGGGGGTTGCTATTAATAACAGAAGTGTCTTTATAGATATATCCAGAAGTATTCTTTACTCACAACATAGCCAAGCTCCTCTCTGAGCATGTTGCTGATGGTTACTGAGACCACAGCTGCAGTTAATTCAAGTCTTGGGATTGTAGTCAACTTTGTGGGAGAAACACGGGCCTTTCCTATTACTAGAGAGCAGTGAATCTCTCCTCCTTGGTTCTTGACTCTCAGGTACGAGCATTGACCTACGACCTCTCCAAATCTGGCAGGGATGTAAACTCGAGCAATGTTGATTTTATCTAGGTTGGTCAAGTCACGTCGCCAGCTCTCCCACCGTGGTTTCAGAACCTCAGGCAGAAGATCATCCCAGCCGGTGCCTTGGCAACACATTTCTTGAAGTATCCGTTTTCCATTGAGCACGTATAGTGCGAGGAAGCCAAGATAATCAAATATGGAGGCTACCGTGGATAATATGCCTCTACGTGTCTCTGGCTGTTCTTTCAGATCGTTATTGAATCTGAAGCTGTCTTCTTCTATGTTCCAGTGTATTCCTAGCGCTCGTTCCAGTGGCATGTCCTGGAAGGTGAGGTTCTTAAACCCAGTGTCTATTGCGCACTCTGCTGAAGGCATACTCTGTAGGACAGCAGGACTGTTCGATAAAAACTTGTGTAGGCATAGACCGCCTTTAGCGCAAATCTCGTTTGCCTCTTGTGCCAACTGAATGGCCCTTTCCACTGTGTCCGTGCTTGTTACTCCGTCGTCCACATAGAAATCTCTGGCGATGAACTGGGATCCTGTTGGATATGATTGTCTGTTTTCATTTGCCAGGTATTTCAGTCTATAGTTAGCGCAGCCAGGGGATGACGCCGCTCCGAATAGATGTACTTTCATCCGATAGTCTTGTGGTGGTGTGCTTGTATCTCCATTTTTCCACCAAAGGAAACGAAAATAATCATGGTCCTCTTGGACATGGAACTGGTGGAACATTTTCTCGATGTCACACATAAGAGCGATAGGATGTTGTCTGAATCGTAAGAGGACGCCTGTTGTGAAGGGCCAGATTAACACTGATAATCTATGTTTTTATTGTTTTATATAACTTGTATATTATTTATATATATAAGCTATATCCCTTTAAGCCTCCGTTTGAATCATAGCATTATTCGCTTTCCTCATTGGATAACGCCCTTGACGTTGGCGGCGCCAAGAATCGCGCCCCTCAGACAAGTTCAAAGACGAGTCTGGACAAGTTGAGACATGCCTGGGGCCAGCGCATTGATTCCGGACAAGAGCTTCGGTTGCGCCCTAGAAAGCCCTCTAAGTATATATTGTGGAAGGCGAAAACAGCAGCAGTTCGACCTAATGTAGTGAGCAGCAGTTCGTCATTACAGCAAACAATAGCAGTTCGTCATTACAGTTAACGCAGTAACGTTAACCCAGTTTGTCTAGTAGCAGAGTCAAGTTCGACCGAACCTCACGTGAAGTAAAGAGCTCGTCATTTAGTGTGAATCGTATTACAGCAGTTTGTTCGGTGTGCAGCATTAACAAGTGTTATGTACTAGAGGCTGGTCACTCCTGTGTCACCAGGGCATGCAGGTGAGGGCTGCCAATTAGCCAATTAGTGCTGATTGGTTACCTGCTGGGAGCTGTAAAGACAGACCCAGGAACACACATGCAGAGTCTGTGCTTAGAGAAAGAGCTATTAGGTTCTTCAGTCCTTGTCCGTTGGTTTACCTTAGCACTTTAGTTTACATTTACATTAATAGTTCCTTGGTTTAGTAGCAGTTTTGAGTTAGAGCACAGGGTTTTGGTGTTGGTTACACATAGGTTGCGTACCCATGAGCCAGGGTCGTAACAGTTGGGCGCTCATCCGGGATCTTTTACCCCTAGAACTTTGTTTGGTGGTTTTTTTTGTGTTGCACGGGGTGTCATCGTATTATGGTTTGGGTGGTGTTCGTTACATATGGTGTAACGTGGGGGCTGAGCCATTTCATCAAACAGGTGAGTATGCCGTATTTGTTTGTAATTTGATGTGACTACTTATGCTGTTAAAATATATAGTTTAGTAGGCACCACATGTAGATAGGGAAATTTTTTTCTGGTTGTTGGTTAGCGTCCGGTGCACCACGTACTCCTGGGGCGGTCAATGAAATGATTGGTATATGATCTTTGACTGGTAGCAGGTGTGGTTGAAGAAAGTTAGGTCTACAGGGCATTAGTTTAAGGGTAGGTAGATTAGGGCGGCCAGGAAACACAGGTAGTGTGGTAGGGCTTGATTTAGTGTTTCTTAGGGTAGACATGTGGTAGGCCGGTTTTTTCTGCAGTTTAGACGTAGAAGCATATGTAGTCACATCAGGTTAGAAGGCGCACCTGTTTGGAATATTTTGTTGGATTTATTTTGTTTGTTTGAGTGTTTGGTGAGCATACCTGGTAGCACCTAACACCCTGAGTGTATGACACGTCTATTTGGGGTGGGTGTTGTTTTTTTTATGTTTTTTTTGCGTCCTTGAAATGTGCGCTCCGTAGCACACATTGCCACCGCGTCCCTTTATGATTATTATTAGTGGCTTTGGCATTCTGTATGGTTCTTCAGTGGTTCGTCGTGGTTCTTTAGTCGTTCTTCAGTGGTTCTCTAGTGTTTCTTTGGTGGCTCGTTAGGTGGATTGTGTGTGGTGCTGGTGCAGAAAAGATGGCTTCCGTTAGGGATTTTGTGGATCACCCTTCACATGACATGTTGGAGAGGTTTTCAAAAGAACAGCTTCTCGAGCTTGCTGTGCACTACAAGGTCGAGCTTACTCCCAGTGAGAAACATTTGAAACCAACTGCCTTGGGTGCTTTGAGGGTTTTGCTCATTAGGGAACAGGTGCTTGAGGAGAGGGTGGAGGAGCCTCCTTTGTCTGACGTGTCTCCGCTATTATCTGGTGCAGAGGGTGAGTGGAGGATTAGGGAGTTGGAGTTTAAGGAAAGGCAGCTAGAGCGGGAGCGTGAGGAGAGGAGAGAGGAGCGTGCACTTAAGGAGAGAAGAGAGGAGCGTGAGTTTAACAGTGAGCGTGAACTTAAGGAGCGTGAGCTTAAGGAGAGGCAGCTACAACAAGAGCATTACTTGAAGGACTTAGAGCAAGAGCGTGCGCAGAAGGAGCTTGATTATAAGCACGCTGTCTTGCAGGCGGGTGCTCTGCATCCAGAGTCACGTTCCGGTTTTGATGTAGGCAGGAATATTAGGATGGTGCCACCATTTTTTGAGAAAGACGTGGAAAGATATTTTCCCCTTTTTGAACGGGTGGCAACCACATTGAAGTGGCCTGATACCGCCTGGACACTGCTGCTGCAATGTGTTTTGGTTGGTAGGGCACAAGAAGCCTACACTGCTCTGTCCCTTGAACAAAGCGCTGATTATGAGCTGGTTAAAGCTTCCATTTTGAGGGCTTATGAGTTGGTCCCTGAGGCCTATCGTCAGCGTTTTAGAGGTTATCGCAGGTCCGAGGGGCAGTCTTATGTTGAGTTTGGAAGGGAGAAGGAGAACCTGTTTGACAGGTGGTGCACTTCTCAGAAGGCAGAGTCAAGAGAGCAGCTTAGGCAGTTGATTCTCCTAGAGGAATTTAAAAGATGTGTTCCTGATACCGTTTCCACACATCTAAATGAGCGTGGGGTATCGAAGATAGGCGACGCCGCTGTCTTCGCCGATGAGTTTGTGTTGACACACAAGTCCGTGTTTTTGGAGGACTACCGTGTTGAGTCCGGGGATAGGTGTCCTGTTCAGGGGGGCCGTTTCCCAAAACCTGTGTCTGCTGGTCAGTTAACTTCACCTCCTAGGCGGGGTGGTTCTGCTGGTGCATTCCCAGAAGGGATTATCTGTTTTTACTGTAAAGAACCTGGTCATATCGTTGCTGGATGCCCGGTGCTTGAGCAGAAAAATGTCAGAACCGTGGCTCTGGTAGAAACCATATGCAGGACGCCTATGCCAACGTTAGATGGGGATGGGGAAAGTATCAAACGTGTGGACAAAGAGCTCGAGGGTTCCTCAAGGTTTATGATGAATGGATTTGTTTCCCTGACTAATGCACTAGAGTCCAAACAGGCTATAACAATTTGGAGAGATACCGGTGCTTTTCAGTCCCTCATTCTGGAGGGGGTTTTGCCGTTTTCAGAAAACTCTTCTTTGCATTCCGATGTCGTTGTTCGGGGCTTTGGGGGTGGATTTGTGGATGCACCTTTGCATGAGGTCACGCTCAATTCTCCCTTAGTATCAGGCAATGTTGTTGTGGGGGTATGTTCTCACATTCCCATAAAGGGGGTGTCCTTCATTCTAGGGAATGATTTGGCTGGTGACAAAGTGTTGGCTACTCCGGTTGTAACTCCCATTCCTGTGGTTTCTGAGGTCTCTAATGAGCTGGCACAGAAACATCCAGGAGTGTTTCCTGTGTGTGCTGTGGCACGAGAAATGTCAAAGGACAAAAGTGATGTTGTTGATACTTCGACTTGGGACATTACACTTAGTGACACATTCTTTGTTGAATTAAAAGGTGTACCTGTTGAGAATTTTGGAAAGCACACTGTGGATGTACCTCTGCATAATGATTCTCTTGATTGTGGTTTTGTGTTAGGCCCGGTGGTGAAACCAGAGTTGACAGGAGTGCCGGAGAAGCATGTGACAGGAGATGATATGGCAGCGCAGTGTCTCAAGGTCTTCCCAGCCTGTACGAATTGGAGGAGGAGTGTGGGAAGGATGCTATGAGAGGTGCTGTTTTTTCATGTGACACCGTTCTAGTTGGAGGGGCTACTAAGCTTGACTTAGGCTGCCAGCCTTCCCACAATAGCTCTATTGTCCCTAATGTTTCACTTGTGGGCAGGGATGGTCCCAGTATGTCAGTTGATGATTCTGACATTGATCCACATGTCCACACTGATTCTCTGCCATGCACTAGGTGTGACGGTCAACCTAGTTACCTGTGTCCTGTGGAGCAGGAGCCGCCTTCGCGACCTGGTCTGTTGAGTGGCAGCCATTTTGATTTTGATCAGGACAAAGTTATTTTGGGTGACGCCATTTTAGATGGTGTTCCAGACGTTATTGTTACTGTCGTACTGCCAGGTTCCCGGTACACTGGGGCTGTACCTGAGGCGGTACAGCCTACTCTGGATGTTCACGGTGTGCAGTATCCTGAACTGCCAGTGCCAGGTGGGATGGATATGGGTGCGGTGGTGGTATCAGTGATTTATGGTTTTGTTGTGCTGTGTTCTGTTCTGTTAAGCGCAGTTCTCAGGTTGATTTTGGTTTGCAGTATAATTTTGACAGATCGGTATCGGTGGTCGTGTTCGACAGGGGCCGACCCGGTTCTTGCCTTGAACCATTTTTATGTTTACGTTGGATCCTCCAGTTTACCCCTTGTTGTGTATACAGACCATAACCCTTTGGTTTTTTTTCGCAGCATGGTGAATTCGAACCATCGTTTGATGCGATGGAGTTTGTTCCTCCAGGCGTATAACTTGGATATTCGCCACATTCGTGGGAGGGACAACGTGCTAGCAGACGCCCTCTCACGATCATAGTACCGGTGTTTGTGGTACCCGTTATCGCTGTTGTGGTAGAGGCCCTGACACCTAAGGGGTCACAGTTGTTTTTGTTTTGTTTATGGGTTGTTGTGTAGTGGTTGCCTCTTGGGCAACCAGTTTGGTGGGGGAGGTGTTATGTACTAGAGGCTGGTCACTCCTGTGTCACCAGGGCATGCAGGTGAGGGCTGCCAATTAGCCAATTAGTGCTGATTGGTTACCTGCTGGGAGCTGTAAAGACAGACCCAGGAACACACATGCAGAGCCTGTGCTTAGAGAAAGAGCTATTAGGTTCTTCAGTCCTTGTCCGTTGGTTTACCTTAGCACTTTAGTTTACATTTACATTAATAGTTCCTTGGTTTAGTAGCAGTTTTGAGTTAGAGCACAGGGTTTTGGTGTTGGTTACACATAGGTTGCGTACCCATGAGCCAGGGTCGTAACACAAGCAGTTCGTTCGTTTAGTAACTAGTGTGAACCATGACAAGTGTGTGTGGACTTAAAGTAATTAGTGCCAGAACACGAGGTGAACCTAGCAGCAGAACTATTGGACATGTGAGCATTGGAACCTACCGCAGCGATATTGTAGAACCATTATTGGTGGATTATAGTGACTTGTGGAAACGTAGT
Source organism: Notolepis coatsorum (assembly GCF_963971535.1). NCBI lineage: Eukaryota > Metazoa > Chordata > Actinopteri > Aulopiformes > Paralepididae > Notolepis > Notolepis coatsorum. The sequence continues at coordinate 62,260,923 of NC_140183.1, forward strand.
ACCGTGGAGAAGAGCATCGTTAATACCATTGTCGTTTGGATTTAACTACCCTGAAGATTCTACATCGGGCTAGCTTCGGGGACGAAGCTGGCTGACTATCATCATTGCTATCGGGCATTGGATTACAGCTATTACCCTGCTACCGAGCACTTGGATTATAAGGACCGGATCCGTATGAGAACCCCTTTCTTCAAGTGACCAGCCTGAGTATCCGTCTATTCTTCATTCCTCTGGAGCTTACAACTCTGTGGGAGGAAATCACCAGTCTCCAGCTATACCCTCGTTTTGCCCCCCTATATTGCCATCTCACGCCATGCAGCGTCCGGTCTAGTATACTTAGCCTAGGAATTATTCGTTCCCATTGACTTTGATACTCTGACATTATAATATCATTTGCCATAAAAGAGCGACCCAGTAATTATCAGTTGTATATCTGCATAATAATAAAATACTGTAAATGATATCTCTTTGTCACCGTGCCGTCTATTTGAGTGTCTGCCATAATAACTGTACTGTCTGGCAAGTAATAATAATAATATGTAGTAGTGGTTTAATCTATCACAATCTTTAATACAGTCAGGGTTTTGTAACCCCTCAGTTACAATTGGTCCTTCGAGCCGGAGGGTATCAGTAATACTAATCATATTAATAGTAATATGGCCAGCGGCGGACACTCTCCAAACGGCTCTCCCAAACTAGAGCGCTCTAGGCGCCAACGTCAGCCCCCTCCACACTTGGAGGACTACGCTGTCGTTCTACCTCCTAGCTTATCTAAAAAGACGTTAAGCACGGATAAAACTAATAGTTTAAGTATGCCCAACCTTATCGACTTGTCGGCCCCACTAGTAGAGACCCAAGCTGGTTTAAACGAAACTGACTTAGATCACGGGGGGACAAGCGGGACATGACTTGACTATGCCCAACGACCACAGCGCCACCGAGATGGACCTCGGAGCGCGGGAGAAGATAAGAAACAGCGCCCTCGAGATGGACCTCGGAGCGCGTAAAGAGGTCAACGCCAAGCCCTGTCAACTCCAGATCACCATCATCAGTGTCATCCCCAAGCGAGGCCGACCAGAGGCTAGCGCAAGTCTTGATCGCCACGCTGACAGCTTCAACCGAAAGAGACCGCCTCCAGGGTGAGCGTGACCGCCTCCAGGCGCAACAAGAGAGTGAGCGTAACCGCCTCCAGAGCGAGCGCGAACACCTCAGACTGGAAGAAAGTCGCCTCCAGGCTGACGCCGCGATGACCATCAGACTGGAAGAGAGGCGCCTCCAGGCTGAAGAAACCATGGAGCGAGACCGCGCCAATGCACAGCGCGACGCCGCCAATGCACAGCGCGAGGCGGAGCGAGACCGCGCCAATGCACAGCGCGAGGCGGAACGAGACCGTCTGCAGGCGCAGATGATGGAGCAAGTGCTCCAGAGGGCGACTCCCCACTCCTCCACCCGGAGCTCCCGGAGATCATCACGACACGGGTCGAGGGCACCTTCCCCTCCCCGACCAATCTACACGGGACCCAGCCAACGGGAAGAACCTGCTTACGTCGCCGAGAAACTAACCAAGCGACTACAAAGCCTAGCGGAGGACGAGGGAGGACATAAAGCCCACACGCACGAACCCATCTCGGACCAGGAGGAACAGTACAGCCCCGACCTCAGCCCCGAGACGCTGCGTTACGAACCCCCAACCCGTCCCAGGGGTGAGTTTAATCAACAGTCAGCACCAAGGAGCAGTACCTGGGGGCCCGGCCTCTGGTTCCCACCCAGCACGAACCCACGACCCCACGTACGGGGAGACTCGCCAAGGAGGCCTCTCCCCCTACGCGCATCAGTTTCACAGCCATCCATGGCATCTTACATTGGGACACCCACATTCCCAGACTTTACGCATGAAGACAGAGCGCAGTATACCGAACTGCGCATGTGTTTAGAGACCATTATGTCCGGAGTACAGGACGAGTCCTACAAATATGCCATCCTCCTCAAGCACCATAAAGTACCCAGAGCGCACAACATAGCGCTGGCATATTATTTTTTTTTTTTTTTTGTCTTTTTCCCCCTCCATTTTCCTCCGATTTTCTCCCATCCCAATGTTAGTCGTATGCCAATTCCCAGTCCCTTCCTGGTCGCTGCGCTTTACCCCCCACAGTCAGATCATTTGGGAGAGTGGAGGCTACCACGTGCTTCCTCCGACACACGTCCAGCCAATCACCGCTTCTTTTCACCTGGCAGCGCGGATTCTCATTGAGAGGGCGTAGCGTGTGGGAGGACCACACTATCCCCCTCACGTCCAATCCGCGCTTAGCAGGCGCCCCGACCGAACTGTAGGAGTTGCTGTTTACAACGACCCGGACCCACCCCGCCAGCTTCTCCCACCCTCTGATACAGCCAATTGTATCAGTGCAGACGGCCAGCCAAGCTGGTGACAACCCCGGAGCTGTGAGCTGGATTCGAACAGGCGAATCAAGCTCACAGCTCCGGGGCTGGTGACGAACGCAATCTCCGCTCGACCACCTAACCGCCAGCGCTGGCATATTCTAACTCAAGGACCCCCTACTCTGATGCCCTGGTGGCCCTCGACGCGCGTTATGGACGTACATGGGACTATGTAATTCAAGAGATATGGGAGATTGAACGTCTCCCCCCAGCTAAAGACAATAGAGCCCTGGATGACCTATCCATTAAAGTACAATCCCTGGTAGGGATTCTCAGGTCACAAAAGGAGAAGGGGCTGTACGAGTTATACGCCAACTCCAACGTGGAGCGGATATTAGAAAAGCTCCCCCCAGCCCGCCAAGAACGTTTTCGGTGGCAAAGAGATCACCGTGACCCCCACGGCCCAGAACAATCCCTCCTAGACCTTGCTGACTTCTTAGCCAGAGAGGTCAGCAGCCTATTGTTCAGGGTGTAGCAACGTTATACTTTTTCATTCACATATTCATACTAAAATACGGTCTAAAGTATAAGTATGTTTTTATCGTTTTCTGCAGCTTTCTCCAGAACTTGATTTATAGCCCTAAATGCATTATATTGATGATCAAATACAGTTTGGTAGGAATCTGTGCGAGATAAAAAATGTCAACTGGACGTGGTTCTAGGAGTTACTACGTATGATCTGATGTTGACCGGATGGGCGGGGGGTTGTTTATAATTCCGTGGGCAACGTTATATCATTCATCTAGTGTGGGTGATATGATCATCACAGCAGTTAGTATCGAAGACATTAACAAATAACGCTGAAACTCACCGTAGCTTCCTCTCGCCGTTGGGAGATGAGCGTGGAACAGAATTCTTTCTATTATGGGATGTCGAAATATCCGATCCATTTCCAGGTTGTATAATAGTATATACGTCCAAATCATGTTGTTTATCGAGTTATTGGTAACGGATCACTATCCGTTGTGATTAGCTAGAGTCCTGGGACTATTAGCAAGTGATCGGACAGAATTGAAATGAGCACCAGCTTCCACTTCCTGTTTCTCCCCTGGGCGATCCGCCGATCGGCCACCAGATGGCGCTCTTGAACCGTTGTAGAGTTGAGAGGGACTCAACAGTACATCTCATGTCTCCGGGGGAGAAATATGATTTCGATCACAGATTTTTGAAATATTGATATCAAAGGCAGAATGAGCATGGCGGGGAAAGACGTGTTTCAGCGTCAACGGCGATTAAAGTGTTAATTGATACTTTGGTGTATACTATGTCCTGCAGTCCCTGTGGTGCTACTATATTTACTTCAAAATTTCTCCAGGATACTGATGCTTGGGGTTCAAACCAAGTTGTCAGTGGTCTTAAAGTGTACGCCTTAAAATAGTGGAAACAATTTGCAAATGCCATCCCTCCGTCGGCTTTGTTTCTCTGTGCGGTTGATCTTTTTATACGTGGTGCTTTGTTATTCCAAATAAATGTATATGCGGAAGAGTGTAATTTTTTCCTGTAACCATCTGGAGGGGGTAACGGAAGCATTGATCTGATGAAGTTGATTCTAGGTAAGACATCCATCTTAACTATTGAAACCCGTGCCTGTACTGAGTTTTTAAGTTTTGACCACCTGTCAAAGTCGTATTTTATTTTATTTTGGATTTCTATGTAATTGTGTTTCACCGTTTGGCTTATGGTAGGGAATACTTCAACTCCCAAACATCTAAAGTGTTTAACCATTGGTATTTCTTCTGGAAGACTTGTATTTTTTGCAGGGGCGTTCAGTGGAAGGAAAGCCGACTTTGGCCAGTTTATCTTAAATCCCGATAGGTCGCCAAAGTCATTAATCAACTTGAGAAGATGAGGCATTGCGGTGTTAGGGTTTTGCATGAACAGTATTACGTCGTCCGCATATAGACAAATTTTGTGTTGTGTGCCCTTGATTACGATTGGTTCTATGAGTTGGGATTGTCTTATATATTGTGCTAAAGGTTCTAGTGATAAATCGAATAGTCCAGGACTAAGAGGGCAACCCTGTCTAGAAGAGCGTGATACCGGAAATATTCCGGAGGTGACTATACCTGTTGTAATCATGGCCGATGGGTCTTTGTATAATACTTTAATCATATCAATGAATCCTTTTCCTAACCCCATCCTTTCTAATACTGCCCATAGATACGACCATTCCAGCCTATCAAAAGCTTTCATTGCATCCAGGGACAGCATCGCCTTAGGTGTGGTGTCGTCCTTGCTGGCATCTAGTACGTATAGTAATCGTCTTATGTTGTCAGTAATCAAACGGTTTCTTATGAAGCCAGTTTGATCTGGATGAACTAAAGACGTCATATGCTTTTGAAGTCTGATGGCTAATACCTTAGAGAACAGTTTGATATCGGTTCCGAGGAGGCTTAAGGGTCTATAACTACCGCACTCGGTGGGGTCTTTGTCTTTTTTAAGGAGGACTGTTATGAGTGCAACATTGTCGTTCTTATGAAAGTTCCCCTCCTTGACTGAGTATAAAATCATATTAAGTAATAGGGGTCCAATTATGTCCCAGCATGAGAGGTACATTTCTGGTGGGATACCGTCTCTTCCAGGAGCCCTACCACTTTGCATTTCGGATATGGCCTTCCTGAGTTCCTCTAGTGTGATTGGTGTTTCTAACTGTTTAGCACCATCCTCTGAAAGTTTGGGGAGGTTAATTTGATTAAGATATGTGTCCATTTTGTTTTGATCGAAGGTTGTTTCTGATTTATACAAGTTGGAGTAGAATTCTTTGAATGTCTCGTTTATTTCTTTGGTGTCTGTTACAAGTCCTTGTTGTGCTTTAATGGAAGTTATATCTGCAAATGTTGCGTTAACTCTTAGTCGCATAGCTAGTAGGTGACTTGGTTTGGAACCTTGAGAGTAATGCTGTTGTCTTGTGCTACGTATTTGTACTTCAGATTGTTGTTTGTAAATGGCGTTAATCTCTATTTTTAGTAAATTAACTTGAGATTCCAGTCGAACCGAGTCGTTATATTGTAAAGAAGTAAATAATGTAGAGTAAAGCGTTTCTAGTTCCGCCAGTTTTGTGCATCGATTCTTGCGTATTTTGGATGAAAAGCTATCAGTGAAATCCTTGATCATTCCCTTTACCGACATCCATAATATTCTAGGGTCCGGCACCGAGTTCACATTCTCTGGTAGGAATACTGAAAGAGCTTCTTTGAGTTGTGTAATGAATTCCTTGTTATTCAGCAGTGTCGTGTTAAAGCGCCATTTTGGGGCTCGGGATGATAGTACACCAAATTATCCTTTTAGGAGTAAATAACAATGATCTGATAATGCATTGGGTACCATCTCCACTTCATAGTTTTCAAATAGTCTCGGTGTTGCGAAAACATAATCTATTCTGGAGAGTGTTTTATGTCTTGCTGATCAACAAGAGTACTTCCGGGTCGTGGGGTTGAGTGATCACCATAGATCATTTACACCTGTATTCTTTGCCCAATCCTTTAACGCATTAGATGACTTTTTTTGTTCGTTGGAAAAGTTGGGATAAGATTTATCCAACCCAGGGTCCCAAATGGCATTAAAATCCGCACCAATTATAAATGAGTATTCTGGAAGGTCTAGCATTTCCCTAGTTAGTGCAGTGTAGAAATTAGTTTCGTATAGATTTGGGGCATATACCGCTACCAAGGCTATTTTCCTATTCTTGTGTATAATCTTAGCTATGGTTATCCGACCATCTGCATCAGACCATACTCCCTTCAATTCAATATTCAATTTCCGTTTCACGACTATAGCAACTCCACAGGTTCTCGTTCCAAAGGAAGAGTGACTAATGTTATGGTATGTGTTGTCCGCTAACGTAGCTTCGTCTCCCACTAAAATGTGCGTTTCGCTTAAGAGAGCCACATCAACCTGTTTGTTTTTCATCAATGTGAGCACGCTTTTGCGTTTATGTTGATTATTTATTCCCCCAGTGTTCCAGATCATTATATTCAAACTAGCCATAATCTATACATATTGATTTGTATTTGTTGGTAATATTTCTGGAGTGCTAATTCACAATGGATTTACATCCCACTGTTGAGGTCCTGTTGAGAGCAGAGCATAAAAACATAAATAAAAACCTAATCCCCCCTCCCTTACAGAGTCGTACAAGGTACCTATTTGATACCTCCTTCGCGTACAACTTCTTCCTTTCCTGCACCTCCGGTCTGCCCAGAATGAGCAATTTATCCTAAGCTTTCCTATGTATACCATAGGATCTATACTTTTAATTCTAATTTAATAGAATGTCACCTGTGACCAAGCCTCTCTCCTGTTAATGTAATTATAACAGAATGAAAATTATACCTCAATTGGTATACTCATTTAAACTTTTTTTTTTTTTTTTTTAAACCTTCTATTAACATTTATTGGTTAGAACATTTCAGAATAAAGAAATAAAGAATAAGAAATAATGATGTTTAGAATTAGATATCGAAAACCCATATAATCCGGGAATATCTACTTAAATTATTTCTTTTTAAATACCTTTGCATGTTTACACATCTAAACGACAAGGAGATTTTTAAATACTTGTATGCAGATCGTCCCCCGTCATGCGTGATCATTAATCTGTTATGGTGGTCGTTGTTCTTCACGTCTATTTCATGACCAAGTCTCATATCGTTGTTGTTTTACAGGGCCATCATTGAAAAAGGTATTGTATTCCAGAGTGCTGTCAGCTGCTCGTGACTTGCAGATTGATGTTTTAATGTTCCAGTACATTCCTCGTGCCTTAGAACAATAACAATCCAGTGTATTCCAGAATATTCCGTTATGACTCATAGCCTTCAAGTAAGAAAAATAGATAGAAACTTCTAGAATGTTCCAAAATGGTCGGTATCAAATCATGATCTGCATATTACCATGAATCTATCTATATAAGGTGTTTAGCGTTTTATATCAAATTACTTATTTCTCAATGTTGTCAAAAGCTTGTATGTTGCCGTTTTTGATGTCCATGCAATTGTAGAGTTATCCATGAAAGATGAATCTTGTCATCCACTTTTTATATTCTTCACGTAATCTTCTGCCGCCTCAAGCGAACGTAGCACGAATCTCTTTCCTTCTCCCTCAACTATGGAAAGAATAGCTGGATACCGTAAGATGGGGTGGATACCTTTCTCATATAGCCAGTGTACTACACCCTGGGCCCGCAGAGTTATGGCTTCCTTGCACATGTCTTCATAAAACCACACTTTTTTCCCTTTGTACATCAGTTTTCCCCATTTCTTGCGTGATTCCCTGATAATCGTGTCTCTTGTTGCAGTTTCCCGTAGACTAGCAATTATCACCTTTTCCTTGTTGTTGTTGTTGTTGTTGTTGTTGTTGTTGTTGTAGTTTTCAGTTACAATTCTGTAGCGTTTGTCCACTATCGGTTCTGTAGATAGGATTTCAGAGCCTAGGATTTCGACTAGCACTGCAGCAAACTTGACAGCCAGAGCGCTTCACAGAGTCCATTATTCGTTCATACACAGTCATACCGGTGGTGGTAAGCTACAATTGCAGACTCACGGAAGCGTGGCGAATAATCATCGCCTACGGCCCCTCCTACCACCACCAACATTCATTCACATGCATACACAATCATACGAGGCAAGTAGGTTAAGTGTCTTGCCCAAGGACACAACGGCGATGGGATGGACATGGGCTTGAGCGGGATTCGAACCACCAACCCTTCGATCATTGGACGACCCGCTCTACCCCTGAGCCAAAGCCGCCAGCGGCCACCGTACCGCCTACTGTTTAATGTGCACTCTCAGTGGAGCCTGTGTTAAGGCATGTCTCGTGGTAATACACATTATACTTTATAAAGTATTCCCTCCGTCTGGTCATTCAACATGGTGTCAGAAGTAAAAGCGGACATACTGGATTATGCACGTTTCGAGAAAGACAAAAGAAAAGAAAAAAAGCAAGGAATGATTTTTTTTATCCATTGAGAGGCTAACATGCTAACGTTGGACTTGTAGCCTACTAGCCACGCACATTATCATACAGCGTCATCATGGCAGACGGATTCCGCAGACCCGATCCCCTGGTATTCGATGGGAAATTTGCAATCCTCAAACCAACATTACAATGGAAAGGCACAAGTTTAACACAAGATGCCAAATCCAAGGTGAGACAATGTAATCATACATTACTGATTTAAGGATCAAAGCTAAGAGCTGTGGTTTTGTTATACTGCGAGACGACCTCACCAGAGATAGACTTGTATGTGGCATAAGTGACGATGGTCTGAGAAAAGTATTGCTGCGTGATAGTGAACTGACTCTAACTAAGGCCATATCAGTGTGTCGAATACACGAGCTGTCTGACCAGCACACAAAGACACTATCTGCAGTACCGCAAATGTCCACTAAAGTTGACAGCGTGCAACACAGTCTCAAGGAAACAGAGATTTGAGACAAGACAGAAACCACAGTCCACGCAGATCACAAATTGCAACAATTGTGGGGGCAGCCATGCAGCTAAGAGGGAGGTTTGCCCTGCATATGGTCAACAATGTCACACATGCAAGAAATGGAACCACTACAAAAACAGTTGCTGATTAACACAGCAACGCTCTGGCACACAGAGGCAAAGGAGATCCGTCAACCAACTAGAACCAGAACGAGCCACAAGTGGTAGCGATGAAGACTTGTTCTATATGGACGGAATAACACTGGTAAATGTTGACACAATAAACGGTAATGCAAAAGGGAAAAGTGAAGCATTTACCACTGTTCATGTAAATAGCAAACCTATCGAAATGAAAGTCGATACAGGAGCAAGGTGCAATGTCATATCATATGATGCATTCAAACATGTGGAGAAAGGAGAAGAAATCGACCGTTCAAAAATCACCAACTTGATTGCATATGGAGGAGATCAGATCAACACTGTGGGTTCAGTAACACTATCATGTCACCTAGCAGGCCAGCCATATGCACTGCAGTTCTACATTGTGGAGAGAAATGTCCAGCCACTGCTAGGCTTACCAGCATGCTTACGCATGGAACTAGTAATACTAAACAAGGAGGTTCACCAACTCAGTGTGAATGACAATGCTAACCTGCCCCATCAGATCTTTACAGACTATGCTGATCTTTTCCAGGACAAACGTGGCAAGCTACCAGTCAAATACTCCATGAAACTAGATCCAGATCTACAGCCCATCGTCTGTCCAGCACGCCGTATTCCATTGGCCATGCAGGACAGAGTCAAGGCGGAGCTTGACAGGATGAAGGACCTAGGCGTCATCGTTTCCGTCTCGGAGCCAACGGAATGGGTGTCATCCATGGTGGCCACAAATAAAAAGCAAACTGATGACATAAGAATCTGCATCGACCCCAGAGATCTCAACAAAGCATTAAAATGTCCCCACCATCCTATGCGTACTGTTGAGGAGGTCGCATCACAAATGACAAATGCAACAGTGTTCTCAGTCCTAGACGCCAAAAGCTCTTTCTGGCAAATCTCTTTGGACAGTAAGTCATCACTGCTGACCACTTTCAGCACACCTTTTGGCCGCTACAGATTCCTCCGGATGCCATTCGGAATAAATGCATCCAGCGAGGTGTTCCAGCGCTCAATGGAGCAGATATTTGCAGGATACCCCTGTGCCATCATCGTCGACGACATCCTTGTCGGAGGCCGAGATGTAGCAGAGCACGATAGAAACCTGGTGAAGATATTGAACCGTGCACGTCAGGTGAATCTGAGACTCAACCCCCTCAAGTGCAAGTTTCGACTGGCTGAGGTCTGCTATGTTGGTCACGTGTTCACCAGTGATGGCCTAAAAGCGGACCCATCCAAGACCAAAGCCATCGCCGAACTGCCAATCCCTGAGGACGTCACAGCACTCCAGCGCTTTCTCGGCATGGTCAACTACCTCTGGAAATTTATCCCAGGCTTCAGCGAACTTTCAGCTCCGCTGAGACAACTCACACATAGGGACACAGTGTGGTGCTGGCTAAAGCAGCACCAGGATGCATACGACACACTGAAGGAACGCATGTCTAGCCCACCTGTCCTGTCGTACTATGACGTTCATCGATCAGTCACACTCACCTGCGACGCTTCACAACACGGACTTGGAGCAGCATGCTTGCAGGAAGGCAGACCAATTGCCTATGCGTCACGTACACTGACACAGACTGAAACACACTACGCGCAAATGGAGAAGGAACTCCTAGCGGTTGTGTTTGCATGTTCGAAATGTAATGATTATTACCCCTGGTCACAATCATCAACAAGCCGATCTCCACAGCTCCAGCACGACTCCAACGTATGATGCTACAGCTGCAGAAGTATAACATCAACCTCGTCTACAAGAAAGGGAAAGACATGTACCTGGCAGACACTCTATCTCGAGCCCCCAGGACATCAACCTTTCAGCACACAAATGAGAGGAATGACTTTGAGGTGATGTCGATCAACCACATCTCATCTGCCCGCCTAGAGGAGCTAAGGAGACACACAGCGGAAGATGCAACACTGGAGAAACTCACCGCTGTTGTCAAACATGGATGGCCCACCAAACAGCGCAGCACTCCACCAGCCATTGGTCTTTTCTTCCCCTTCCGGGACGAGCTCAATAAAGGATCAATAAAGCTAGTGTTAAAAGAGGTGACACTGTTCATGTGACTGCTGGCATGAAAGTACATTCAGAATGCCGCAAAATGTACATACATAGCCGAGATATTGATTTACATTTACAGAGGAAACAAGTACCACTAATAAAAGGACTAGTACTAGGCAGTCTGAAGCTCTATTCAATAGCCAAACTGATTGCCTTTTCTGCGGCACAAATGTTCATGAAGGACGTGCCGACTACAGTTACGTGAAAACAGACAACTTTGCAAAGTCTATATTGCAAAGCTGTGATAAACGAAATGATGAGTGGTCATTCAAAGTCAAAGGTAGAATTGAATACTATAATAGTGATCTACATGCTGCAGACTGTGTGTATCATAATGCTTGTAGCACACATTTCCTGTGTGACCGTGATGTTCCCATGGAATTTCAGCCTGATTGTAATCCAAAGCGGAGAAAGTCTGGAAGGCCAAAGAATGAGGACCAAGAACAAGCCTTCTCAAAAATGTGTGCTTACTTTGAAACGAATGATGATGGACAGCTGACCGTTTCTGCACTTAGGTGTAAAATGCAAGAGTATTTGTCTAAGGCCGATTCCATCCCATATAGTAATCAATACCTAAAAACATTGCTGATGCAACGATATGCAAATAGCATATTTATTGCAGAAGGAGATGGCTTGGATTGTATTGTTACAATAAGAGAGAAAACATCAGACATACTCAGATCCTACTATAACAACACAAATCAAAACAGTGATGAAGAGTCTGAGAAGAGACACTTACTTGAAACAGCTGCAAAACTCATAAAAAGTGACATAATGACTAATGTTCCACCTGTTAATGAGTACCCGACTACAGAGACACTAAAACTACAGAATGCCCTTGATTATATTCCACAATCACTCCACATTGTGTTAAAAGCTTTGTTTGTCGGTAAAGAGACAGAGCAGAAAATTGCTAGTATTGGCCACGCAATCATACAGGCAGTCCGACCACGAGCTGTCCTTGCCCCTTTGCAAATTGGCCTAGCAGTGCAAATGCACCACTTAAACCGGTCTCGGTTCATTGTAGATATGCTGAATAAGATGGGATTCTGCTCTTCCTATTCTGAACTGCAGAGGTTTGAAATGAATGCTGCAAATTGTACTGCACCAAACATGCTTGGTAAGGATATTGATGTGTTGAACACGACCGTCTTATTTGCTGCAGACAATGTAGATCATAATATTCTAACAATTGATGGGAAAGGGACATTTCATGGGATGGGCATGATAGCTGCCTTGACACCAGGACAGAAGACAGACCAAAGGATTCCGAGGTTCAGAATTAATGAACTGAATCTTGTGCAGAGGTCAAAAGTTGTGATAATAGATTATCACTTTGCCAAACACTTTTGCAGAGACACCACATTTAAAGAACTTCCAAGACTCGCAGAATGTAACAAGATGGTTGATCTGCTTTGGGAGTTATCGTTCAATTTCAAACAGCCTGAACCTGGTTGCCAGGGGATGATGCACATTATTCATAAGGGAGATGAACATCCAGGGCAGTCTTCAGTGAGATACTTACCAATGATAGACATGTACTCCGGAGACAAAACATGCATTCTGTCTACACTGGAGTTCATTTGTGGTCTGGCATCCAAACACCACCTTGCCCCAGTAGTTACATTTGACCAACCCCTATATTGGAAAGCAGCAGAGATAATCCTAGATTCACCACAGTGCAGTCACCTCAAGTCCTTTGTCCTGCTCCTAGGAGGATTTCACACATTTATGAATTTGCTAGGAGCAATTGGTACACTGATGGACGGTACAGGACTTAAGGACATTCTAGGGGTAGTCTATGGGGAGAACTCAGTAGCCCATATGATGACAGGCAAATCAGTTCAGAGAGCATTCCGTGGCCATCTTCTGGTTGACAAATGTCTTAACCGCATGATAATATCAGAAATGGTAGATGATAGTCATGAATTTGCAGCAATGGTTGAACAGTCTGAAGCAATGTATACCTCAATAGTTAAGGGTGAAATGCCATTGGAAAGAGTGACCCTCATTACAATAAATGAAGAGCTGGGAAAAAGGAAGATGGAACTGTGTGCTAGATCCAAAACTAGTCAGTTGTGGCTAAATTACCAACACATGTTAGAAGTTGCTAGGTCACTGATAACAGCAGATCGCACAGGTTCCTGGCTTTTGCACCTACGCGCTGTTTCTGAATGCATGCCGATATTCGCTGCGGCTGGGCATTACAATTACTTGAAATCGGCACACTTTTATGTCCAAGAGATGAGTCAGCTTCACATCAACCACCCAGATGTCTTCAGACAATTTGAAAAGGGTTTTCATGTTATCCGTCGCAGCAGCCAATCATGGGCAGGCCTCAGCTCAGATCTTGTAATCGAAACAACATTGATGAGGTCATTGAAGACTACAGGAGGGATGACACATGGAAGTGGAATGACCGACAATCAGAGATCCCTTTGGACAATGTCAAAGGGCATAACATCAGAGTATAACACCGCAATGCAGGAGTTCTCAAACCAGACATACACAACATCAGAACAGCACAAGGATTCAACAGAGGCAAGGATGAAAAGGGATGCTGCTGACCTGGAGAAGATCACTTCAAAACTTGCTATATGTTCACCTTTCTCTCCAGACTCTTCTTTAAGGAATGTTGTTACAGGTTTTGTCGCTGAGGATGGAGTGAACGTGCATGATTATGACTCTGTTGGACGCAATATCATGCACAAAATGATCGGACAGCCGGCATTCACATTTTCATTTAGTAGAAAGGATAAAGCCATAACCCTTGGACAAAAATCGTCTATCAAGGTTGCTCCTGATCGAATCATTGATTCTGCACTTCTTTTTCAACGTTTCCTTATTGTCTCCCAAACTGGAGAGCTGTCATTGGAGGAGGTTATGCGTTACAAACTCAGTCCTTTCCCTCCTGCCCTCTTTGAAGCCGGAAACGTCTTCCGCAAAGCTGATAAACCACAACTAGCGCACGCGATCTGTGATCATGCAAGTGATGCAATCCTAGATTCTGTACCAGAAAAGGAGCATTATGTTCTTGATGGTGGTTCACTCCTTCACCGAATACAATGGAAGCACGGACAAAGCTATGGTAAAATTGCACAGTCATATGCAGACTTCACCATCCAACATTATGGCTCAGCTACAACCATTGTGTTTGATGGCTATGAGGATGGGCCATCCATTAAAGACAACACACATCAAAGAAGAGGAAACAATATTCATCCCATTGTCAACTTCACTGCTGAGACAGAGTTCTCAGGTAAGAAGGAGGAGTTCCTGTCAAAAGATCTGAATAAACAGAAACTGATCCACATGATAAGTGATGAACTGAAAGAACGGGATTGCACTGTGGTCAATTGAATGAATGAATGAATGAATGAAAACTTTATTTAACAGATTTCAGAATGGGTACAATACAGTACGGCTCAATACATACAATTGTTAAGGGGATGCAGACCTGAGAAAGACGTTTGTCTTGGAGATGCTGATGTAGACATAGTAAGGGCCGCAGTGGGATCATCTCTTCTTCACACCACGACGCTGATTGGAGAAGATACTGATCTCCTCGTCTTACTTATTTACTATGCACAGAGAGATAGCAAGGGCCTTTATTTCAGATCAGACAAGTCGAAAGCTGATGGCAGTTTTAAAGTGTACGCCATAAACCATTTGAAAGAAGTACTCGGACAGGATGTGTGTTCTCAGTTGCTGTTCATCCATGCTGTGACTGGCTGTGACACAACTTCCCGGATCTTCGGAGTTGGCAAAAAGACAGCATTTCAAAAACTTGTAAAAGGGGATCCTGTCCTTCAGGCTTGTGCCAATGCATTCACTGTACCAAACCAGACAACAGATGTGATCGATGACCTTGGGTGCCAAGCAATGGCTGTCTTTTTTGGTGGAAAGTGCACAGATTCGCTTGCAAAAATGAGATATAACATTTTCAGCAAGAAGGTTGTCTCAGCTTCATCAACGGTAACGCCTGAACGTCTACCACCAACTGAATCTGCTACCAAATTCCACTGTCGTAGAGCATACTACCAGGTCATGGTCTGGATGGGAACAGATGATGGTATAGATGCTCTAGACTGGGGCTGGAACCTGCAGGACAATAGATTTGTCCCACTCATGTCAACAATGAATGCTGCTCCAGACAGTCTCTTGAAGGTCATTCATTGTAACTGTACCACTGCCTGCAAGACACTTCGCTGCTCATGCAGAAAATATGGACTACCTTGTACTACTGTCTGTGGACCATGTCAACTTCATGAATGTGACAATCCACATAACAAGTTTCTCCCAGAGGATCCTGAAGATGATGATGAGTAGGCCTAAAGACCACAATAAGTGGGTCATTTATTTTGTGTTCAACACCAAAGCCAGCTTTCTAGGTTGAATATAATAACCAATTTTAATTTTAGCCAAAATAAGCTACAGGCAGCCATTTTGATGATGCAAATGATGCATTCCTAGCAGATATATTTAGCTAGATATTTTGCTCGTTATTAATGTATAGAGGTGCCAGAATCAGTTTATAAATCCTTTAGAAATGTTTTCCCATTTGAGATACATCATCATTTTATTTATTTATCCGTACATGGAATCACCACAGTCCAACAGTACATATTCACATAATTCACAAAAAATACCATGGCCGAAAGGAACAGGAAGAAGAAAAAATCTTATATATACCTGCCCCTACACACGTACAACACACCGATAGACATATTGTGTAAAACCAAACAGAATATACCCATTTTGCAAAAAATAAATAAAAATTTAACATCAACACAACCAAATTAAATCAACATAAATAAACCCATTTTGTCTATCTATCAGTCAAACTACATATTTAGGTTAATTCATTTACACACACACACCCCCACACACACACACTTATATAATGTATTATACTTCTATATACTATCTAATTTCTATTTTATTATAATATAACTAAATCATACTATTTATTCTACACCATATTGGTACAGTATTATACAATATTTTAATATATTATTATTCTATGTTACGCTGCTATATACTATATTACTATACTCATACTGGCCTACACTACAACTCTATGCTACGTCCTGACACGCTAAACTGCAATATTATACTAAACTGTGCTATACTGTCTATGTATCTTTTCTTTGCACAACCTTTTGAAGTGAAATATATTATTGGAACTCTTTTCATCGTTCTGCAAAGAGTTCCATAGTTTGATACCTATAACTGAGGTGCACCTTTGTTTTAAGGTTGTTCGTGCAAATTGGTGTTTAAAATTTAATTTCCTTCTGCTGTCATCTGGACAGGGAACGAACAACCTCTGTATATTTGCTGGTAATACTCTGCATTTTGCTCTAAACAAAACTAATAAAGTCTGTATTTCAGCTAACTCTTTAAGTTTCAATAGTCTGGATTTAATAAATAATTCGTTGGTATGTTCTCTTGAATCTACATTGTGAACTATTCTTCACAATGACCTTGGGTGCCAAGCAATGGCTGTCTTTTTTGGTGGAAAGTGCACAGATTCGCTTGCAAAAATGAGATATAACATTTTCAGCAAGAAGGTTGTCTCAGCTTCATCAACGGTAACGCCTGAACGTCTACCACCAACTGAATCTGCTACCAAATTCCACTGTCGTAGAGCATACTACCAGGTCATGGTCTGGATGGGAACAGATGATGGTATAGATGCTCTAGACTGGGGCTGGAACCTGCAGGACAATAGATTTGTCCCACTCATGTCAACAATGAATGCTGCTCCAGACAGTCTCTTGAAGGTCATTCATTGTAACTGTACCACTGCCTGCAAGACACTTCGCTGCTCATGCAGAAAATATGGACTACCTTGTACTACTGTCTGTGGACCATGTCAACTTCATGAATGTGACAATCCACATAACAAGTTTCTCCCAGAGGATCCTGAAGATGATGATGAGTAGGCCTAAAGACCACAATAAGTGGGTCATTTATTTTGTGTTCAACACCAAAGCCAGCTTTCTAGGTTGAATATAATAACCAATTTTAATTTTAGCCAAAATAAGCTACAGGCAGCCATTTTGATGATGCAAATGATGCATTCCTAGCAGATATATTTAGCTAGATATTTTGCTCGTTATTAATGTATAGAGGTGCCAGAATCAGTTTATAAATCCTTTAGAAATGTTTTCCCATTTGAGATACAGGCATTCTAAGCTCCCAGTCGTCATTTTGGACACCATTTTGAAAATTAAGCCTCTTCGGAAGGTGTATTTCCCTAAAACGTGTATGTCTAGGGGTACTTGGGGTACCAGAATCAAATGACAAAATCATTTATATAATTTTTATATTGACATATATATAGCCATTTTAAGCTTGGCCAGCCGCAATTTTGGACGCCATCTTGAAAATGAAGCCTTTCTGGAAGGTGTATTTTCCTAGATTGTTAGTATGTTAGTGAGCATGCCCAGAGGTACCCAATCTGTTGAGAAATCCTTTGCACTATTTTCTTAATTTGAGATATAGCCATTTTAATCGCCCCGGCGCCATCTGGGACGCCATCTTGGAAATGACGGCTTTCGGAGGGGTCGATTTTGGTCGACTTTTAGTATGTTATTTAGCACGCGCAATACTACCAGAATCCATTGAAAAACCTTTTGTATAAATTCTTTTGGGGTTAAACCATATATTGACTCGCCTAAATAGAAAGGAGAGTAGAACATGTTTGTTTTTAAAAGTGTTAAAAAAAATGTATGTACATATGTTATGAGGTGGTGAGCAACTTAACATTACACTCTGATTATTGCTGTGATGTACTTTTATAATTAAATAAATACATTTCATATACATTTGAAATTCATGGTTTGTTGTGTTCTTTATCAGTAGTTTATAAATGTATGTTTTTTGTTTTTGTTTTTTTTATTATCCCCCCCCTTCTTTTTCCGTTTTTTCTCCCATCCCAATGTTAGTTGTCATGCCAATTCCCAATCCCCTTCCTGGTCGTTGCGCACTCTACCCCCTACCGTCGGTCTGGGAGGGCGGAGACTATCACATGCTTCCTCCGACACATGTGTACCCAGCCCACCGCTTCTTTTCACCTGGCAGCGCCGACTCTCACTGGGGGAGTGTAACGTGTGGAAGGTCACACTACCTCTCCTAGATCCTTCCCTTGCTGTGCAGGCGCCCCGACCGAACTGTAGGAGTCGCTGTTTACAATGACCAGGAACCACCCTTGCCGGGTTTCCCACCCGCTAACACTGCCAATCGTGTTAGTATGGGCGGTCGGCCAACCCGGAAGCACCACAGCTGGATTCGATCTCACTGTCTCCGTGGTGGTAGACAGACGCTTAGTCCGCTCCACTACCCGGCCGCCCTATAAATGTATGTTATGGCTATTCATGATGTATTTTTGTAAGTTTGGGTCCCGGGGGAAACACCAAATTTCTCTTTTGGGTCTCGAGCTGAAAAAGTTTGGGAACCTCTGTGGATAGCTTGCAAAGACGGAGCAGATACCGCGCGCAAACCCTGCACAGTTAAGGGTGCAATTACCACTGCGCAATCCATTCTTAGTGGATCCCCGCCCTCAGTGTTCTACCCTTGTGGCGAATCCATCAAACATATTGTTTTTCGCCGTGAATAGTTCCCCCCAGAGCCTCATGTTTAGCTCCGCCGTACATCCTCTCTCTGTTTGCTGACAGAGGAGAGGAGGGAGGACGAGGACGGGGAGGAGGAGGGGGGAGAGAAAATAAATTAATTACGGAATACGGCAACACAATTAAACAGGAGATCCCACAGCTTTTTTTCTTCCCCCTTTTGATATTCAATCATGGAGAGAAATTGTTTCTGCCACTCACATTATTGATTTAATTCCACCATCCACTGTGTTAATTAACAAGGCCTGACAGCTCAAGCCAGACTGCACCGGTACAGGTTAGCCCCTGAAGTAGACATTCTGCGGCCGACGGCGGGTTGTATCCCCCGAGCGGCCCCGGCTTCTCCAGCCACCTTTTGACCCCCTAATCCCAGCTGTTGTGTCTATGTTTTTTATATGAGAATATGTATATCCATATAAAAGCCCTCTATACACCTGCATATAACGCATAGCTCTGTCTGATAGCATGTACAATAATGCTGTGTATACCGTATATATATATTTATTCTCACTGCATATAGTATAGTATAGTATCTATCTACATCTGTCTGTACTTACCTGCACAATCCTTTTACATATCTGTAGATACTATATCTATATCTTTACATATCCCTCACCTACTCTTACTAGTTACACTGCTGGCCAGTATGACTTACTACCATGTATTTATACCTGTATCACTGTACATATTAATACTACAATTCATACTACATACACATATAATACATACATCTGATTAGCACTACACTCAGTAGTTTTGTGGTATATTTTGTACCCAGTTTAACCACCTGTACATTGTATATTGCTGTTGCACTTTACTGTTACATTTGCACTCTGGTTGGATGCCAAACCTCTTTTCGTTGTACTGTACTTGTGCTGTATAATGACAATACATGTTAATCTAATCTAATAGCGCCACCGTGAGGCCAGATGACTCAGGACTTCACATGCCTTCTTGATGTCGTAAAGCAAACATATTTGTCAGGTATGGTGAAAATCGGACAGTGTAACGAATCACGAACACAATGCGTTTTTGGGAAATTATAATAGGAGCTTGCGGCCATATGGTTTGGCCTATCAATTATGTAAATGACACATGTAAAGATGTCGGTCCCCAGATTCCACACGACAAGTTTGATGAGAATCAGGTGAAGTAGCCACACATGACGGCAGCAGAGAACTTACATTTACATTTACATTTAGTCATTTAGCTGACGCTTTTACATAAAGCGACTTACAAGTTCTGTACGACAAGTCATCAGGAAGGGTACAACTATCAGCTGAGTAACAATGTTCATCAAAGTGTTGAGTGCTACAGTGTAGGTTAGTTTATTAGGACAAGTGCATGACAGTAAGGTTAGTTAGGGTTAGATTTTTTTTATTAATTTTTTTATTTCAGATAAAGTGCGTCTTTAGTCGACGGCGAACTTACTTACCTAAACTACCGTCAGTTCCCTCTCTTTTCCTGTTCTCTCTGGTGTATTGATGAGCAGTATTGTGGTAATTTGTAGCTTATTGATGTGTTCATTACGTTGTGGTTTATATTAGGCCACTTCTGTGGCTTTTGTGTGTGGCGTGTGATTAAAGCCTTGGGTCCCATTCATGGCTCTCAGTCTACTGCATCCAGCCGTGTTGAATAGCTGTGTTTGACTGCATTGGCCAGAGAGAAGTAGTGAGTAGTGAGTCCCTCCCACACAGATTCAGATTCAGAAATTTTTATTGTCACAGTTTTTTAAACTCAATATACGTGAGATGCTTGTTTTTCCCGGCTCCTCAACCATAGCAGATTTGTAAACATAGTACACAACGTATGTTCTATCTATACAAACTATAACTATAAGCTATAACTAAATATAAACTATAACTATAAACTTGATAAACTATCAAACTATAAACTAAACTGGAACGACATATAATAAACAACGTATATTCTATCTATACAAACTATGCTATGCTAACTGTATAAATAGCTAGTATAAACTATAGACTATAAACTAAAACTATAAACTAAACTATAGACTAAACATAATACACAAGATTGGACGAGATTCATAGTATCCAGGATGAGGTTCTAGGTCCATCCCCACCGTACGGCTCATTTCATCGACAGGATGAACTCGTCGTCACTTGGGGCTAAACCTCTCTGACATGCCTGACGAGCTGAGGCCACGTCATCTGGACGAGGATGTTTCCGCAGCTGGGTTGTTGCAGTCTCCACCGTGCATGCTAGGAATGCTTACGCTCCACCCCCCCACATTGGGTAGATGTCCCTCCCTCAGCGGCAGGCTTCACGTTCTCCTCGCTCATGGCAGCTCTGGAGCGCGTTGTCGAGGCGATAGATCCCAGTGGCGTCAAAACCTTGCAGGCTTGGAATAAAAACAGCTTTGTTGTATTTCAAGACACACCTGCTGCCCTCTCTTCCACCGTGGTAAGAAGAAGAAGAAGAAAAAAGCCTAGCTTTGTGTGGCAGAAGGATGTCGCCCCGGGGTAAAATCCCTTGTTGCCCCCCCCCCCCCCAATAAGAGTTCATCCTCTAAGGCAGGGGTAGGCAACCCTAGGCACGCGTGCCTGCATAGGCACGCGGGGGCATTTGCATAGGCACAGGGGGCAGCATTTAAAAAAAAAATATATATATATATATATATATATATAATTATAATTTTTTTTATTTTTTTGCTTTGAAATATTATAGTGAAATATTTTGCACTGTTGTCGCATTTATCTTGTTGAAATCCTCCCACAGGTTCTTTTTACTACCACATATTTAATTGAGACCCTTTATTTGTTTATTATTTCAATTTAGCTGGAAATACATTGCTACATCATTCAGTAACATTTGCAGAGCCTTATAACAAAAACATTATTACGGTCACCATTGTGACCAGTGGGATTAATCAACAAATTGTATTATTTATTTTTCTATTTCATTGAACATTGCACATGTTAAAAGCAATTTTTTGACTCAAAATGTGAGTATTACCAAGTCAACTTGTGTTCTTAAAACAACGACAATAAACATAGTTTTATTAGGTTGAAATAATGTGGTTGTGTACTTATTTTTCTGTTAACTTATTATGGATTGAAAACTGAAAACCTTAATGCACAGTAACTGAACTCAATATTTTTAAGTTCTGGTAACTTATTATTATATTTTTTTTACAGTGTAGTCTTGCGATCAATCAAAACTTATTTACACGATATACCTCACATTCACCCTCCATTCACATCCTGGTGTTCTCCATTAGGCCTGTAGGTGGAGCTATGACAGCACACATACAGTACACACACCAATGGTGTGTGATGTGTCCAAAAATGAATGGGCAAATGTGAGTGAAATGGTCGCACTGTATGCAGCTGTTTGTCTGCATTGCACCCCCCCCCCCCCCCCAACTCAGATTTAGGGTTGATACAACCATCATAATAATATTGTTAATAATAACAATAACAATAATGATGTAATAATGTAAAAATTATCATTAAAAAGACCTGATTATGAGAGAAAAAAAATTACGATGCATGGAATATTGTTGAGGCACACTAGTTACAACTATATTTCAAACAGGCACTCCATGTCAAAAAGGTTGCTGACCCCTGCTCTAAGGGGTGACAGTGGCTCAGGAGGTAGAGCGGTCGTCCGGTAATTCCGGTTAGATTCCGGCTCCTCTTCCCGGCAGCGTGTCCAAGTGTCCTTGCTTTGCACTATATAGTATATTGTATATTAGTATATTGCATAGTATATTGTATATTGTATGGTAACTCAGTTACATCTATTCTGCATCGAACATTGTACAGGTATATACTGAACACTGTACGTGACTTCTATTTTTACTTCAATTTTTACATGCTATACTATTTTATTTCATACTTATCTTTTGTCTAGCACAGTCTCTGGAGCGTAACAGAAAGAAGCATTTTGTATAAAAGTATTCTGCACTTCTGTATGACAACTATTAAATAAACTTGAAACTTGAACTTGAACTTAACCCCTAACTGCTCCCGACGAGCACCTTGGCACCTTGCATGGCCGCCTCCGCCGTGAATGTGTGAGTGAATGGGTTCAACCTCTAGGGGGGGGGGGGGGGGGGCGGTGGCTCAGGAGGTAGAGCGATCATCCGGTAATCAGAAGATCCCCGGTTTGAATGTATGAGTGAATGGGTGCACTATATAAATGCAGTCCATTTACTATTTCTATGAATCAGACCAGGCTGCAGAAACAAATTAGTGGGGGGGCATAAAATGTTCTCGGTGGGGCACAATGGTTTTTCAACACAAGTTCCCTTTTATACGTTTCAGCTGGGACAACGGCACTGTGGCTTGCTTGGCGCTGCCCACGGTGCTGAACTAAACAGCAGAGAGGCAATTGAAAAATCGAATTTCTCTCTATCTTAAGAACATTCACTTATACAAAAACAGACTGAACGGATATATATAACAGACCTGCTGGGGCAGCGGACTGAGAGCAGGGGACACAAACAGGCTGGATAAGATGGTCAGGAAGGCCAGTAGCGTGGTTGGGGTGGAGCTGGACTCTAGCGAAGGTGGCGGAGAGGAGGAACCTTGCTAAGCTCCAGACCCCTCCCACCCACTATACACAGACTTGGCTGACAGGAGGAGCATGTTATAGGCTCACACTACCTAAATGCAGCACTGAACGGCACAGGAAGTCCTTCATTCTGACAGCCATCAGACTATACAATGCATCACTGTGCCTCACTGCATCACTGAGCACAGAGTGACAGTTACCATCCTCCTGGACTCTTACTTTTTAAACAGTAGGCCTACTGTGAAATATTACACCTACTGTAGACTTCAGTATATTTTTACTGTATTTATTTACTGTATTTTTTATTCTATTTTTATTCTATTTCATTTTATTCTATTCTTAGGCCATTTGTTTTGTTATTCTTATTCGTGACTTGTTCTGTCTAAATGTTTAATGTTGAGTGATTTGCAGTGTAAAATTTCCCTCAGGATAATACATTTCTATTCTATTCTATTCTATATCTTTGAAAAGTCTCCATTTATTCAACACTTCTGAATTCACTGACAAACTGAACTGACAAAAATAAGGTGCATAAAAAAGCAAACAAAATTAGTAGAGCAGCAAGCGGCGTTTGGGGACAGAGTGAAATCTTCTTAAAACACTGCCCCTCTCGGGCGGTCTGGTGGCGTAACGGAGATTGCGTTCGTCACCAAACCCCGGAGCGGCTAGATTCGCCTGTTCGAATCCAGCTCACAGCTCCGGGGTTGTCACCAGCTTGGCTGGCCGTTCACACTAATACAATTGGCAGTATTAGAGGGTGGGAGAAGCTGGCGGGGTGAGTCCGGGTCGTTGTAAACAGCGACTCCTACAGTTCGGTCGGGGCGCCTGCTAAGCGCGGATAGTACTTGAGTGGGATAGTGTGATCCTTCCACACGCTACGCCCTCTCAATGAGAATCCGCGCTGCCAGGTGAAAAGAAGCGGTTGATTGGCTGGACGTGTGTCGGAGGAAGCACGTGATAGCCTCCACTCTCCCAGACCGACTGTGGGGGGTAAGTGCGCAGCAACCAGGAAGGGGATTGGGAATTGGCATAACGACTAACATTGGGATTGGAGAAAATCGGAGGAAAATGGAGGGGGGAAAAGATCAATAAAAAAAATAAAAACACTGCCCCTCTCCACTCATTCCTGAACTTTTTTGTTAAGTCCTTCTCAAATGCCAACTGAATTAAATTGGCCTTGCGTCGATGAAGCATACTAAGGCGATCGATGTTCTGTAAAGACGTTCTTGAGGGTAGAAAACTAATTCTCACAGAGTGCCGTGCTAGCTTCAGTAGTGTTGTTGTTGACATCAGTGCCCACTAGGGCTGTCCCCGACTAAGGATTTGGATAGTCGACTTTGATTGAAAAAAAAAAAAAAAAAAAAAAAATTTTACCAGGGTGGGCACAGCTGACTCAGTGGGCGGGCCCGGCCCCCTAATGCCCGCCCATGGCGCCGGGTCTGCTATGAATCTGCATTATACATTTGAAAACATTAAAACGGAAGCTATTGAAGTTCAACAAGTAGGATATGGATGTTTGGCCTGATGGTGGCACTAGGGGAAAGGCCATGGGGTCACCAAAATCAAGAGACCTCTACCACTAAGGGCAAATTAGAGAAGATTCTAACGAAAGCTATTTGAGTTATCGCGTTCACATGAGGCATCTGTAGTGTTGTGAGGACTGCACCTGAACAGGTGGCGTGAATATTTTCCCTGATGGGGTTGCACTTCCATGTTCGGTTTGCGCAATCTGATTGGCCACTGACGTTTCTGGTCATGTGACATGTGCGCCAATCGTGTGACGCCTGTTTCTATCACCGGTTAAGCTTAGGCACTCTTTCAAAGTTGGTTAAGGTTAGAGTTTGTCTTAGAGCAGGGCGATAGAACACCAGCCCTGATTCCAAACTCTAACCTTAACCAACTTCGAAAGAGTCGCCTAAGCTTAACCAGTGATAAACTAGGCGTTAGGTAGTTTGCAGGCTGTTCGAGGCGGAAATAGGCGCAGAAACAGGTGTCACGTGATTGGCGCACATGTCACATGACCAGAAACATCAGTGGCCAATCAGATCGCGTAAACCGAACGCGGAAGTGCAACCCTGTTAGGGAAAATATTCACGCGAACAGGTGCCTCAGCCTGTTAGCTCCCCCCAGAGGTCGCGTGGCGCTGTCACTCAGCCCCGACACGCACGTTTTCCTAGACGTTCTCATTCCACACCAGATGGGAATCTTCAATCAGAGGCTCCTGTCTCTTTCCAAGTAACGGGGGAGAGTATAAACGTTTGACCAGCCCAGAGGACAACACGAGTTCGTTCTGCTTGGAACAGTAGGTTTGCGTTGTAACTATCCCTCTTGACTATTTTGTCTTTCCTCGTATTGTGATTGCATTTCAGTATTCTGATGTAGTTGAATCTTCGTTTTGCTAATGCTCGTATTATATCTACCAATTGTTAAACCTAACCTCGTTCTCTCCCTTGTAGCTTGGTTAAATGTTTTGCTGGTTAACTAACCCTTGCCTCTCTTCTCTTGTGTCTAGTGTGGGAGGACACCGCCCTCGAACCACGCCACGCTCGTCCATACTCGTTGTGTATTTCCACGTGCTTGCCCCTCCCGTGTTTTTACCCCACCTCGCCTACCCCTCGCGTTAAATTCCCTTGGGGTTCCCGATTTGTTTTCCTGGCGTTGTTTAGGCAACCCTGACCCACTACATATTTCAACACGGTAAGACTCCATTCTACATATTAATACACACACATAGTCATCTGCTTCACAAACACATTTGGGTAAACACACACTTCATATCCCAGGCCTCCGACCTGTCCGCACTACACCACCACTGTCATATCGTTTTGTTGTACTCTGTTTTGTCTTTGAACATTTGTGAATAAATATACACTGTTTTTGGCATTTTCCTGTTGAACCGGTTGCATTGCTTTATTACGGGTCCCGTTCCTCTGTTCCCATAACATGTAGATCCATAACGACATTCAGGGACATAATTACAACAATGAACCGTGTTGCACTTGGGGTACAAAGCCATCGGTAGACCACCAGCATTCAATAACAACTCCACCCAATGGGTCAAATCCACAGGAAGATTTAGTGATTTCTATCCTCACATCTCAGCCTCTTCATCACCTCTGCATCTGTGCATCTCTTTTCCCACCTCTCTTCTTCCTTTCTGCCTACTCCTTTTTACATTACAAAGTACATATACATATTGTAAAGTACATATACATACAGTATCATTGTAATATATGTATATATATACTTGTAAAGTACATATACATATACTTGTAAAGTCCATATACATAGCATTGTAAAGGACATAAACATATCAATGTAAAGTACATATACAGGAATATTTAGTGATTTCTTTCCTCACATCTCGACCCATCACCTCTTCATCTGTGCATCTCTTTTCCCACCTCTCTTCTTCCTCTCCGCCAACTACACCCCCCCCCCCCCCTCCCTCCCCTCATACTATAGTGGCTGTTCCTGATCACCACTGCACTGTTCAGGTACCGAGGGACAGATTCCAGATGGCACTGACAGGGCTCAGCACGTCCTATTGGCTTAAATGAATTGGGGACACTTTGGCCGGGGCCATCCCTTCCTCTGACAGGCGTTTTGCTGGCTCATTCTGCCGCCACTGACATATGCCACCCCGCAGCACACTGCATGATGGGAAAACTAATGGCCCTGTCGTCTTATGTGGTGCGGCTGGCAGGAAACGTAGTGAGGGGGATGGGGCGTGTGGAGGCAGGGAGCCCGTACCTACCAGAGATGAAAAAACACATCTGGGATTATATTCACCATTCGGTTTTTTTCTTTTTCTTTTTTACCCATTTTGAAGATAATAAAATGTGGAAGAGTGGTGTGGTTGTAGGGATGAAAGTCAAGAGACCATTTCATCTAATTATGAAGTAATTATTAAAGGAACACGCCAACAGTATGGGAAATGCACCATCTTCTCCAGTCAGATAAGAAGATAGAAACCAATGTCCTCGTCTGTGCGTTCAGTAGCAATCCGGCTGCATGCTAGCCTAGCTCAGCACAAATAACACAAAAATCAGTGTAAAGTACATACATATTGTAAAGTACATATACATATCATTGTAAACTACATATCATTGTAAACTACACATACATAGCATTGTAAAGTACATATACATAGAATTGTAAAGGATATATACAGTACATAGCATTGTAAAGGACATACAATTATGCATAGCAGTGTGTGTTTGAAAAGAATAAAGAAAAAAAATATATATTGATTGTCATTTATTGATGTGGCTATAAAATGACGTATGCATGCTGTCATCACATGCTGTCAGCACCCTGAGAGCGTGTTGGATTATTTTTAATTTAAGTATTTAGCCATGTCACAAAAAGGCATTTACATTTTTGTTACATAACAGTGTGTCTTGGAAGTTTTTTTTGTTTTCCAGAGATTACCAATATATTGAACTATTCTACTAAGGGGACAAACTTAAACCTCTTAATTAGCAAATGTCATGTGTGTTGTGTGTATTAACTGTGCTGCTGATAAGCTGTGTATTAACTGTACTGCCAGTGTTTGCTGATCAACAGTGGCTGATCCTCCAGCACAGGCATCTGTTTAATTACTCCCCTCCGTAAATTGTGTGCAGAAGGATCCAATTAACAAAAGCCAGGGCCAGGGTTGATACAGAGTCCTGTACAGATGCAAGCACTCAGACACATAAACAAACACACACGCGTGTGCACACACACACACACACACACACACACACACACACACACACATACACACACACACTCACACATAATCACATGCACACACAAACACATACACAATTGCATGCACACATACACGAAACACACAGATACACAATCACATACAACACATACACCATGCACATAATCACACACACACACACACATTTGTTTATGTGAAATTTGGGAACATTACATAGACATGCATTCTGTAACTAACCCAGACCTTAACTCATTCCCCGCCAACAACGTTTATATACATCATTGGCCGACAACCGTTGAACGCCAACCACGTATACGTTATTTGGTCCGTTTTCCTTTTTTCCGATTTTAATATTCTATTCAATGTCACAGACCTGTATGTTGCCGTTAAAAGGCATACTTGTCATAGTCACGGCGAGAGCCTTCCTCACCCCTCCTCCTTCCACACCATCACGGCGGAAGCCTTCCTCACCCCTCATCCTCTCACACCCTTATATGGGCAGCATCCGACCCCAGGATTCCCACGCTGCCAGGGGGACACTAATTAACAGGGCTGTGAGAGATTCCCTCGTCAGCAAACTCCTACTTCAGCCCACGGATCCTGCTCTACCCTCGTCGCAGTGTTAACCTAACTTCCTAGGTACGACAACGAACCCTAGCCTTGCTACTCTATCCTTGTTGAAATACCTTGTCCTAATCTTGTTCTCTCTGTGCCCAGGACCACCGCTCCGGTACACCTCCCACCTGGACGCCCTGTGCTGCACAACGAGTGCACCTGCTCTCGTCTATTGCACATTTATGTACCTGTTGCACATTCTGATATTGTAATCCTGTCTGCTTGGGGGTAAACATTAAAGCCAACCTAAAACGTTCCATTCTCTCTCCTCCTGTGTTCTGCTATTGGGCTCTGCCAACCCCTGCCCTAACAATACTGGGACCCCGAGGGTGCAGTAGTGGCCAGATCGTCCCAGGTGGCAGTATCGAGAGTGCAGTAAACCCTGTTCCAGACCGTGTGTTACGTTTTTTAGTACAGGGAAGCCTAGAGGTTCACTCGGGTCACATTGAAACTTGTACGGGACACTCGATGCATGTGTTGTGCTGGATTATGTCGTGGACCAGATGGACATCAGATGGACCATATGGCATTCAAACAATTGGAATATTCTTTTTGAAATAAGCCCGATCTAAGGTAAGGAACATCTGACGTCAATTCCAGCTTGATCCTGCAATGTTTTCATTCCGATCCAGCTGATCAGTGTGTGTGGGGTTCACAACGAATGACGTTACTGGCAATCAAAGCATCAGAAACGACCCCCCCCCCCCCCCCCCTTTCATGCATTCATGAAGAAACATAATACCTATTATATACATTTGATTTGAAAATAATAGCGTGTCAAGGGATGAAACGCCAATGCTTTTAGTAGAATTCACGTTGCGCCCTATAACTCAACCTCCCAGGAATTAGCCCGGATAATTCCGAAACTATACTTATATTCACCACGGGATAACAGCCGCACCATTAGCCTAGCTTAGCGTCATTCACTGGAAGTAGGTGTGCCGTGTAGCCTAGTTCCCAACAGTCACGAAATACACTCAAAATACAACTTCCAAACTTTCCTGTAAACATGTGTTTTTACCATACATTATTATATATTTTTTTTATTAGACATTTTCGTTTTCTAAGCAGATATATACTATGAATTTTTTTTTGCCTAACCACTGCTGCCTGGGTGCAGTGATGTTTTTCGAAAAACAACAGATGATGAAATCAAATCACTGCAGACAGTAGTTTAGTTTTCTTATAGAGTTTTTCTTGGTCGTATGTTTCTTTAGATAAGCAGATTATACATTGGGAAGGAATTGGAGGATTATGGAAATGGATGAAGTGAAACTGTTGCTATATTACACAGCGGATAATCTGCTAAATGTGCTTCAATCTGTCCGAGGCGGCGGGGGGGGGGGGGGGGGGGGGGGGCAATGCCTGGGGCCGCACAGACGGTCACATTACCTGAGGCAACACCATCCCGCTCTGCTAGCTGCAGCGATGGACACTAGCTAATGTTTTAAGTAGACATGTACTACACTATAATGATGAGCAAAATATGAAGATGTATAGGAAGACATGTATGAAAGTATGAAACACACGGGGCATTGGAATCTAATATTTACCTCTGTCTACATTGTAGATAAAGGCTACTCATGATAATGGTCATTGCAATTCTGGTGATCTAATATTGACACAACTTGAACTGCACTTGTTGCATTGTTTTTGCATAGCAATGAGGATGGAAACAGCTGGTGTCTAAAGGGAGAATCAATCTCAATGAGGATGGAAACAGCTGGTGTCTGAGGGAGCATCACTCTCAATGAAGATGGAAACAGCTAGTGTCTGGTGAGGAGCATCAATCTGAGCAAATCGGCACAACATCTCTAAGCAGGAATGTAGCTTCAGCCAGTCTTCATCTGTCATCAAGGGAAAAACAAGACGTGTTAAATAAAAACCTTGAATTTCAGCTTTTTTGGCAGACTCTATATTTGTATGTGGTGACCGCCTGAATTTGTTGGCCTTGCGTAGTAACAATGCTCTATATTCCAAGGTTAGAAAATACCATACGTTTGTTTTTTAAGCATTCAGTACAGGCTGCATTGATAAAGCTGAGCTTGGACTCTGTTAAACGAATTCTGGCGATGCTCAAAAGCCGCACTGAGGGTAGCTGCACAGCAATAAATAACAGTGTCATCTGCATAAAAATGGAAAGATGAATTTTGAACATTTTCTCCCAAGCAATTTATATAAAACGTAAATCACACACATGCACTCACACGCACATGCACGCACACACGCACATGCACGCACACACACAGAGCTGTAGGCTCCCAAAGAGTGGACGGAATGGAAATTAAGTTATTCTTAAAAATATATATTGCATTGTCATTGAAAAATAATCTCATCATGAGATGAATTCTCTATTTTGCCATATCTACAATAAATGAAGAGAAGGCTGCTCTCCGAGAGATCTTAATCTACTAGTATTCAGTTATTATTTCTTACCCGAGAGAGAGAGAAAGGGAGAGAGAGATGGTTAGAAAGACAGAGAGAGAAAGAGAGAGAGAGGTGGTTAGAAATACAGAGAGATAGAGAGAGAGGGTTAGAAAGACAGAGAGGGAGAGAGAGAGGGAGGGTTAGAAAGACAGAGAGAGAGGGAGAGATAGAAAAAGAGAGCGAGAGGGTTAAAAAGACAGAGAGGGCAAGAGAGAGAGAGAGAGAGAGAGAGAGAGAGACAACATGATGGGTATAAGCATCTAGAGTAGGAAGAGTCAACAAGGATATGAAGATAACTGTATTTGTACCAGTTTACTGCAATTCATGATCTTGGTTTCATTGTTTGTTGAGGGAACGTCATGGGGTTTCTAGCTGCATTTCCCTCTGCAACACTCTCGCTTTTCCATCGTGCCTCCTGCTCCTCTCATCATGTCTCCTGCTCCTCATCATGTCTC
Source organism: Notolepis coatsorum (assembly GCF_963971535.1). Lineage (NCBI taxonomy): Eukaryota > Metazoa > Chordata > Actinopteri > Aulopiformes > Paralepididae > Notolepis > Notolepis coatsorum. The sequence goes on from NC_140183.1 coordinate 62,292,399, forward strand.
CTCTCATCATGTCTCCTGCCCCTCTCATCATGTCTCCTGCTCCTCATCATGTCTCCTCTCATCATGTCTCCTGCTCCTCTCATCATGTCTCCTGCTCCTCATGATGTCTCCTCTCATCATGTCTCCTGCTCCTCATCATGTCTCCTCTCATCATGCCTCCTGCTCCTCTCATCATGTCTCCTGCTCCTCTCATCATGTATCCTGCTCCTCTCATCATGTCTCCTGCTCCTCATTATGTCTCCTGCTCCTCTCATCATGTCTCCTGCTCCTCTCATCATGTCTCCTGCTCCTCATCATGTCTCCTCTCATCATGTCTCCTGCTCCTCTCATCATGTCTCCTGCTCCTCATCATGTCTCCTCTCATCATGTCTCCTGCTCCTCATCATGTCTCCTCTCATCATGTCTCCTGCTCCTCTCATCATGTCTCCTGCTCCTCATCATGTCTCCTCTCATCATGTCTCCTGCTCCTATCATCATGTCTCCTGCTCCTCTCATCATGTCTCCTCTCATCATGTCTCCTGCTCCTCTCATCATGTCTCCTGCCACTCTCATCATGTCTCCTGCTCCTCTCATCATGTCTCCTGCTCCTCATGTCTCCTGCTCCTCCCATCATGTCTCCTGCTCATCATGTCTCCTGCTCCTCTCATCATGTCTCCTGCTCCTCATGTCTCCTGTTCCTCTCATCATGTCTCCTCTCATCATGTCTCCTCTCATCATGTCTCCTGCTCCTCTCATCATGTCTCCTGCTCCTCATGTCTCCTTCTCCTCTCATCATGTATCCTCTCATCATGTCTCCTGCTCCTCATCATGTCTCCTATTCCTCTCATCATGTCTCCTCTCATCATGTCTCCTGCTCCTCTCATCATGTCTCCTGCTCCTCTCATCATGTCTCCTGCTCCTCTCATCATGTCTCCTGCTCCTCTCATCATGTCTCCTGCTCCTCATCATGTCTCCTGCTCCTCTCATCATGTCTCCTGCTCCTCTCATCATGTCTCCTGCTCCTCATCATGTCTCCTGCTCCTCTCATCATGTCTCCTCTCATCATGTCTCCTGCTCCTCTCATCATGTCTCCTCTCATCATGTCTCCTGCTCCTCTCATCACGTCTCCTCTCATCATGTCTCCTGCTCCTCGCATCATGTCTCCTGCTCCTCATCATGTCTTTTCTCATCATGTCTCCTGCTCCTCTCATCATGTCTCCTTCTCTTCTCATCATGTCTCCTCTCATCATGTCTCCTGCTCCTCTCATCATGTCTCCTGCTCCTCATCATGTCTCCTGCTCGTCTCATCATGTCTCCTGCTCCTCATTATGTCTCCTCTCATCATGTCTCCTGCTCCTCTCATCATGTCTCCTGCTCCTCTCATCATGTCTCCTGCTCCTCTCATCATGTCTCCTGCTCCTCTCATCATGTCTCCTGCTCCTCATGTCTCCTGCTCCTCTCATCATGTATCCTGCTCATCATGTCTCCTGCTCCTCTCATCATTTCTCCTGCTCCTCATGTCTCCTGTTCCTCTCATCATGTCTCCTCTCATCATGTCTCCTGCTCCTCTCACCATGTCTCCTCTCATCATGTCTCCTGCTCATCATGTCTCCTGCTCCTCTCATCTAGTCTCCTGCTCCTCATCATGTCTCCTGCTCCTCTCATCATGTCTCCTGCTCCTCTCATCATGTCTCCTGCTCCTCTCATCATGTTTCCTGCTCCTCTCATCATGTCTCCTCTCATCATGTCTCCTGCTCCTCTCATCATGTCTCCTCTCATCATGTCTCCTGCTCCTCTCATCACGTCTCCTCTCATCATGTCTCCTGCTCCTCTCATCATGTCTCCTGCTCCTCATCATGTATTTTCTCATCATGTCTCCTGCTCCTCTCATCATGTCTCCTTCTCCTCTCATCATGTCTCCTCTCATCATGTCTCCTGCTCCTCTCATCATGTCTCCTGCTCCTCATCATGTCTCCTGCTCGTCTCATCATGTCTCCTGCTCCTCATTATGTCTCCTCTCATCATGTCTCCTGCTCCTCTCATCATGTCTCCTGCTCCTCTCATCATGTCTCCTGCTCCTCTCATCATGTCTCCTGCTCCTCATGTCTCCTGCTCCTCATGTCTCCTGCTCCTCTCATCATGTCTCCTCTCATCATGTCTCCTGCTCCTCTCACCATGTCTCCTCTCATCATGTCTCCTGCTCCTCTCATCATTTATCCTGCTCCTCATGTCTCCTGTTCCTCTCATCATGTCTCCTCTCATCATGTCTCCTGCTCCTCTCACCATGTCTCCTCTCATCATGTCTCCTGCTCCTCTCATCATGTCTTCTCTCATTATGTCTCCTGCTCCCCTCATTATGTCTCCTGCTCCTCTCATCATGTCTCCTGCTCCTCTCATCATGTCTCCTGCTCCCCTCATCATGTCTCCTCTCATCATGTCTCCTCTCATCATGTCTCCTGCTCCTCTCATCATGTCTCCTCTCATCATGTCTCCTGCTCCTCTCATCATGTCTCCTCTCATCATGTCTCCTGCTCCTCATGTCTCCTGCTCCTCTCATCATGTCTCCTCTCATCATGTCTCCTGCTCCTCTCATCATGTCTCCTGCTCCTCTCATCATGTCTCCTCTCATCATGTATCCTGCTCCTCTCATCATGTCTCCTCTCATCATGTCTCCTGCTCCTCATGTCTCCTGCTCCTCTCATCATGTCTCCTGCTCATCATGTCTCCTGCTCCTCTCATCATTTCTCCTGCTCATCATGTCTCCTGCTCCTCTCATCATGTCTCCTGCTCCTCATGTCTCCTGCTCCTCTCATCTAGTCTCCTGCTCCTCATCATGTCTCCTGCTCCTCTCATCATGTCTCCTGCTCCTCTCATCATGTATCCTGCTCCTCTCATCATGTCTCCTGCTCCTCTCATCATGTCTCCTGCTCCTCATGTCTCCTGTTCCTCTCATCATGTCTCCTCTCATCATGTCTCCTGCTCCTCTCACCATGTCTCCTCTCATCATGTCTCCTGCTCCTCTCATCATGTCTTCTCTCATTATGTCTCCTGCTCCCCTCATTATGTCTCCTGCTCCTCTCATCATGTCTCCTGCTCCTCTCATCATGTCTCCTGCTCCCCTCATCATGTCTCCTCTCATCATGTCTCCTCTCATCATGTCTCCTGCTCCTCTCATCATGTCTCCTCTCATCATGTCTCCTGCTCCTCTCATCATGTCTCCTCTCATCATGTCTCCTGCTCCTCATGTCTCCTGCTCCTCTCATCATGTCTCCTCTCATCATGTCTCCTGCTCCTCTCATCATGTCTCCTGCTCCTCTCATCATGTCTCCTCTCATCATGTATCCTGCTCCTCTCATCATGTCTCCTCTCATCATGTCTCCTGCTCCTCATGTCTCCTGCTCCTCTCATCATGTCTCCTGCTCATCATGTCTCCTGCTCCTCTCATCATTTCTCCTGCTCATCATGTCTCCTGCTCCTCTCATCATGTCTCCTGCTCCTCATGTCTCCTGCTCCTCTCATCTAGTCTCCTGCTCCTCATCATGTCTCCTGCTCCTCTCATCTTGTCTCCTGCTCCTCTCATCATGTCTCCTGCTCCTCTCATCATGTCTCCTGCTCCTCTCATCATGTCTCCTGCTCCTCTCATCATGTCTCCTCTCATCATGTCTCCTGCTCCTCTCATCACGTCTCCTCTCATCATGTCTCCTGCTCCTCTCATCATGTCTCCTGCTCCTCATCATGTCTTTTCTCATCATGTCTCCTGCTCCTCTCATCATGTCTCCTGCTCCTCTCATCATGTCTCCTGCTCCTCATCATGTCTCCTGCTCGTCTCATCATGTCTCCTGCTCCTCATTATGTCTCCTCTCATCATGTCTCCTGCTCCTCTCATCATGTCTCCTGCTCCTCTCATCATGTATCCTGCTCCTCTCATCATGTCTCCTGCTCCTCTCATCATGTCTCCTGCTCCTCATGTCTCCTGCTGCTCTCATCATGTCTCCTGCTCCTCTCATCATGTCTCCTCTCATCATGTCTCCTGCTCCTCTCATCATGTCTCCTGCTCCTCATGTCTCCTGTTCCTCTCATCATGTCTCCTCTCATCATGTCTCCTGCTCCTCTCACCATGTCTCCTCTCATCATGTCTCCTGCTCCTCTCATCATGTCTCCTGCTCCTCATGTCTCCTGTTCCTCTCATCATGTCTCCTCTCATCATGTCTCCTGTTCCTCTCATCATGTCTTCTCTCATTATGTCTCCTGCTCCCCTCATTATGTCTCCTGCTCCTCTCATCATGTCTCCTGCTCCCCTCATCATGTCTCCTCTCATCATGTCTCCTATCATCATGTCTCCTGCTCCTCTCATCATGTCTCCTGCTCCTCTCATCATGTCTCCTCTCATCATGTCTCCTGCTCCTCATGTCTCCTGCTCCTCTCATCATGTCTCCTCTCATCATGTCTCCTGCTCCTCTCATCATGTCTCCTGCTCCTCTCATCATGTCTCCTGCTCCTCTCATCATATCTCCTGCTCCTCTCATCATGTCTCCTCTCATCATGTCTCCTCTCATCATGTCTCCTGCTCCTCATCATGTCTCCTCTCATCATGTCTCCTGCTCCTCTCATCATGTCTCCTGCTCCTCATCATGTCTCCTGCTCCTCATCATGTCTCCTCTCATCATGTCTCCTGCTCCCCTCATCATGTCTCCTCTCATCATGTCTCCTCTCATCATGTCTCCTGCTCCTCTCATCATGTCTCCTGCTCCTCTCATCATGTCTCCTCTCATCATGTCTCCTGCTCCCCTCATCATGTCTCCTCTCATCATGTCTCCTGCTCCTCATGTCTCCTGCTCCTCTCATCATGTCTCCTCTCATCATGTCTCCTGCTCCTCTCATCATGTCTCCTCTCATCATGTCTCCTGCTCCTCTCATCATATCACCTGCTCCTCTCATCATGTCTCCTCTCATCATGTCTCCTGCTCCTCTCATCATGTCTCCTGCTCCTCATCATGTCTCCTCTCATCATGTCTCCTGCTCCTCATCATGTATCCTGCTCCTCTCATCATGTCTCCTGCTCCTCTCATCATATCACCTGCTCCTCTCATCATGTCTCCTCTCATCATGTCTCCTGGTCCTCTCATCATGTCTCCTGCTCCTCTCATCATGTCTCCTCTCATCATATCACCTGCTCCTCTCATCATGTCTCCTCTCATCATGTCTCCTGCTCCTCTCATCATGTCTCCTGCCCCTCTCATCATGTCTCCTGCTCCTCATCATGTCTCCTCTCATCATGTCTCCTGCTCCTCTCATCATGTCTCCTGCTCCTCTCATCATGTCTCCTGCTCCTCATCATGTCTCCTCTCATCATGTCTCCTGCTCCTCTCATCATGTCTCCTGCTCCTCTCATCATGTCTCCTCTCATCATGTCTCCTGCTCCTCTCATCATGTCTCCTGCTCCTCTCATCATGTCTCCTCTCATCATGTCTCCTGCTCCTCATCATGTCTCCTGCTCCTCTCATCATGTCTCCTCTCATCATGTCTCCTGCTCCTCATCATGTCTCCTGCTCCTCTCATCATGTCTCCTGCTCCTCATCATGTCTCCTGCTCCTCATCATGTCTCCTCTCATCATGTCTCCTGCTCCTCTCATCATGTCTCCTTCTCCTCTCATCATGTCTCCTGCTCCTCATCATGTCTCCTGCTCCTCTCATCATGTCTCCTGCTCCTCTCATCATGTCTCCTGCTCCTCATCATGTCTCCTGCTCCTCTCATCATGTCTCCTCTCATCATGTCTCCTCTCATCATGTCTCCTGCTCCTCTCATCATGTCTCCTCTCATCATGTCTCCTGCTCCTCTCATCATGTCTCCTGCTCCTCTCATCATGTCTCCTCTCATCATGTCTCCTGCTCCTCTCATCATGTCTTCTGCTCCTCTCATCATGTCTCCTCTCATCATGTCTCCCTGTCTCCGGCTGTCTTGTAGTGATGACCGGAGTGTTGGACGTCCCGTGATGATGACCGGGAGGATGTGACCCTCTGCGCCGCCCCGTGTCTCCTTGTCTCCGGCTGTCTCGGAGTGATGACCGGAGTGTTGGACGTCCCGTGATGAAGACCGGGAGGACCCGACCCTCTTTGCGCCGTCCATTTGCCTCAAATAGATCCGCTATCAGCTCTATCTTTAATCTTTCAAAATTAAATTTGTGCCTCCTCTGCACAAACAGACATGCACACACACACACCACAAACATACTGACAAACACACACACAACACAGGTGAACATACACACACACAAACACACACACACAAACATACTGACAAGCACACTAACAACATAGGTAAACAAACCACACGCACACACTGTTACACTGTCATGTGTACTAACACACACACACACACTGTTACACTGCCATGTGTACTAACACACACACCACAAGCATACTGACAAACACACACACAACACAGGTGAACACACACACACACACACACACACACACACACACACACACACACACACACACACACACACACACACACACACACACACACACACACACACAAACATACTGACATGCACACTAACAACATAGGTAAACAAACCACACGCACACACTGTTACACTGTCATGTGTACTAACACACACACACACACACACACACTGTTACACTGCCATGTGTACTAGCACACCCACACTGTTACACTGTCACGTGTACTAACACACACACGCACACACACACACACACACACACACACACACACACACACACACACACACACACACACACACACACACACACACACACACACACACACACTGTTAGTTTATAGTTTGTTTATTTATTTTGTAGCTAGCCATTAACATGTCTGTTGTATCCGGCTGCGATTAAAATTGTCGAAACCTGAGAGTGCTGGTCCGGCTTCCTGCTTTTTTCTACTTATTTATTTTGTACCCAGGGACAGTGCACATTAATGAACATCTTCAGTTTCCACATCAATGTAAATGTGCCCGATTTTAGCTAATTAGCTAGTTTCCATCTGTAGTCCCTGCCTACCATGCATGTCTTTTATGTTTTTTTATGGTTACACTGCCACGTGTACTAACACACACACACACACACACACACACACAATTATTTGTGTTAAAATTATTCATTTTTCCACATCAAAATATTAAGAAATACTGTTATTCATGCTTTGCTCACTGCTGACCTTCATTATAGTCCCTCTGTGTTACCTTAGCAACCGCTTGACAACCACCTGACTGATGCCAGTGAAAATTACCCAGAAAGCTAGCGTTATGCTAGCAAGCCTTTCTGTCTATAACATTGCCTATATGGTTGACAAACTGTGAATATGATGTGACAGTACGTTGGACAAAAAGGCCGGCTTGCTAGCCAGACATCTCATTGTACCCAAATCTATTACTTGTTTTATTTGGGTCAGTCGTAGCCTCGAGTACAATCATTGTTGTGAGTTGAATTGCGAGGACGGAATGTGCCGTGATAAGCAGAGGCATTATGCAAATCCAGAAATAAATTACCTCTCCAGCCCACATACCGAGCTGCTTTGCTCTATCTTGGAAAAGGAATAATCACCCAACATAATGCTGTAAGTACTGGCTGCATAGATATGTACAAAGTACATTAGGTAAATGGTAATCCAGCAAGACCATAATGGTGGACCAGAATCATTAATAAGAGCTTGCTGGTTGACCAGCTTCACCAGCAAGACCATACTGGTAGACCAGTGTCATTAATGAGAGCTTGTGGTGGACTAGCATCATAATGACAGTGTGGCGGGGTTCTCTCTAGCTCTTAAAAAAGAAACTACCACAAACATAGGCGTAGTCGGAAAAAGTCTATAAATAAAACTAAAAGTTTTGTTTTATTTGCCGGCCTCCCAAGGTACAGAGGTGATATTATTTAAAAACAGTGACACAAGCAGAAATAACAAAAGCAAAAATACACTATACTTACAATACTTATACCTACAACATGTGTTCCCCAATAACTCATTAGTTTACACAGAAAATTACAAAAACACTATGGAGCTTCACCAGCATAGTTCTGTGACCTACTTTGTAACACGCAGCCAGACTCCTCTCCTTGGCCAAAACGGCCCTCTTGTACCTGGTAGCCCCTCCCACACAGGTGATACACATCATTAACAATTTCCTACACACAGGTGCTACACATCATTAACTATTTCCTACACACATCAATAAATCAACCTACCAAGTAAATAGCAACAATACATATATATAAATGTAACGGAGGTACCGCAGTCTATCCACAGTCACGGGTACAAGTAGTGACGTGGCTGTGGACGTTAAGCGGTACTGCAAGTAAACTCACTCCCCAGAGGCATCCAGACCAAGTAGCAAGGGGTGGGTTCACCTCTTGGTACAGTGGTCTGTGATGTCGGGGTTCAACTCCCACTCAGGGCAATCCCTTAACAGGGGTCGAATAGAAACAAACACAACGCAGTAAGATCACACCGGCTACATAAATGTATGTCTTGTAGTACAAAACTTGTAAGTCGCTTTGGATAAAAGCGTCAGCTAAATGACTCAATGTAAATGTATGATAATATGAATGAATGTAGCCCTCCCAGGTGTGTACCCTTGGTTGTGCTACTGACGGTAAAGGAAATTAATGATGGGGGGGGGGGGGGGT
>NC_140183.1:62306032-62411032 GCF_963971535.1 Notolepis coatsorum
CTCTCCTCTGTCCTGATTCTCCTAGATCTATCTGCAGCCTTCGACACAGTCAACCATCAGATCCTCCTCGCGGCCCTCGCAGGAATGGGAGTGGCTGGATCTGCGCTGACATGGCTGACATCATACCTCAATGACCGCTCCTACCAAGTGTCATGGAGAGGGACTCTGTCGGCCACCCGCCCCCTCCGGACGGGTGTCCCCCAGGGCTCGGTCCTAGGACCCCTTCTCTTCTCCCTCTACACTAAATCACTGGGTAACATTATCACATCTCATGGCTTCTCATATCATTGTTATGCCGATGATACTCAACTCTTCCTCTCCTTCCCTCCCTCAGATATCCACGTCTCTGAGCGGATCTCGGCCTGTCTGTCCGACATCTCCGCCTGGATGACGACCAACCACCTCAAACTGAACCTAAGCAAAACAGAATTGCTCCACCTGCCGGCCAAATCCTCCCCCCTGACCGACCTCTCCATCACAGTCGAGAATGCAGCTGTGACCGCGTCGCCGACCGCCAAGAACCTTGGTGTTGTCCTCGACGACCAGTTGAACTTCTCTGCTCACATCGCAGCGACAACCATAACCTGCAGATTCCTCCTGAGCAACGTCAGAAGGATACGCCCCTTCCTGACAAAAGAAGCCACCCAACTCCTCGTCCAATCAACAGTCATCTCCCGCCTCGACTACTGCAACGCACTGCTAGCTGGCCTCCCGGCCACTGCCACCAAGCCTCTTCAACTCATTCAAAATGCAGCGGCCCGCCTGATCTCAAACCTACCGAAGTCAGCCCATGTCACCCCACTTCTTAGGGACCTGCACTGGCTCCCCATTGCTGCACGTATCCGCTTCAAGGCCCTCGACCTAGCATACCGTGCGGCAAAGGGAACCGCTCCCGCCTACCTCCGGTCAATGGTCTCTAACTACACACCCTCAAGACCCCTACGCTCTGCGTCTTCTGGCCGCCTCAGATCTACTCCTATCCAAGCTCCCGGAGGGTCATCAAAGAGAAGCCGCCTATTCTCAGTCCTTGCCCCACAATGGTGGAATGAACTACCCATCCCAGTTAGGACAGCCGAATCCCGTCCAATCTTTCGCCGTCGACTAAAGACTCACTTCTTCAACCATTATCTGAAATGATAAAAAAAAAAAAAAAAAATAATAATAATAATCTAACCCCGACTAACCTTAATGTCATGCACTTGTCCTAATAAACTAACCTACACTGTAACACGCAACACTTTGATGAACATTGTTACTCAGCTGATAGAGTTATACCCTTCTTGCTGTCTTGTCGCACAGAACTTGTAAGTCGCTTTGGATAAAAGCGTCAGCTAAATGACTAAATGTAAATGTAAAATGTAAACATCAGATGATAAGTAGTAACTCCTAGAAGCACATCCAGTTGAAATTTTTTATCTCGCACAGATTCCTACCAAACTGTATTTGATCATCAATATAATGCATTTACGGCTATAAATCAAGTTCTGGAGAAAGCTGCAGAAAACGATAAAAACATACTTATACTTTAGACCGTATTTTAGTATTGTAGTGGAAAATGTATTGTTTCTGTATCATATGAATCATCATTGCTATCGATCCACACTCTACCATGGAGCTCTGTAATATATTAACAGACCTCTGGTGGTATATTGACAGACCTCTGTGGGATGTGTGGACATAATGACATCCCGTGCAGGAGCATTTTGGGTCAGGATAGATGATCATATGATGTTAGGGGAAGAGACGCCTGTCATGTGATCAACTGTTCTAGAATGTCTATAAAGGTCAATGTAAGGGGAGGGACCTCTCTCTTCTTCTTCTTCCTCCCTCCCTGACCGGCGCCGGTCCCATATCTGTTCTAAATCAATTCTGTACTCTTAAACCAATGCTTTAAGTTGAATAAACTTCTATTGATAATAATTAAGACCAGCCTCGTCTGCTTTTCCTTTAGAAGCCCATTCTCCTACAGTATGAATATGTGAATGAAAAAGTATAACGTTGCTACACCCTAAACAATAGATATAGGACATTGAATGGGCCATAATAATGTCAATTTAGCAATACAATTTAAAAAGTTATAGCCCTGCAAAGAAGGGGAACTTCTCCATAGACAAATAGAGCTGGCGAGGGATGGTAAATTATGAATTTAACCATGGCGATCAAAGTGTTAACAAGCATTAAACAAAATGGCCCAGTCATCTATTCACTTTTGTTTAATACACAAGGCGTTGTCTCTAATGTTATCTAGCTACTGATAGCTCCCGATATCATCAGTTTGGTGCTGGCTGGTTAACGTGAGCTAATGTTAGCTGATAGCCACAATGCTATACTGTTATACTGACATATTCCATTCACGTTAGCATGTAGCATGCATGCATCGCCGATCTTTTTTGAGACTAAACTATCCGCTCTTGGTGGTCACTTGTGTTGATGTTAGTTTTGTTTCATCAACAAATGAGAGGCAGAAGACACAGTGAATGCATCCGTTTTGTTTATTGCACTTTTATTACACTTTTGCTGAAAAATAAGTGCTGCATTGGGTAAATAGGCATTTAAAGATGGCGGCTTGTTGACATTTTCTTTGCAGGAAGTGTATTTGCACATTCAAGTTCTGATTGGTTGAAAATTGCCTTCATGTTCGCCACCTACTGCCACCTACTGCGTTGGCAGTGTACTACATCACTGTGCTCAGGTGACAAAACGAAAGTGTGACTCGCCTACCGCTACGTTGCGACCTGGAAAAGCGAAACTCATCTGAAAACGAAACGAAAGTCTAAACGCAGCCAGAGAGAGAGAGACACAGACAGAGAGAGAGAGAGAGAGAGAGAGAGAGAGAGAGAGAGAGAGAGAGAGAGAGAGAGAGAGAGAGACACACACAGAGAGAGAGACACACGAACAGAGAGAGAGAGAGACAAACACACAGAGAGAGAAAGAGACACACACACAGAGAGAGAGAGACGCACACACAGAGAGAGAGAGACACACACACACAGAGAGAGAGACACACAGAGAGAGAGACACACACAGAGAGAGAGACACACAGAGAGAGAGATACACAGAGAGAGAGAATGTTTCTACAGTGGGTCAGGAGGTAGAGCAGTCGCCTGGTAATCCGGAGGTTCCTGGTTCGATTCCCGCTCCTTGAGTGAGCCACTTAACCCCTAACTGCTCCCGATGAGCAGGTTGGCACCTTGCATGGTCGTCTCTGCCGTCAATGTGTGAATGTGTGAGTGAATGGTTAAAATGTGAGGAACAAATTGTAAAGCGCTTTGGATAAAAGCTGCTATATAAATGCACCATTTACCATGTATTGGTCCAGTTCCTCTGTGACTACCCTGAGTCTTCTGCTGTCTTTTGCTTTCATCCTCATATCATGTATCTCCTTCTCTTCTGCCGACTCCCAATCCTCATACGGTTTGTGTTTGTAAGTTATGTTGAAATCCATTTGCTGTTAGCTAGCTAAATTTAGTTTGTGAATAAGGCAACTTGAACATTGTCTTGCTACTGTCAGATGGCCATGGTATAATGTCTAAATATATAAATGTCAAGTGAGTTGGGATAACAAGCATCAGCCGTATGTTTTATAACACATGTTATATTAGCATGTTTCATTATTTCAGCTCCCTGCTGCTCCATGTCTACAGTCTGATTTACAAGTCTACCAGGGGGTTTAGGTTTAGGTTTACTTTATTTGTTCAAGGGGGACAGTGTACATTAATAAAAAAAAGAATTGTATTTAATCTTTTTATTATTTTTTAAACAAACACATAAACAAACATGACAACATAAAATTAGATATACAAGCATTAATTAACAGTGCACATCCAATGAAATCACCATTTAGATAAATGTCTTATACAAGATATACCCCTAATACCTGCTAATACCCTACACACATATGCTCTCGCTCGCTCCCCCCCCCCCCCCCCGGACCCCCCATTGGATAATCCATCCATTATCGTTCGCTCCTAACCAGGCACTACCATTATATGCTAGCTTTTATTCTCTCCACCACTTCTAACCACATTGTCATTTTGGATTCATTGAGACCCAAAATTCTTGCTGTAGATATTTCTAGATAAATCACTTCGAGATATGTAAGAATCCAGACCTTCCGGCAAATTTTTTCCGGTTGAAACCATCGTGATGCTATCAGCTTTTTAGCCGCTGTGATACCAGACAAAACCAATCTCTTTAGCTGTATAGGTACTGCACACTCAAAAACATCATTCAGCAGTAATACAGAGGGGTGTACAGGTATATTCAGAGTTAAGAGATTTGATAATTGCTGGGTCACTTCATTCCAGAATATCTTAACTGGTGGGCAGTCCCAGTACATGTGCATAAATGTCCCCTCGTCCCCATTTGTACATAAGGAGCATTTGGAGTCTTGTTTAAGACCCATTCTGTTCAGTCTTATAGGAGTCAAGTATGTCCTATGAATATAGTTAAGATTGATTTGTTGATGGTCCGGGTTCCTTGATGCAAGTCGAACATTTGCCCAGGCTTCTTGCCAATCAAAATCTATTTCCAGGTCTGGTATTTCCCTCCTCCAGACTGAGTCTAGGTGGAGGATTTCATACGAGGACGTTAGTAATTGATGATACAAATCTGAAACAAAACCTCTCGATGTCTCTCTTTCATAGAATAATTTGTGGTATCTGTGGTGTACAATTGGTATCCTTAATGGAACACCGTGAGCCTTCAAACATAACAATAACTGTGCGTAAAAGTAATATGTGGAACTGGTGAGATAAAAATATTTGCGTATTTCCTCATAACTACAAAATCCCTGTTTGTTGAAAACATCTCCTAATGTGTGTATGCCCTGCTTTTCCCATCTAGGGGATCTTATAGGTCGTTTTCCAATCAGGAGTGCATTGTTATTGAATAAGGGAGTATGATTTTTTTTGATCAAATTATTTTATTATTATTTACATGAAAACAAGACGACACAATAACCACAATAACAATACACATAACTTCACAGGGAAATAACAGAAACAATAATAATACAGAAACAACAAATTATAAAGACAAAAAAGAAAACAGAGTACAACCTTTAAAAATTAAGGGGGTACTATCTAATAAATGGCCTTTCCCAGTATTCAGCACCGTTTCCCGGCCGTGTGGCCCTATATTAATAACACTTATATCTCTAATTCTCAAAAGGCCCATTCTTCCAATTCACCTCACAACATTCACCCTCACGAGCTGAGTCATCACAAAATGTGCATATCAGTGATGTCAGAGATTTCCCAGCTGCATAACAATGTGGCAGAAGCCACCGGGTCACACAGTGGTTGGATCCCAGCATCAAAACGGCCTAAGGTCCTGAGGTAGAAAAACGCCGCTTTTGAGTACACGACTAGAAAAACAAAACAATGAACCTTCTTGAAAAACTAAAACCAACAGAGGTGTTCCATAGACTCACAGGAACCGTGTAAAAGTGTCCAAATAGTGAAGAAATAGCTAAATAGCTCCCCCCCAATAAAATCCCCAGTTATAGTCAAGAGGACAACACAAAAAACAAGACAGACAAGACATTTCCTCCTCCCCCTCCCACGAGACCGCCGGACTCCCCCGAACAAGCACCCCAACCCCGCTCAGCCGCACACGGCGGTCCTGACCTTCTCAGCTGCTGCGAACCACAGGTCAATCCCAGCCTGCCCCACCCCAATCACCCGCGCCGTGGATATCTCAAGATAAATCACATCCAACAGTGTTAGGGACCAGTTAATCACTGTGAGCTTCTCAGGCTCCTTCCATCTCAATGCTATTAGCTTCTTCGCTGCTGTGACGCCCGCTAGGACAATCCTTTTTAGTTGTACGGACGCGGGTAGTGTTGTTATATCGTTCAGGAGTAGCGTAACAGCTATGAATGGGATAGTTAAGCCACACAGATCTGAAAGTTTGTCCGTTATTGACCTCCAGAAGCGGGCCACTGGTGGGCAATCCCAATACATATGCATATAAGTGCCAGTGGCCCTTTGAGAGCACAAAGTGCACCGAGAGTCGGTTACCAGTCCCATAGCAAATAGCTTCCTAGGTGTAAGATAGGTCCTATGAATATAATTTAAATTAATTTGCTGGTGATTGGGGTTGCGGGAAGACAATGCCACATTTGCCCAAACATCATCCCAGTCAAACTCGGGGTCCAACTCCGGGATATCCCCACGCCAGATTGTATCCAATGATACATTTTTATACGTGGATTGAATTAAGAGCGTATAAAAGTCTGAGACAAACCCTCTGGAGGTCGTCCTGTCCACTATGAGCCTGAGGAAGGGGTGTGGTTGCAAAGCTTGAGCCCACGGCACGCCATGCGCCCTCAGCGCTGACCTTAGTTGAAGGTAAAGAAAGAAGGACTCGCCGGGAAGATCATAAAATTCTTTTAAGTCCTGAAACGCACGAAGGCCGTTCTTATCATAAATATCCTCCAGAGTATGAACTCCCCTCCTTTGCCATTGAGGAATACTAACCGGCTTGTGCCCAACAAGTAGTTGCTGGTTATTAAAAATTGGAGAGTCCAGGTGCCATGGGCATTTAACCGCACACGACTTCTGTACATTACGCCATGTTTGGATCATGTGAGTTATGATCGGTCCATACCTCAGTCGGCATTTCGAAATAGGGACAGTGGAGTATACTACTTCCTGCAATCTTAGCGGTGAGACCGCCGCCGCTTCTAAGGAGCGCCAAGATACAGCATCTACCCAGCACATCAGAGGTCTCAGTGAAAAGGACAAGAAATAAAGCTTAAAATCAGGGATTGCGAGGCCCCCATCTTGTTTTCTACGTTGAGTAGTAGCTCTTTTGATTCTCGGGCGTTTGTTATTCCAGATAAACTTAGATACCATCGATTGTACCTTGCACCAGTGGTCTATTGGAGGGGGCAGGGGGAGCATTGAGCTAACAAAATTTATCCTAGGCAGGATGTTCATTTTGATTATGGAAGCCCGGGCTTGTAAGGAGTTAGGAAGGGACGACCATCTGTCTAGATCCTGGCGTATTTTATCATACGTACCCGTGAAGTTGTACTTAGTAGTTTGACTTAGCGTAGGGAATATCTCTATGCCTAAGTATTTAAAATGTTCCACTATGGGGATATCAGCTGGTAGTCGCACCGCCTTGGCCAGCTCATTAAGAGGTAGGCAGGCTGATTTGTTCCAGTTAATCTTAAAGCCTGACAATTTACCAAAGTCGTCGATTATTCCCAGTAATTTTGTGGCCGACAGGGAGGGGTCATCCATAAAAATCAGTAGGTCATCTGCATAGAGAGCAATTTTGTGTGGTGTATTATTGACCATTATGGGGACGATGTCCTCCGATTGCCTAATAAATTGGGCCAATGGTTCGAGGGAAAGCGCGAATAGTCCTGGGCTCAGAGGACAACCCTGTCTAGAAGATCTGGAGACTGGAAAAAGTGTGGAACAGTTTTTGCCTGTCAGTATCATTGCCAACGGCGAGGCATACAGGACTTCTTTCCAAGACCCATAACCTCAAGTACCTTCCACAGGTATGACCATTCTAGTCTGTCAAACGCCTTCATGGCATCCAAAGACAGAACTGTGGACGGAGCTGTATTGTCTTTACTGTTATCCACTACATGCAACAGCCTCCTAAGATTATCTGCAGCCAGGCTCCCCGGGATAAAACCAGTTTGATCGCAGTGGAACAATACCGTCATAAACGTTTGCAGGCGGCGGGCCAGAACCTTGGTAAACACTTTTAGATCGGCCCCGAGAAGACTCAAGGGCCTATAGCTACCACAATCATTGGGATCTTTATCCTTCTTGAGAAGTAAAGAAATCAATGCCATGTTGACATCTCTTGAGAACTCCCCTTGTTCGATAGCGTAATTGATCATATCGAGCATCAATGGACCCAGTTGGTCCCAGAAAGCTAAATATACCTCGGGTGGAATCCCATCCCAGCCTGGTGCCTTACCCCTTTGCATTTCAGCAATCGTCTCCCTAAGTTCCATAAGAGTGATCGGTTTCCCCAGTTCCTTAGCCTCTTCCTCAGAAATGTGGGGTATCTCAAGCCCGCCAATGAACGATTAAAATTTAGAGTTATCGAAATTAACCTCTGAGCTATATAACTGTGAGTAAAACTCTTTAAAAGTGTCGTTGATCTTTTTCGAATCAGTAGTGACTGTTCCCTGTCGCGTCTTGATCGAAGGGATATCCGAGAAATGATCATTCGAGCGTATTTTCATTGCCAACAGATGGCTAGGCCTGGAACCGTGAAAGTAGTAATTTTGCCTTGTCCTATGTATCAAGAACCCAGACTGTTGTTTAAGTATGGAGTTTATTTCTTTCTTGACTATCTTACGTTGTGTGTTTAGTCGTTCATTATAGTTAGTTTGCAAAGATGCGTATAGGTCCGCGTATAATGTTTCCAGTCCTTCTAGTTTTTTTGACCGGGATTTACGCAAATTGGAGGCGAAAAGTGTGACATGACCCCTGATAAATCCCTTCAATGCGTTCCACAGGACCCTAGGGTCTTCGACCGTGCCGACATTGATCTGCAAGAATTCAACTAGTTTACTCCTGAACTCAGTACAGAAATCATCGTTCTTTAATAAGGTTGAGTTAAAACGCCACCTGGGAGCTCTCGTGGAGAGCCTGCCAAAGGTTGCCATAAGGAAAATCCCCTTGTGGTCCGAGAGAGCTTGGGGAACCAATGAGACGTCGAAACTATCAAACATATTAGGGGACGCGAATGCATAGTCTATTCGAGAGAAGGTTTTGTGTCTGGCTGACAGGTGAGAGTAATCCTTGAGGGTGGGATTGGATATGCGCCAGAGGTCTGCGAGCCCCGTGTCCTGGGCCCACATCCTGAGGGCCTTAGAGGACTGTTTTTGGTCGCTTGTTTCAGAGGACCCGGACCTATCCATCTCCGCATCCCAGCACGCATTAAAATCGCCACCCACAATGAGAGCGTATCCAGTAAGTTCCAACATATTCTTCGTGATTGTATTATAGAACGCTGAATCAAATGTGTTAGGGGCATACAATGCTATTATTGCCATCTTCCTATGAGAAAACTCAACTTTTGCTATAGTAATCCTTCCCTCCGTGTCCGACCACACATCCAGGACTTTGATATCAAGGTTACGTCTTGTAACTATGACGACTCCTTTTGTCTTATTGTCGGCTGAGGATGAGGAGATAACGTGATATTGTCGATTTGCTAGCCTTGACACATCACCCACCAATAAATGCGTCTCACTAAGGAGAGCAATGTCAATATTTCTTTTCTTCAATAACCAAAGGACACTGGCACGCTTGTGTGGGGCGTTAAGACCCCCTGCGTTCCAAATTTAAATATTCAATTTAGCCATGGTCGAATTTGTCTAAATGCGTGGAGAACATACCAGTGCAGCCAGGCTGAGGACAGAAGCGCTGATCCAGGCGGGCCCAGACGGTCAATCCCAAGAGTTCAGAGGAGGAACAATTACACACATATAGGACAACAGTACAGAAAACACAGAAAAATACCACCCCAGTTACAACCCCCCCTACTTCTACTCTATACCCTAACCCACCCATCCTAATATTAATGTGAGGTTTCTGTCCTTGCTCTCTCACTCGTTCTGTTCCTTTAACCACCCTTGCTCTGTTTTCATTTGTTTTTCTGTTAATTATTTCAATTCCCTCATTCACACGCTTCTCCCCAGTGACGTCATCAGAGACGTCGCTGATTGGTTCTCTCAGGACCGCACGCTTTTCAATCACATTCCCCAGCTGTCACTGCCTTTCAATCAATCGATCCCTTATTATTTATACCCCGTTTCTCCACTCTAAGTTTGTTGGATCGCCTTGATTTTTCTCTGGTTGCATTTCCCCGTGTTGCTGCTGCTGCTGCTTTTTGCTCCTTGTGCTATCTCCTGGAATTTCCAAGAAGCCTTCCCTTGGACACCTGTTCCCGTGGCGCGCCCTCGCTCCGCTGTTTGTTCCAGCACCATTACGCATTACGTCTGGGTGAGTTTTTATTGACTGTCTTGATCTATTCCGCTTTTCGTGTGTAACTATTACACTGAAGACTACCACCTTTTGTCAGACAGTCACTCACCCAGCTTTTCTATTTTTGCTTGTTCCCTTATGGGATAATATTTTTGGGACCTTCCATCTCCCTCTGTGTGTTGCTCACACCGAAGATATTATTTCACTATTGGATTGTTTTGGACTTCACTAACTGTGTGTATATTACACGAAGATATTCACTGGGACTGTGTTTGGATTTTTGCTAACGGTGTGTACATTACACGAAGATATTCACTGGGACTGTGTTTGGAGTTTTGCTCACTTTGTGTATTACACGAAGAGATTCACTTGGGCTGTTTTGGAATTGTGCTCACTGTGTTTAAATTACACGAAGAATTGTTCACCCTGTTCTCCTGCTCGTTCAAACTGCACTGTGTTGACTCGTTCCCTCTCTCCCTCTCTCGGTCTCGCAACACATCTGAGATTCTGCCGAGAGAATTCTGCAGAGCGGTTCAGACGTCAACACCTGCTATCCCCAAGACTACCATCACGGGAGAAGCTGCAGAGCAGCAGAACTTTGCCCCTTGTCCTATGTACCTGTCTTGTTGACTTGCCTTTCCTGTACTCTTTATATTTAGTATCAAATAAACAAGCCCTCGTATTTGGCAACTCTGAATTCCTACTCTCTTGTGTTGTGCGTTTGGGGTCGGTATCAAACCATAACAATTAACCCTCCTATACCCACTCTCCAATCCCCTCCCTATGCTCCATCCACTAAGGATGGTCATCTTCCTATTGTTTCCCACTGGAATCATGGATCCAATAAGACGCTGTCCACTCCGACCCCCTCTCTAGATAAACCCCTGATTAAACCCCCCACTAGTCCAATAAACAAAAATAAAATAAAAATCAAATAAAGTTATTGCTCGAAAACAAACGTGAGCCTTGGCCCTAACATGAGCCAACTATAAGGGAAAAATTTGCTATTATTATATAATAACTCAACATCATCCCTGTAACCGACTACTTCCGAATCTGCGTATCAACGTCGCAATGCTATAGCACAAATGGATAAAATAAAAATTTTAAATTAAAGCATACCAGAAGATAGTCTAAGGCAGGACCCGATCACAGTTAAATTGTGCAAACAGATGTCATTTAAACAGCAACAATAAAAAGAAAAAGAAAAAAGGGTTATTGGTCAAGGTGCAAGCATTTCACAGTCCCTCTGGTCAGGCACAAAGGCTGGAATGACATAATCCTATATAAGAATAGAAGTAAACACCTTCATTAACCCGGGGGTAGTAATAAGCTATACCTGACACAACCTGTTATTATATATTACATATATATACATAACCGACCTTCAACGACCGGAGCCTAAGGCTCAAAAACAGCCAAACCCTGTCTAGACAAGGAAAACAAGACATAGAAACACAACAAAACAGATCAACCGAAGGTGTTACTAGCGAAAACAAACGTGAGCCTTGGCCCTAATATGAGCCAACTATAAGGGAAAAATTAGCTATTATTATATAATAACTCAACATCATCCCTGTAACCAACTACTTCTGAATCTGCGTATCAACGTCGCAATGCTATAGCACAAATGGATAAAATAAAATAAAAAATAAAGCATACCAGAAGATAGTTAGGGCAGGACCCAATCACAGTTAAATTGTGCAAACATATGCCACTTAAACAGCAACAACAGCCAAAATACGTAAACATTAACGGGTCCCGAATGACTCTGTGCGGGCGATAGACATAGCATGCTAGTTAGCCCGAGGCTAGCGCGTAAGCTAGTGATGAAACCAGCCAGCACGCTAGTATCTGTTATGTACATTGTCCAGCTAGCTCGCTAGCTTTCATAGAGGCGACACACACGTACGACCATGAGGTCAGCATTAGCAAGTAACAGAAGTCATTGGGATGCCCCGTTAGTTTGGATGGGCAATGGCCAGTTAGCCTGTTTGGGCATGACAATAAACATTTGTGAGTAGTCCGCCCTATCAATGTATTTAGGCCCACATCGCCACGTCACTCATCCGACACAGTTATCAAGCTACGGTCTCGGCTATCCCCTCGAGATATTCCACCGCTTTAGCCAACGACCAAAATTATCGACGATCATCGCCCTTACACAGCACAGATAATCTCGCGGGGGAGAATAGCGTAGGCCTCAGGCCCAATTTCCATAGCCTGGCCATGACCACTTTGTATTCGCCTCTCTGTGCTTGAACCTCCGGCGTAAAGTCTTCGAAAATGGCCACTTTGTGATTGCCGAGACTGAGTTCACCCCTCCTGGCACGGGCCGACCGCATGATGAGCTCCCTCTGTTGTAGCCTGTTTAGCTTAACAATGATGGGCCTCGGCTCCTTGTTCACTCCAGGACTGGTCTTGCCCGCTTTGTAGGCCGACTCGCACATGGGTGGGCTGGGGAGGACATCCTCCCCCAGTATTTTCTGCAACAACTCCGGCATGGTCTCCGAGTGACGACCTCCCTCACTGCCCTCCGGGACACCAACGATGTTGTAACGTCTCTTAGTTAAATTGTGCAAACAGATGTCATTTAAACAGCAACAAGAAAAAGAAAAAGAAAAAAGGGTTATTGGTCAAGGTGCAAGCATTTCACAGTCCCTCTGGTCAGGCACAAAGGCTGGAATGACATAATCCTATATAAGAATAGAAGTAAACACCTTCATTAACCCGGGGGTAGTAATAAGCTATACCTGACACAACCTGTTATTATATATTACATATATATACATAACCGACCTTCAACGACCGGAGCCTAAGGCTCAAAAACAGCCAAACCCTGTCTAGACAAGGAAAACAAGACCTAGAAACACAACAAAACAGATCAACCGAAGGTGTTACTAACGAAAACAAACGTGAGCCTTGGCCCTAATATGAGCCAACTATAAGGGAAAAATGAGCTATTATTATATAATAACTCAACATCATCCCTGTAACCAACTACTTCTGAATCTGCGTATCAACGTCGCAATGCTATAGCACAAATGGATAAAATAAAAATAAAAATAAAAATAAAGCATACCAGAAGATAGTTAGGGCAGGACCCAATCACAGTTAAATTGTGCAAACATATGCCACTTAAACAGCAACAACAGCCAAAATACGTAAACATTAACGGGTCCCGAATGACTCGGTGCGGGCGATAGACATAGCATGCTAGTTAGCCCGAGGCTAGCGCGTAAGCTAGTGATGAAACCAGCCAGCACGCTAGTATCTGTTATGTACATTGTCCAGCTAGCTCGCTAGCTTTCATAGAGGCGACACACACGTACGACCATGAGGTCAGCATTAGCAAGTAACAGAAGTCATTGGGATGCCCCGTTAGTTTGGATGGGCAATGGCCAGTTAGCCTGTTTGGGCATGACAATAAACATTTGTGAGTAGTCCGCCCTATCAATGTATTTAGGCCCACATCGCCACGTCACTCACCCGACACAGTTATCAAGCTACGGTCTCGGCTATCCCCCCGAGATATTCCACCGCTTTAGCCAACGACCAAAATGATCGACGATCATCGCCCTTACACAGCACAGATAATCTCGCGGGGGAGAATAGCGTAGGCCTCAGGCCCAATTTCCATAGCCTGGCCATGACCACTTTGTATTCGCCTCTCTGTGCTTGAACCTCCGGCGTAAAGTCTTCGAAAATGGCCACTTTGTGATTGCCGAGACTGAGTTCACCCCTCCTGGCACGGGCCGACCGCATGATGAGCTCCCTCTGTTGTAGCCTGTTTAGCTTTGTAGGCCGACTCGCACATGGGTGGGCTGGGGAGGACATCCTCCCCCAGTATTTTCTGCAACAACTCCGGCATGGTCTCCGAGAGACGACCTCCCTCACTGCCCTCCGGGACACCAACGATGTTGTAACGTCTCTCCCGGGACTGCATTTCCACAATTACCGACTGTAGTTTGGCAATGTCAGCCTGCCTAGCCAGCAGGGAGCTCTCCAGACACGCCATCCTTTCGCCCTGTGGTGAGGCCTCTGTCGTTAGCGAGGCTAGTTCGTTAGCATTAGCCGTGGAGGCAGCGTGTAGCGACTCCATCTTCTCTCTCAACGGGTCGACCGCCAATCTAATTTCCTCTGTCATTGCCCGATGAAGGGTATCAAAAAATTCCGCCTGTGCTTTTCTTTGTGTTTCAGCGAAGCGTACCTCAAAGTCTGCATGGAGTTTGGTCATGACCGAGAGAACAGCTTCACTTATTTCACTGATTCCGGGCGAAGGCGAGGACAGATCCGGTGACAGTCTGCCGGCTGGCGTGCTCATGGCTCGGGTCTCCATTAACACCGCAAAAAGTTGAAAAAAGTCGACGAAAGTAGTTGATACTCGACGACTCAACAAGAAAACCAATAACAAATAAAAATAAAATAAAGACTAATGGGGAGAAACGTGTATTTTTGCACGATAGTAGGGAGCTCTCGTGAAACACGTCCTACTCCATGAATGCCTGGCTCCGCCCCATAAGGGAGTATGATTATGCCATTTATGTGGGTTAGAATCTTTTTTTTGTGTTTCACGCCATATCCGGATCGCATGAGTAATAATGGGGCCAAATTTCTATTCGCATTGCTTAATTGATAATTTGGTGTATACTATGTCCTGCAGTCTATGTGGTGCTACTATATTTACTTCTAAATTTCTCCAGGATACTGATGCTTGGGGATCAAACCAGGTTGTCAGTGGTCTTAAGGTGTACGCCTTAAAATAGTGGAAAAAATCTGGAAATGCCATACTTCCGTCGGCTTTGTTTCTCTGTGCGGTGGATCTTTTTATACGTGGTGGTTTGTTATTCCAAATAAATTTGTATGCGGAAGAGTGGAATTTTTTCCAGTAACCATCTGGAGGGGGTAACGGTAGCATTGAGCTGATGAAGTTGATTCTAGGTAAGACATCCATCTTAACTATTGAAACCCGTGCCTGTACTGAGTTTTTAAGTTTTGACCACCTGTCAAAGTCGTATTTGATTTTATTTTGGATTTCTATGTAATTGTGCTTCACCGTTTGGCTTATGGTAGGGAATACTTCAACTCCCAAACATCTAAAGTGTTTAACCATTGGTATTTCTTCTGGAAGGCGTATATTTTTTGCAGGGGTGTTAAGTGGAAGGAAAGCCGACTTTGGCCAATTTATCTTAAATCCCGATAGGTCGCCAAAGTCATCAATCACCTTGAGAAGATGAGGCATTGCGGTGTTAGGGTTTTGCATGAACAGTATTACGTCGTCCGCATATAAACAAATGTTGTGTTGTGTGCCCTTGATTACGATTGGTTCTATGAATTGGGATTGTCTTATATATTGTGCTAAAGGTTGTGCAGGAGACGGCGCATTCGGCGCTACTCACAGCCCAGCAGGCACAAGTCGAGGTGGCTGGGGTAAGGACGACGGTGGGAGAGACGGCGGCAGGAGAGGCGGCGTTCAACACCGAGGAGAGTCTGGGAGCTTTTGGGCACCAGGAGCGGACCCAGGAGCCACGGCTACCGCCACCAGGGATGCAGAGAGTTCATCACCCAGTGCTCACTCGTGTTCCAGCTGCAGCCACGTTCATTTCCCTCTTCCAGATCACAGGTCGCATATATTATCACCCTCCTCACCGGTCGAGCACTCTCCTAGGCTACGGCCGAATTAGAGAGCGGGGCGGCAATCTGCGACAGTGTGGACGCCTTTACCGGGGAGTTGAGAAGAGTATTCGATACTTCCCGAGTACTCTCGATCTTCGAGGCCGGTGGGCGGCTTCTCGCCTGCCGACAGGGCCTCTGCACAGTCTCAGATTACGCCATCGAATTTTGGATCGTGGCTCGGGAGGCAGCTTGGCCGGAAATTCCCTGTGTGGTCTTGTTCGTCAAGGGACTCTCCGCACGGATGAGGGACGAGCTCGCCGCGCGTGAGATCCCTGAACAGCTGGAAGTGCTCATCAACACCGCCATATGGATGAACAACCGACATCGGGAGAGAGAGAGGGAGCGTGGAAATAGTACACAGGTACGTGTCCCTTCTCCTCCCGGTGTTGATACTTTCCTGCATTACACGAGTGGGCCACTGGGTGATGAATCCATGCAGCTTGGGGCGCTGTCGCTCTCAGACGACGAGCGGCGGCACTTCATCGAGGAGCGACGCTGCTTCCGGTGCGGCCGCACCGGTCATCGTTTCGGCAGCTGTCGGGACCAGGCTGGCTCAAGTCGGCGGCAGTCGGGAAGAGGAGGTGCTCTGCCGGGCCTCGAGAGGGCGCCAGCAGGTGGGCTCATGCCAGCACTACCATCAGACACACGTGCATTTCTGGAGGTGGCGGTTAACTGTGGGGGTGACGTTAGGGGAACTAAGGCTCTCATTGACTCAGGGGCGGCGGGCAATTTCATTCACTTGGGGTTGGTGAGGGAATGGGGAATCCCGGTAGAGGAGTTGGGGGTTCCTATTCCTATCTACGCCCTGGACGGTCACTCAATGCACTGTTCCTATACACATCCGGGTGGCGGGTGGGGGGTGGGAGTGGGTTCAATTATTTGTCATTGTCTCCCCCTATTCTGTTATGGTGTTGGGTCATCCCTGGTTGTCTTCATGTATACGTCATATTAATTGGAGCACGGGCAAGCTCTCAACGGAGGTCGACGTGAAGTCGGTCGTCTGCGAGAGTTTGTCCATTCCCTTGTCCCCCCCCCCTCTTCTCTTTTGTCTCCTTCTTCTCTCTCCAGGATGGTGGGAAGCGTCGCAGATTCTGTTCTACCCTCTAATCCCAATTTGATAGGGGTTCCTGAGATCTATTGGGACCTAGCGGAAGTTTTTAGCAAGATGCGTGCTAAAGCACTACCGCCTCATAGATCATATGACTGTCCCATTAATCTCCTACCCGGTACCTCCCCGCCTCGCGGGCAAATGTTCTCTCTCTCACGCCCCGAGACCTTGGCCATGAACACCTACATTGAGGAGGCATTGCTTGCGGGGCACATACGTCCTTCCACATCCCCTGCCGGCGCTGGCTTCTTCTTTGTTGATAAGAATGATGGGGATCAGCGTCCATGCATTGATTATAGGGGATTGAATGACGTTTCCATCAAGAACCGATATCCTTTACCTCTCATGGACACTGCCTTTGAGTGCTTACAGGGGGCGCAGGTCTTTTCTAAACTTGACTTACGTAATGCATACAATCTGGTTGGGATTAGAGAAGGAGACGAGTGGAAGACTGAATTTAATACGCCTAATGGTCACTATGAGTATTTGGTCATGCCCTTTGGTTTAGCTAATGCTCCGGCAGTCTTCCAAGCCCTGGTTAACGACGTGCTGCGAGATTTGATTGGGGTGTCGGTGTTTGTTTACCTAGATGATATCCAAATTTTTTCTCGCGATATGGTGCAACACCAAATGCGCGTTCGAGAGGTGCTAGACCGTCTCCTCAAGCATCAACTATTCGTTAAGGCTGAGAAGTGTGTGTTTCACACTGATACCGTTTCCTTCCTGGGCTTTGTGTTGACGAAGGGTGATCTGCGCATGGATTCGGCCAAGGTGAGTGCAGTCTTGGACTGGCCACGGCCTTCGTCGCTCAAGGGGTTACAACGTTTTTTGGGCTTTGCACATTTTTACAGGCGCTTTATTCGCAACTTTAACGCCTTAGCCAATCCGTTAACAGCTCTCACTAAGTCCTCTCTCCCTGGCTTTGAATAGTCGCCTAGGGCAGAGTCGGCCTTCTGCGACCTCAAACGTCGGTTTACCTCCGCTCCTGTATTGATCCGCCACGATGCGGAGGTTCTGTTCATTGTGGAGGTGGATGCCTCTGACATCGCAGTGGGGGGGGTGCTCTCTCAGAGATGCTTAAAGAATGGGAAAGTGCACCTGTGTGCTTTTTTTTCTCGCCGTCTGTCACCAGCCGAGCGTAACTACGACGTGGATAATCGGGAGTTATTGGCTATCAAGTTGGCACTGGAGGAATGGAGACATTGGTTGGAGGGGGCGGCACATCTTTTCATTGTTTGGACCGATCATAAGAACTTGGCTTACATCCAAGGGGCTAAACGCCTTAACGCTCGCCAGGCCAGGTGGGCGTTATTCTTCACAAGATTTCGATTTACCATCTCCTATAGGCCCGGTTCCAAGAATATCAAACCCGACGCGTTATCGCGCCAGTTTGATCTTCCTGGTCGGGAGGAGCAGCCCCATCCCATTATTCCACCGGTCTTGATTTTGGCACCCGTGTCTTGGGGCATAGATAAGGTGGTAAGGTTGGCGCTGACGCGGGAGCCCGATCCTGGTGGGGGCCCTCCGGGGCGGTCGTATGTGCCCAAGGCGGCACGCTCACGTTTGCTGCAGTGGGCACATGCCTCATCCCTCACCAGCCACCCTGGGGCCACCAGGACCCTGGAATTTATCCGTAGGAGGTTCTGGTGGCCGACAGTGGAGGGGGATACGCGTTCCTTTGTGGCGGCCTGCCCGGTGTGAGCGTGCAGTAAGACCTCTCGCCGTGCACCAGCAGGTCTCCTCCGGCCGCTTCCTATTCCTAAACGGCCCTGGTCGCACATATCCCTGGACTTTATTTCTGGCCTCCCCCTTTCGGACGGGTTCACCGAAATTTTGGTAGTGGTGGACCGGTTCTCTAAGGCGGCTCACTTTGTTCCTCTCCCCAAGCTTCCATCGGCCCGAGAGACTGCTGATCTGATACAGCATGTCTTTCGGGTCCACGGGCTTCCGGTGGATATTGTGTCGGACCGGGGTCCTCAGTTCGCCTCCAGGTTCTGGAAGGCGTTTGCCGCCGGTCTCGGCGCCTCCGTCAGCCTTTCGTCTGGGTTTCATCCGCAGTCAAACGGGCAGACGGAGCACGTCAACCAGGACCTGGAGGGGGTCTTGAGGTGTTACGTTGCTGGCTGCCCGGCAACGTGGAGTAGGAGGTTGGCCTGGGCTGAGTAAGCGCATAATACCCTCCTCTCCTCCTCTACCGGTATGTCTCCCTTTCAGTGTCAGTATGGTTTTCAACCTCCTCTGTTTCCCGAGCAGGAGGCGGAGGTGCCCTCGGCCCAGGCACATGTGGCTCGCTGCCGCAGGACGTG
This sequence comes from Notolepis coatsorum, assembly GCF_963971535.1. Taxonomy (NCBI): domain Eukaryota; kingdom Metazoa; phylum Chordata; class Actinopteri; order Aulopiformes; family Paralepididae; genus Notolepis; species Notolepis coatsorum. The sequence goes on from NC_140183.1 coordinate 62,325,094, forward strand.
GAAGCGGGTCCGGGCGGCGCTGCAGAAGGTTTCGGTTAGTACCCAGCGGCAGGCTAACCGCAAGCGTCGTCCGGCTCTGGTTTACCGTCATGGGCAGCGGGTTTGGCTTTCCACCCGGGATCTCCCTCTCCGGGTGGAATCCAGGAAGCTGGCTCCTCGCTTTATAGGCCCCTTTAAAGTGGTGCGTCGGGTGAATCCTGTGGCTTACAGGCTACGGCTTCCGAGCTCTATGAGGGTTCATCCGACGTTTCATGTGTCCCTGTTGAAGCCATTACTCTCATCGCCCTTGGCCCCGCCACTGCCTACGGTTCCTCCGCCTCGGTTTATTGGTGCACGGTGCGGAGGATACTGGGTTGTAGGCGGAGGGGTAGGGGGTTTCAGTTCTTGGTGGATTGGGAGGGGTACGGGATAGAAGAGCGTTCTTGGGTGCCTCAAAGGGATATTTTAGATCCCAGCCTGATCGTTGATTTCCGGCGGCTGAATCCCGAGGCCCCCAGGTGAACGTCTGGTGCCGTTCGTCGGGGGAGGGTACTGTTACGTTCTGGTTACTGACTACGGTCGGGAACCACCCACCATTTCTGTCATCTGTCACCTGACTGCTGTCACTTGTTTTCCCTGTCATTTAGTGCTGTCACTTAGGGGTTGGCTTCTGTCACAGGGGTGTGTGTGGAATGTTGGTATTTAACATTCCTTCCTTCTGCTTGTTATTCGTCAGGTCTTCACTATAGGCGTTCGGAGATAACGCAGGCGGTTCCAGTTCTGGACCACCACTAAGCTCCATTATCTTATTCCCTCTTACCTTTGCCCCTCGGCATAGTATCCTAGTATTACACTTCCTCAGTCCACCACCAGGTCTCCTTATCTTCCTTCCTTCGTCCAGAAGACACGCCAAATACCATTTTAGCGGTCTCCCTCACCACATCTGCTGTGGCTGCCCAACCAACCGGCAGCTCCTCCCTACCACCCAGCACCTGTCTTATCTTCTCCCTGAACTCCACACAACGTTCCTCTCTCTTTAACTGCCACCATTTAATCTTTGGCTCTACCTTCTCTCCCTTGGCTTTCTTCCTCTTGGCCTCCACAGTCATCCTACAGGCCACCATGTGGTGCTGCCTAGCTACACTCTCACCTGCGATCACCTTGCAGTCCCTGACCTCTTTCAGATTACCCCTTCTGCATAGAACATAGTCCACCTGTGTGCACCTTCCCCCGCTTTTATATGTAATCCTGTGCTCCTCTCTCTTCCTGAAGTAAGTGTTCACTACCGCCATACCCATCCTTTTTGCAAAGTCTACCACCATCTTTCTGCCCTTCCGCATTTCTCTCTTTGGCGCCGTACCTGCCCATCACCTCCTCATCCCCTTTGTTTCCCTCCCCTACGGGCCCGTTGAAGTCCGCTCCAATCACCACTCTCTCCCCCACAGGCACACTCTCCACCACTTCATCTAACATGCTCCAGAATTCTTCCTTCTATTCCATCTCGCACCCCACCAGGGGGGCATACGCACTGATCACATTCAGCATTAGCCCTTCCCTCACTAGCTTTTAACCTCCACTGTATTTTTTTTTAATAGCGTTAGCGTTTTAAGGGAGCCTACTTGTTTTGTACCCATTCTGCAATCTGTTAATAACAATCAATCAATCAATCAATCAATCAATATTTAACAGATTGCAGAATGGGTACAATACAGTACGGCTCAATACACACAATTGTTAAGGGGATGCAGACCAGAGAAAGATTTTCGTCTTGTTTTGCATCAGGGTCCCCCCATTTTCAATTCATAGTGACATTTATGACATACACAACATTTATGGCATAGGGACATACATGACATACTACAGGTATATAGTATTAGTAATGTTACATTTGTGACATATACGATATGCAAATATACAGTACTGTTACCCAGAGATCCTAACAGAAAATATATACATATGTTGGGGAGGAGACTGTACATTAGGAGGGGGTGGGCGGGTGTGAGAAAAAATATACATACGGTGGGGAGGAGACTGTCTACAGATACACCTGTGTGATGTTGCTACGGAGTTAAGCTAATAAAGGATACTCACAACAACCACAGCAGAGGACTCACGTATTTGTACTGTGAAGTAACACGACAATGACAAATGTGTTGTTTCTGTTTTTCTTTTTGACATAGTTGCGGGACACGGAACAAGTTAAAGGAAAACTCCAACATTTTGGGGAATTAGCTTATTTGGCATCTACCCTGGAGTTAGACAAGAAGATACATACCCTTTTTCTTCTATGTGCATGCAGTAGGAGTAGGAAGACATGCACCGTTAGCCTAGCTTAGCGTCAGTCACTGGAAGTAGGTTCCTCCATTAGCCTAGTTCCAAACGTCTTCCTACTCCTACTGCATGCACAGAGAAGAAAAAGGTATGCATCTTCTTGTCTAACTCCAGGGTTCCCAAAATGTTGGAGTGATACATACCTTTTTCTTCTCTGTGCATGCAGTAGGAGTAGGAAGACATGCACCGTTAGCCTAGCTTAGCGTCAGTCACTGGAAGTAGAGAAGAAAAAGGTATGCATATTCTTGTCTAACTTGTAAATAAGCTAATTTCCCAAAATGTTGGAGTTTTCCTTTAACAACTCACCACTACAGACAGCCCCCAGTAGCCTAGGCCCTAGCCAGTCTCTTCAAACTTCCTCTCGCAACTTTCTTTTATTAGGTGGTGCCGCTTATCCTTTTCGTCTGAGAACACCGCGGTGGGTTTTCTTTTTAGTGGCCGGCTTACTCCTTCCATTAACGTTATTATGCCAACGTTAGCTAATCGGTATAGCAGGCGTGCGTAACGTTAAGTGTAAGCAGGTACATAAGCAGGTGGTGGATGTGATGTCGGTAAACAAGGAGAGATTTGATGTGTAAGGCGTAAGACTCGTGTTTTCTGACATGCGTTTCTACGACTGGATCTACTGCCTGTTCATGGTCTATGTATGCTGAAGGTCGGTCAGACCAAGTTTAAAAGAATAAAAGTGATTAAATCTATTACTTGTGTCCTGTAACATTTCGAGAATGTAGCGTATATCAGCCTATGATTTATGGTAAAGTCCTATGTTCCTCTGGTCCTATGTTCCCCCTCCTGAAAAAAATTTCTTATGTTCCTCTGGTCCTATGTTCCTCTGGTCCTATGTTCCCCTGGTCTTATGTTCCTCTAGTCCCATGTTCCTCTGGTCCTATGTTCTTCTGGTCCTATGTCCCTGTGGTCCTATGTTCCTCTAGTCCTATGTTCCTCTGGTCCTATGTTCCTCTGGTCCTATGTTCCCCTGGTATTATGTTCCTCTGGTCCTATGTTCTTCTGGTCCTATCTTCCTCTGGTCCTATGTTCCCCTGGTCTTATGTTCCTCTAGTCCTATGTTCCTCTGGTCCTATGTTCCTCTGGTCCTATGTTCCCCTGGTCTTATGTTCCTCTGGTCCTATGTTCTTCTGGTCCTATGTTCTTCTGGTCTTATGTTCCTCTGGTCCTATGTTCCCCTGGTCCTATTATATGTTCCTCTGGTCCTATTTTCCCAGAGTCCTATGTTCCTCTGGTCCTATGTTCCCCTGGTCTTATGTTCCTCTGGTCCTATGTTCTTCTGGTCCTATGTTCCTCTGGTCCTATGTTCCTCTGGTCCTATGTTCCCTGAGTCCTATGTTCCTCTGGTCCTATGTTCCCCTGGTCCTATGTTCCTCAGGTCCTATGTTCCCAGAGTCCTATGTTCCTCTGGTCCTATGTTCCCCTGGTCTTATGTTCCTCTGGTCCTATGTTCTTCTGGTCCTATGTTCCTCTGGTCCTATGTTCTTCTGGTCTTATGTTCCTCTGGTCCTATGTTCCCCTGGTCCTATGTTCCTCTGGTCCTATGTTCCTCTGGTCCTATGTTCCCCTGGTCCTATGTTCCTCTGGTCCTATGTTCCCTGAGTCCTATGTTCCTCTGGTCCTATGTTCCCCTGGTCCTATGTTCCTCAGGTCCTATGTTCCCAGAGTCCTATGTTCCTCTGGTCCTATGTTCCCCTGGTCTTATGTTCCTCTGGTCCTATGTTCTTCTGGTCCTATGTTCCTCTGGTCCTATGTTCTTCTGGTCTTATGTTCCTCTGGTCCTATGTTCCCTGAGTCCTATGTTCCTCTGGTCCTATGTTCCCCTGGTCCTATGTTCCTCAGGTCCTATGTTCCCAGAGTCCTATGTTCCTCTGGTCCTATGTTCCCCTGGTCTTATGTTCCTCTGGTCCTATGTTCTTCTGGTCCTATGTTCCTCTGGTCCTATGTTCTTCTGGTCTTATGTTCCTCTGGTCCTATGTTCCCCTGGTCCTATGTTCCTCTGGTCCTATGTTCCTCTGGTCCTATGTTCCCCTGGTCCTATGTTCCTCTGGTCCTATGTTCCCTGAGTCCTATGTTCCTCTGGTCCTATGTTCCCCTGGTCCTATGTTCCTCTGGTCCTATGTTCCCCTGGTCTTACAGTATGTTCCTCAGGTCCTATGTTCCCCTAGTCTTATGTTCCTCAGGTCCTATGTTCCTCTGGACTTTTTGACTCTGTATAAACACAAAAAAACGATAGAAAATAATATCCAAAAGTAAGTAATTGGCATTATATTGACACTGCATAACACACATCTAAACATAGACATAACGCTACACATACAAGCAAATAATAGAAATAATAATAATAAAAAAACTATATATATGTTTAACTTGAGGACAAAACTGGCAGAATTGGGTCTGTCATATCAGTGACCATAGATATATATAGAACACTAGATAGCTTACCCGCACTGCCGGCCAATGGAGAGCGACATCGTCGTAGGGCGGCCATCTTGCCCCAGGCAGCTCAGCTACTGATAACATTAATGTCTATGGTGCATGTACTATTTAAATAACCATAGATTGCTCAATTCTTTACCGATTTTCAAACGGGTTGGTTTGCTATAAACAGCAAAGATGTAGTTATGATACTGCATACTTATATAAAAAAAGAAAATTTAAAGATGTTTTTTTACAAACCGCTTGAATCATAGCCACGTTAATAATGCTTGTAATAAACCAAACCGTTTGTAAATCCGTCAATATTTCAGCGAGTTATGAGTATTTTTCAAGGCTGACTGGGGCAAGATGGCGGCGGTTCAGTGACGCTGGTGACTCCGCCTTAAGCTATCTAGTGTTCTATATATATCTATGTCAGTGACAGTCTCATCTTATTGGCATGTCCGAGCATGTCTCTGTGTCTGCCGTCCTTAACGAGGGTTAATGAGCCAGAGAAACCTAACGAGGGTTAACGAGCAGAATGACCCTAACGTGGGCTAATAGCTGCTGTTGTGACATCATGTTTCTCCCAATTAAGGCCACGGCATTGATGCTCCAGGGCCCGGAGGGGTCAGGAGGCCTTGTGTCCCGCTGTACTGTACATCAGACCGCTGAGTCTGGATACGCTTTCTCCCGGTCACGCCTATGTCTGGTGGAAGACACAAACTGCATTCCTATAGATCACTATTGTCATAAAAACTCAGCAGGATGCTTGCATTGTTTGGACCGTTTATTTGTTATTGCATAACTACACACCCTCAAGACCCCTACGCTCTGCATCTTCTAACTACACACCATCAAGACCCCTATGCTCTGCATATTCTAACTACATACCCTCAAGACCCCTACGCTCTGCATCTTCTAACTACACACCCTCAAGACCCCTACGCTCTGCATCTTCTAACTACACACCCTCAAGACCCCTACGCTCTGCATATTCTAACTGCACACCCTCAAGACCCCTACGCTCTGCATCTTCTAACTACACACCCTCAAGACCCCTACACTCTGCATCTTCTAACTACACACCCTCAAGACCCCTACGCTCTGCATCTTCTAACTACATACCCTCAAGACCCCTACGCTCTACATATTCTAACTACACACCCTCAAGACCCCTACGCTCTGCATCTTCTAACTACACACCCTCAAGACCCCTACGCTCTGCATCTTCTAACTACATACCCTCAAGACCCCTACGCTCTGCATATTCTAACTACACACCCTAAAGTCCCCTACGCTTGAAGCAGGAGAGAAGCAGGCTAATATTCTCGCTCCACAATGGTGGAACAACCTTCCCACCACAGTCACAACCCAATTTTCTGTTGTAAATTAAAACACACTTCTTCAATCAATATCTGAAATAATAATTAAAAAGTATTTTACTATTATGCACTTTGCTACTAAGTAATCTACCTTGCCTATTACTACCTATGTGTGTGTGTTTATGTGTGTTCGAGGGGTGCATTATTCTTCCTCCTCTACTCTCGTGTGCATCATGTACCGCACACTTAACGAAGCATAAGACTGAGGCATTAGACTGAAGCATAAGACTGAGGAATTAGACTGAAGCATAAGACTGAGGCATTAGACTGAAGCATAAGACTGAAGCATTAGACTGAAGCATACACCTGAAGCATGACTGGCTCATAAGACTGAAGCATAAGCCTGAAGCATTAGACTGAAACATAAGACTGAAGCATTAGACTGAAGCATAAGACTGAAACATTAGACTGAAGCATTAGACTGAAGCATAAGCCTGAAGCATAAGACTGAAGCATTAGACTGAAGCATTAGACTGAAGCATAAGCCTGAAGCATAAGACTGAAGCATTAGACTGAAGCATAAGACTGAAGCATTAGACTGAAGCATAAGACTGAAGCATAAGCCCCATTGACTTTGCATTAGTGCTGTGGTTAACTACCCAGCAGGTGTCCAGCATGACTGACTCAGAGCTGTCTTTGTGTACTGTGTGTGTGTGTGTGTGTGTGTGTGTGTGTGTGTGTGTGTGTGTGTGTGTGTTTATGTGTGTTTGAGGGGTGCATTATTCTTCCTCCCCTACTCTCATGTGCATCATGTACCGCACACTTAACAACGTAACGTGGCCACAGAGCAGCATCCACCAGGACATGTTGGTCTGGGTGTGGGGGTGGTGGAGGGGGGGGTCTTCTCATTAACCTCTGTCTGCTGCTTGAGAGACCGAAGGGAAGTAGCGCAGTGACTCAGCTTTAATATAAAGGGGACTTCAGTGACTCAGCTTTAATATAAAGGGGACTTCAGTGTTGCCGGTGGTTATCATGAAATACAGTATCTGCTGCAGATGCTCTCGGGGGGTGTTGTGTTTTTAATAAAGCCTGTATATATAGTGCACAATGTAAACAGATTCCCGGAGCAAGCAGACATACCTGGGGGCTGCTAAGAGTATAATGAAATAAATTACGTCAGAGGAACCTGTGTGCGTGCGCGCGCGTGTGTGTGGATTCCTCACATTTTTAGAAGTGAGGGTGTGTTCGCCGCCGTTATTAGTCTGTACCGGCAGCTGCGACGCGCTGTAACGTCCGCTCCACTAAACAAGTCAGTGGCCCCCGACGGACCCGAGGTGGAGCGTCGCTCGCTGGTCCATAAAACAAGACGGCGTTGATACATGACACGCCTCTCCGGATGTCACATTCACAATGTCAATTGAATTTCAATGCCATTAGAGGGGTTTCATCATGTAGACTAGAGGATCTATTCTCCCATTATCATATTCACTCGACGCCACCACATGTAATATATATCAGGGGGGGGGGTAAAGCGAGCGAAGACGTCTCTATCCGCCGTGATGGAAGACGGTATCTCCGACCACTCAATCTCTGCTCCGATGTTTGACGAATAGCCGGTGTGACGTGCGATTCCTCAGATCTCATTTGGATCGCCTATAGCCAGAGGTTCTGGCGGCCATTACACACACAAACACACACGCACGCACACATTAATAAGGACCCATTAGCATCACCCAACGTCTAATTTGGGTCATCCTCATCAGACATCGCACTCTGGGTAAACACCTCTGTCTCTCTCCATCGCCTCCCCTCTCACTCAAGTCCCGGCGCTCCGGAGACCCGGTGGAGAGAGAGAGAGAGAGAGAGAGAGAGAGAGAGAGAGAGAGAGAGAGAGAGAGAGAGAGAGAGAGAGAGTGAGAGAGGGACGTATAAACACGACAGCCATGCGAACTTGAGGGAAAGCGTCGGCGGTGGTGGGACAACTAAGTGCGCCGGGCAATGAAGCCATGTTATTGTGATGACGGCGGCAAACCGCGGACATCAATAAGGGGTGTTTGTCGAGCGGGAGAGAGAGAGTGCTCTCTTATCGCTCGTAAAGCGCGGCCTACCTCTTCTTCCCTGATAACGGTCATAAAGCCCGGTGCCAACGGTGCGGACATGATGGAGTGCCTTGAATCCCTCCACCCAGCCCACCACCCACCCCTCTCCTCCCAAGTTTCACCGTCTCCTCCACCCACGTGGAGCTGTCAATTATACAGCCACGTAACAGCTGTTAGTTTCGCTCGCCTCTCCCACACAGATCAGCACCTCGGACGCGTGTCTCTTAGTCGCAAATACTTCAGCAGCACAATAACGTATAGGTACGGGGAGAGACCGGCAGTCTAGGTATGGAGAGACCGGCGGTCTAGGTATGGAGAGACCGGTGGCTGGTGGTGGTTTCTGTGTAATTATGTTTGTTTGTGTGTGTGTATATGTGTGTCTGTGTGAATAATGTGTGTACATGCTCTTGTTCTATCTTTGTGAGGAATGAGCAACATAGGGCTGTGGGAACATACTGTAGGGCTGTGGGAACATACTGTAGGGCTGTGGGAACATAGGGCTGTGGGAACATAGGGCTGTAGGAACATAGGGCTGTGGGAACATAGGGCTGTAGGAACATAGGGCTGTGGGAACATAGGGCTGTAGGAACATATGGCTGTAGGAACATAGAGCTGTGGGAACATAGGGCTGTGGGAACATACAGTAGGGCTGTGGGAACATACAGTAGGGCTGTGGGAACATAGGGCTATAGGAACATAGGGCTGTGGAAACATAGGGCTGTAGGAACATAGGGCTGTAGGAATGGGCATCTCAGTCATTTTGGGTCGTAATTTGTTTTTGGTGGTAGTAAAATCAATACAGGAATGTTTGAAATGCATTTTCAGTGCAATCGTCAAATCAATCTGCTTCATCACAGCACGGAGATCGATAGGCCTTCAGTTCCTTCTTGAAAAATATATTTCCATCCAAAGTAGCTGTTATACAGTTCATTATGTTTCAATAATCTTTCCCCTGCTGGATTCATAGATTTGATTTATCATTGAAAGAATATTGAAGTACTCTGCACAGGGCACGAAATTGGAGCCCGCCAAGCGCCATTGGCGGGCAGATTTTACGTTTGGCGAGTGAGACTGAGAGGTCTGTCCGCCATGTGGCGGGCAATCAAATAGTCATGTGAAAACCGATCTAAAATCATGATCCAATTCTTAGCGGAGTTCTCACTCGCTGTCTCAGCACAGACATGCAGCGCACTGCTCCTCCTACTCCTCCTGCCCCTCCCGCACCCATGATGTAAACAGAGGCTATTGCCTCGGACAGTCACCGTGACGTTAGTCTAGTCAGTGGGACCTCCGTGAGCTAACGTTAGCTACCGTTACAAAATGACCCAGTCAACTATTCACTTTTAGTTTAATACATGAGGCATTGTGTAACGTTATCCAGCCGGCTAGCTACTGATAGCTCCTGATATCAACAAATGCTCCAGCAATAGTCTAGTGCATAATACCTCCGTTGGCTAGGTAGCTCACGTTAGCTCACGTTAGCTCACTAGTCACTACGAAATGTCCCAGTAAACTAAATAGTTCACTGAGGCGTTGTCTTAACGTTATCTAGCAGTAGCTACAGATAGCTCCTGATATCAATGTCTTATAACATGCGTATTCGAGCCCCTGGCTTCCATCGCATGAGGGCATGCTGCATAGGGTCCAGCTGGAGCGCCGGAGAATCCTTGCATGCTGAATGTAGAGTATAGGGTCCAGCTGCAGCGCCGGAGAATCCTTGCTGGAGCTGGAGGCTACACGAGTATACACACAGACAGTGGAGCTGTTTGAAGATAGCAAGCATTTTGACTTGTTGCGTGGTGGCGATGTCTCGCAGATAATACAACTACAAGTATGATTATATAATATATATAATTTTATTTAAAAAAAAATTAAATTTGGCTGGTAAGAAATATGCTTGGCGGGTAGATTTTTCTCATCTACCCGCCACTGGCCGGTGAGTCAAAAAGTTAATTTCGTGCCCTGACTCTGCATGATTCCATGTTTGCATCAGTGCATTTGGCATTGGTATAAATTCCTTTGAGGTCTCATTTGAAACAATAATGTTTGATCACATTTACATTTAGTCAGTTAGCTGACATTTTTATCCAAAGCGACTTACAAATTCTGTACAATAATAATAATAACTGGACTTTTGAAGAAGTCTTTATTCGGCATGCAGTGACACACATGTGATGGGCGGCACACACACAGGAACACACACACATGCAATTTTTGTTGGGTCGCCGATGTGATTGAGTCTCTGCACTTGACCCATCCCGTCGTCCTTCCCCCCAAGGGCCGCCCAGGAGCAGATAGGGGCATCGGCAAGGGACCGCGCCCTAGGGACCAATCCAAGTGCTCCTGTCCGTCTTCGTCAGGAACACGACAGCGTTAGCGGTCTGTTGTGCATGTTTTTCCATTGGGTTTATCTTATCGGGAAACCCTTGCGAGCACGGGGAGAACATGCCAACTCCACACAGAAACACCCGGGAGATACCCCACCTTGGTACCTGGCAACGCGGAAACCTGGTCCCCAAGCAGGAATTGAACCCTGGACCTTCTAGCTGTTAACCACTACACCACCGTGTCGCCTAACAAGTCAGCAGGAAGGGTACAACTCTGGCCAGTGGTGGTTGGTGAAAATTATTCTAGGTGGGGCGGTGCCATATTCAATCAGTTTCAGTAACTACAGAACAGTATATATTGAGGGCGGCTGGGTGGCGCAGCGGAGATTGCGCTCGTCACCAATGCAAGAGACTCCGGTCTCGAATCCGGGTGTCAGCATTGCCTCCGGCTTGGGCCAGCCGTCATACTGGCTCAATTGGCAGATCCAGCGGGTGGAAGTCAATGAGTGCTAATCTGGACGTTGTGGACAGTGACTCCTACAGGTCGGCACAGCAGAGACAGGAAATGGCGGGGGTAGTGTGAGCCTCCCACACGTTACACCTCGCCAATGAGAGTCCGCGCTGGCAGGTGAAAAGATGTAACAGGCTGCCTCCTCGTGTACCGGAGGGGACACGTGATGCAAGGCTTCTATCCTCCCTACAACCGACCAGTGGGGGGCATATGCGAGCAACGTTCAAGACAGGCGAGGGGAGAATTGGACACACGAAATTGGGATAAGATAAAAAAAAATAAAATAAGGAGAAAAAGTGGATTAAAAAAAACAGTATATATTGAGGAGACTCACTTTTTTTTTGCTGCCGGTAGAACATCACGTACAAATTGGAAGAACCGTTGCATGTTTAGTTAACCCTTCGAGAAGCTTTGTGTTCCGGGCTTGAACTTTCCATAAATGTGTCCATATAAATCCATTTTGTTAGATCCAACACTGTCTGTATGTATCTTGTGATTATTATCAATTTCCGACGACAACAACAACTGTAATCCTGTCTCGTCCATCATTGTTGTCGTCATTAGTCCGCGCACCCCCTAACACACCAATGACTCTGCTTCGGGCACTAAATAAATCGCCCTTTAGGCATCATATTTGAAGACGCTGATTGGCAAAATTTTGTCAGTGGGCGATATTTCTAGCACCCCAGAAGAGAGAGGGGATGAACAGGACACACAAACAATGATTTATATTTTATATATTACACGTTATTGTGCATTTTAAACACAAACATACTTAAAATTAGTAATTATTATTTATTTTAAAAATGTTTATTATATTTTTGCGGTCGAAATCTACTATTATAGAAAAATCCAAAACCACTTTCCACCAGGGGGGGCGTCGCCCTAGCGCCCTCTATGGACCAGCCGCCACTGACTCTGGCAGCTAAAGGTCAGTGACATAAATTGAATTTGATAAATTGAGTTTTAAACTTTAACACATTCTAAACGGCCAGCATTTCAAAACAGACTTTCATTGTGTGTGAGGCTGTTTGTAGAGCTACATCTATACTTTATAGTATTGCTATCTGTCCATTCTCATTGTCAATTGAGACCATAAACCGTCCCTTCAAAATGGCTTAAAGAAATAATTTTTTCATCAATACGTTCTCATTTTATAGCCTCTTGAATATAAGCGTTATATGGGATTTAGACTAGTATATTTCCTGGAAGGCGAGATACAGGGCGCTAAGCTAATAACATTAAATCGAACAGCGTTTCGGCACTACAGAAGCTAGAGCTAAAACTCAAAATGCACATTGTCGGTATTCATGGTCCACCATGAATGCATGAAAGGGGGGGGCGGGGGACGTCGTTTCTGATTATTGATTACCAATAACGGCATTAGCCTCAGTAGCCACATTCGCTGATCGCCTGGTTGGCTATCAAAGCAAGGCCCGATCAGCATGTAATTTACGTGAAAAAGATCTTACCGTGGGCCGGTTGGATCCCCAAAAGGATTTCCCAGTTATCGATCGCCATCTGGTAGATCGATATGTCCATTGGCTGATGATATATTCCTTTACTGTATAGTGAATTCGGCGTCGCAAAAGGTATTCCAAGCTACAGGCTACACGTACTGTATAAAGTCCAGCTAACAGTAAACTCCATTCAAAGTAGGAGGCACCGTTCTGCCACAGGGAACACTGCATCTAGAATAATTAAACTTGAAGACATGGTTAAGTTTCAAACAATGTTAATTATGTTTAGGGCAAGAAATAATACACTGCCAGAAAAACTACAAAATCTTTTTCATTTAGAAAGTGAGTTTAGTAGGAGAAAATACAATTTTAAACATCAGTTTGCACGTACCACACTTAAACAGATGTGTCCTTCAGTTATTGGTGTAAAGTTGTGGAATTCTCTCCATAGCGAGCTTAAGGGATGTAATAGTGTTTATCAATTCAAAAAAAATTATAAAAAAAATATATTTAGTAAGTATGAAAATCAAATGTGATCTGAATTGTGAGATCTTTTCTTTTCTTTTTTTTCTCTCTTTCTTTTATTCTTTATTCTTTATTATTATTATTATTATTTAATTGTTTTCTTGTTTAACTGTGGATTGTGAGTTTCTTGTATAATGGTATAAATTATTATTTGTGTAAATTAGGTTGTACGCCGACCATTAAGTAAATACTTCTTTAGTTTAGGAATAAGGGGCAGGTAACTATAAGATTTATTCTTGTTCCTGCTCCTTTTGTCCATGGAATGTTATTTATGATTGTGTAATGAAGAAACTCTGATTGTATGATTCCATGTGCAAATAAAAACTCTGAACTGAACTGAACTGAATTATCGAGACAGCGCCCCTACGAGGATCTGGCCGGTAATGCACTTTTCTCTCATATGGCTCTGATCAGCTTAGCTTATTTAGCTTACGCTAACGCAACGTTAATTTCGGTATTTAACGCGACGTGGGCATAAAGGAATGGCGAGGATGCAAAGCATGTTAGATGCATTTGACCAAAAAAAAAATGAACTTATTTTGGGTCACAAAATAGGTGGACTCTGAAGCAATGCTGTCTAACGTCTACACACGCTGAGCTACTGTTGTTGTTGGGGCCGAGCGGATATGCTCGCCAGGGGATTTTCAAAATAAGAGTATCAAAATATGAATCGATCTTTTTACGTTGCATCGATCCTATTTGATAATTGATAATAGATCGATATATCGATCTGGATCGATGTATCGTCCCACCCCTAGTAAGAAGGTTAGCTTCTTTTATAAAATTTCTTTCCCGATTATTTCAGATATTTATTGAAGAGGTGTGTTGAAAATGTAAGAAATGTCCCTCTTACATCACAACACTGTTGGAATGGAATCTTGTAACCTATAGGCCTACTACACGTTCAAATGACTGGTTGGTACTTTTGTTTGCTCTGAACTAGGGGTAAAAGTGTTTTACTTTGACTTCCAACACCTGGAATGCCCTCCAACTGACTCTGAAGCTGAAGGTTCTTCCTTCTCTTGCTGCATTTAAAAGTATGATCTCCGACCACGTATGAAATTGCTGATAAACTGTGTCTTGTTTTGTAAGCTCTTCGACTCGTAAATGAGGGTAACCTCAGTATCTTATGAGTTGAAATAAAGGTTTGAAATGAAAATGAAATTAAAAAGTGTGCCTGCACACGTGTTTGGGTTATTGTCTATGTACACTATCTATCTGCACGTACGTGTGCGTGTGTGAGTTTGTGTCTGAGTTTGTGTGTTGTATGTGTGTCGACTAAAAACACACACCTCTTCAAACTATATATGAAATAAATATTGTCTTTTTTACTATTATGTACCTTACATAATGCTATAATACTTATACTACTACCTATCATGCTACTATGTCTTTACTACTATGCACTCAGAGTGTAACACTCAAGTTCGACACTATTCGACGAACAATGCCACTGGCCCATAGTTGTACCCCTCCTGGTGACTTGTTCACAATCTGTAAGTCGCTTTGGATAATGTGTAAATGTTGTTGAGCACATTCTCCGATTATTTGTGGTCGAGGAGCCGGGGAAAAACGAGCATCTCACAAGTTTTTCTGAAATGCACTAACATTTATAAAAGCTGTGACAATAAAATAATCTGAATCTGAATGTCGCCGGCCTTCGCCCCCTCCTGCATCTATTTCAGTGTCTGACGTACGCCCGGCGAGGACCCCAGACACGCACGGCAAACAAACCCACGTCTGAAACCACATCACTCGTGCCGCGGGGACATATAAAACTAACACTCTCTAAGGAAAGGGTATCAAACGGCCATCAAATATCCCCACATGCATCTGTTCCTGCCCCCGGGAGCGAGATGCCAACCGTGACTCATGGCCGTGGCGACACTGGCACCCGCGGGCCAGACAAGAACTCCGCAGCTGGACTGACAATGTGGCATCTGGTCCTTTCTCTCTCTCGGGGGAACCGACGCAGAGCGCCGTAGGGATTCACACGGAGGCAGCTCTGCGGGAGACGTGCGCGGAAAAGGTATCAGGGAGGGTCTGAGGCTGCTCACGGCGACACAATTTAGTCGCGGTCGATGCTTATGGGTTTAGAGGGTTTCTTTGAGTGGATGGTGGCTTGGTTTGGGAGTAACAGAGATTACACCCGCTACTGTATGACGTCCGTGTTGGCTGAGAAAGAAGTACAGTGTGTTGTAACTGAATACACAGGTTTGATTGTGTCCACCGTCGACTAAGAACAAAACTTGTAAGTCGCTTTGGATCAAATGTATTGTCATCATACAGCACAAGTACAGTACAACGAAAATACATTTAGCATCCAACCAGAGTGCAAATGTAACAGTAAAATAGTAAGATACAATGTACAGGTGATTTAAACTGGGTATAAAATATATAAATGAGTACTACTGAGTAATAGTGCTCATCAGATATATGTACAGAGTTGTAGTATTAATGTATGTACAGTTGGAGGTGGGCTTCCCACTCTCCAGGACATTTACAACAAGCGTTGCAGGGGCAAGGCTAAGAGAATAATCAAAGACTCTAGTCACCCAACCAACTGCCTCTTTGAACTGCTGCAGTCAGGCAAGCAATACCGGAGTCTCATGGCCAGTACAGAGAGACTCAGAAGGAGCTTCTATCCCCAGGCCATCAGGATGCTCAACGACAATGGCACTATGTAACAACCCATCATCTACACTCACAGCACACACATCCACACGCACAAACTCACTTTAAATAAACACTCACCATAACACCCACTCTACTCACTTCAGACACTTTATATTTATTAGCAAAGATATTGCACTACAATCCATAGCTCATTGCACTTTACCCTAAGTTGTACCTCATCCCATTTCTGCATTGTACCTCACTGTTACTATTTTTTTTACTCTGTATTGTATATTGTATATATGTATATTGACTGAACACTTTTTGTTTATGTACTTCTGACTTTTTCTATTTTATACTTTTTATCTATTTTTATCTAGCACAATCCCAGGAGCTCATACAGAAAAAAAGCATTTCATGGAAGAGTATTCTGTATTTTACTATGACAACTATTAAACAAACTTGAAACTTGAAACATGAAACTTGATATAGGTATAAAGACATTATGGTAGTAAGTCATACTGGCCAGCAGCATAACTATTAAGAGTAGGTAAGGGATATGTACAGATATACATAGGCCTATAGTATCTACATATATAAAAAAGATTATATTCAGGTATGTACAGACAGATGTGGATAGATATATATACAGTAAGAATAAATATATATATTCAGTATATACAACACTACTGTACATGCTATCATACAGAGTTATATGGGTTGACTATAGTATGAGGTATGTAGTTATGATTACTATGATTACAGTATAGGGCAGTTGTAGACAGTGAAAGCAGTAGGTAGGTATAAATTGAGTATAGGCAACAGAGTTTGTCAGCACAGGGAGAACACGCAAACTCCACACAGAAAGGCCTGGGAGATACCCCACCTGGGTACCTGGCAACGCGGAACCCTGGACCTTCTAGCTGTGATGCGACAGTGTTAACCACTACACCACGTGCCGGATGTGAAGATTAAACCATTACTAGTTAAAGGGAGGGTCCACAGTTTTAAGAAGGATATTCGATTCGTCACAGACTGGGTTTCCTTCCAGTCGAGCTGAAACGCAGTTGTTTCGGTTGGAAGCGGAGAGAGCCGCATGTCTCCCGGTGGAGAAGCCCATAGTGTTTTTGAATTAAAGTTTAGTGTTTTTGAGGCGCATAGTGTTTTTGCTTTTTCCTCTAACAGAATAATCACCTCTTTTGTTAGCTCTTTGTTGGGGTCCTACTAATCACCCCAAAGTACCAGAAAATACCAGAAAATACCAAGAAACTACCCCAAAATACCCCAAAATACCAGAAGATACCCCAAAATACCCCAAAATACCAGAAAATACCAGAAAATACCTCAAAATACCCCAAAGTATACCCCAAAATACCAGAAACTACCCCAAAATACCCCAAAATAGCAGAAAATACCAGAAACTACCCCAAAGTATACCCCAAAATACCAGAAACTACCCCAAAATACCCCAAAATACCAGAAAAGACCAGAAAATACCCCAAAATACCCCAAAATACCAGAAACTACCCCAAAATACCCCAAAGTATACCCAAAAATACCAGAAACTACCCCAAAATACCAGAAAATACCAGAAAATACCCCATAATACCACAAAATACCCCAAAATACCAGAAAATACCAGAAACTACCCCAAAATATACCCCAAAATACCAGAAACTACCCCAAAATACCCCAAAATACCAGAAAATACCAGAAACTACCCCAAACTACCCCAAAGTATACCCCAAAATACCAGAAACTACCCCAAAATACCCCAAAGTTTACCCCAAAATACCAGAAAATACCAGAAAATACCCCAAAATACCCCAAAGTATACCCCAAAATACCAGAAAATACCAGAAAATACCAGAAACTACCCCAAAATACCCGAAAGTATACCCCAAAATACCAAGACACTGAACCCCAAATGACTCCAATAAGCAGGCTAGCACCTTGCATGGCATCTGGCTGCCATTGCTCTGTGAGTGCATGTGTGAATTGGTGAAGGAGAGGCAATTATAAAGCTATTTGTGCAGGTAGGAAAGTGCTATATATGTGGAGTCCATTTCCCATTCCCAAAGTACCACATATTTTCAAAACAAATGTTTATTTTAATATATTATAATCTCCAAATGTAATAACATCTGTATTGAACACTGAACAAACAGTATACATTTTTTTTATCAATTTTATTTTAAATGTTCAACAATAACAAAACAACATCAACAACAATAATAACAGAACAGTATAAAATTTTTGAACAAATTCCAGTAAGGACGGAAGAAAAGAGACAACTATAGGCTATACATGACAACATAACAGGACATTCTAACTGTATCATTACATTACATTCAGGTCCACAAGATGGCTACTTAAAAAACTAGAATACACACTGAACTAGGAAGAACAGCTTTTTCAAGCTTCACACCTTGGTCATGGAATGGGCTACAAGACCATATCCACTTAGATACCCTGGTCTCTCTCAACAAATTTAAATCTGTATTACATAACTTCCTACAAAAAGAATTTCGCTGCTTTCTGTAGTCGGGTCCCAACTGCAAAACTGCTAAATTACTGTATTACCCTGTATTTTACTGTCATACACCTTTACTATTATGTAGACTATTCTGTTTTGTGTTTTTGTGTTTACATGTATTGTATATTGTATACATCACACAAGAACATAATAAAAGTGCATATATACAATATACAATACATGTAAACACAAAAACATTGCTGTCTGATATATTGCAAATGTTATTGCTGTCATCTTGGCCAGGTCTCCCTTGCAAAAGAGATCTTGTATCTCAATGGGACTTCCTGGTTAAATACAAAATAAATAAAAAATTCTGTGTCATCTAAAAAAAAACACATATATAAAAAAAATATAAAAAATTAAATCAAATCTCTTATGAGCATGCATGAAGTGAACATACTTATGTCTTCACTTTTCTTCTTTTTGAAGTTGTTCGCAAATTTTTTGCCGTTCTTTTTTGGCCAGGCTTTTTGGCTAGCTGGGGTACCACTGGAATGCTCAACTGACCATCATTTGATTCTATTGTTTTAGCCTTAGGTACCATCTTAACTTTCAAGAACTTTAAATATAGCTCATTCTGCTCATCTTTAGTTATAGTGTCCCATATGACATTGGGGACCTCATATCTTTTAAATTCTGGCTTTGAAGTATAATTACCTTGGCCATGAAGGCATCTGCGCACATCTATATTTTGAAGTTGAGAAATTTGTTGGAGTTTTAATATCAGATCTGGTAACTTTTGTGGTTTCCAATTAGTAGCCAGCTTAATTACATGATTCATTGCTTCACAATTATTATTTGTCCAATTATCAGGAATCCATTTCTTTCTGTTCTTTGTCTCCATTATTTTCTTTTTCAATATAGGTATTAACTTAGAGAAATATGTAGTGAACTCTGGGCAATTTGATTCTATATATGTTTCAAGTTCAAGTACCTTTTCACAAAAGTCATACTCGTTTTTACAGTAGGTAAGAGAATTCGCATTATGGAACAGCTTATTCTCAAGTACTGCTCTCTTTTTTGCGTCCATTCCCACTTTATGTGTTAGATAATGTTTCACATTATCCCGAATATGTTTTGAACACAAAATATGACTCGCTTCAGGAAACAAAGACTCTATGGCCTTTAAAATTGCCCGTTCCTGATCGGATCCAATAACTATGTCCTCACTGATATTTATTTCTGTTGCTAAATATGCCACCGACAACTTTGATTTCAAATGGGCAAAGAAATCATGGTAAGTCTCAAAGATGCCGTCCCAGTGCAAATACAGTGGCCCAATGAATAATGGTGGCTCTCCAGTCTCTTTCTTAAAGAGTTTTGGGTTTTTGAACACAGTCACTGTTAAGAAGCAAGCCCCCAAATTAAATGTGCGATCCACTCCTAAAACAGATGTAGCATCCTGCCCACAACAAAATCTTCTAACATCTTCTAATTGTTCATCAAAGTAAAGGATGACACAAGGTGGTTTTCCCTTCCTAGAAATTATTTGCTGAACATAATGATTTTCCTGCAACATATTCAGAACTGTCTGAAGCTCATCAGCAGTATTGGTTCGATTACCAGAAGGCCTCTGGTCTTTTGATACTTGATGTTTTATATTCCTGACTTGTTTTAAATCTCGAGGTGCATTTTCCTCATCTTCCATAACTAACTGTGTGTATATCACGAGGTGTCTGGGTTTGTACCGCCTGAGCCACTCTTTCAGTCACCTCTGTTTGTGTTCTGATAAACTGAGATGGATTTTTCTTAGCATTTGCATGATACCCGAGTGTTATGGGGAATGTGCATAGATATTCCCACACTGCAATGTCGGCCCTGTTTACTGGAAAATATCCTGGAGGCCTCTCAATCCATGTTATCCTCCTCATGAAATTAGTATCCCTCTTAAGTTTAGTGTAATAACTTTGGGTAGTTTCTGGTATTTTGGGGTATACTTTGGGGTATTTTGGGGTAGTTTCTGGTATTTTCTGGTATTTTGGGGTATTTTGGGGTAGTTTCTGGTATTTTGGGGTATACTTTGGGGTATTTCGGGGTAGTTTCTGGTATTTTCTGGTATTTTGGGGTATTTTGGGGTAGTTTCTGGTATTTTGGGGTATACTTTGGGGTATTTTGGGGTAGTTTCTGGTATTTTCTGGTATTTTCACAGGGCTGCCCCCCCTCCCCCGCGTTCACTCCCCCTGGTTCGATAGTGTCTCGTCTGCGATGTCACAGGGATGGCCCCCCCGCGTTCACTCCTCCTGGTTAGATAGTGTCTCGTCTGCGATGTCACGGGGCTGGCCCCCCCACGTTCACTCCTCCTGGTTAGATAGTGTCTCGTCTGCGATGTCACAGGGCTGGCCCCCCCACGTTCACTCCTCCTGGTTTGATAGTGTCTCGCCTGCGATATCACGGGTCTGGGCCCCTCTGCGATATCACAGGGCTGGCCCCCCTGCAATGTCATACCCTGGTCTCTCTCAACAAATTTAAATCTGTATTACATAACTTCCTACAAAAGGAATTCCGCTGCTTTCTGTAGTCGGGTCCCAACTGCAAAACTGCTAAATTACTGTATTACCCTGTATTTTACTGTCATACACCTTTACTATTATGTAGACTATTCTGTTTTGTGTTTTTGTGTTTACATGTATTGTATATTGTATACATCACACAAGAACATAATAAAAGTGCATATATACAATATACAATACATGTAAACACAAAAACATTGCTGTCTGATATATTGCAAATGTTATTGCTGTCATCTTGGCCAGGTCTCCCTTGCAAAAGAGATCTTGTATCTCAATGGGACTTCCTGGTTAAATACAAAATAAATAAAAAATTCTGTGTCATCTAAAAAAAAACACATATATAAAAAAAATATAAAAAATTAAATCAAATCTCTTATGAGCATGCATGAAGTGAACATACTTATGTCTTCACTTTTCTTCTTTTTGAAGTTGTTCGCTAATTTTTTGCCGTTCTTTTTTGGCCAGGCTTTTTGGCTAGCTGGGGTACCACTGGAATGCTCAACTGACCATCATTTGATTCTATTGTTTTAGCCTTAGGTACCATTTTAACTTTCAAGAACTTTAAATATAGCTCATTCTGCTCATCTTTAGTTATAGTGTCCCATATGACATTGGGGACCTCATATCTTTTAAATTCTGGCTTTAAAGTATAATTACCTTGGCCATGAAGGCATCTGCGCACATCTATATTTTGAAGTTGAGAAATTTGTTGGAGTTTTAATATCAGATCTGGTAACTTTTGTGGTTTCCAATTAGTAGCCAGCTTAATTACATGATTCATTGCTTCACAATTATTATTTGTCCAATTATCAGGAATCCATTTCTTTCTGTTCTTTGTCTCCATTATTTTCTTTTTCAATATAGGTATTAACTTAGAGAAATATGTAGTGAACTCTGGGCAATTTGATTCTATATATGTTTCAAGTTCAAGTACATTTTCACAAAAGTCATACTCGTTTTACAGTAGGTAAGAGAATTAGCATTATGGAACAGCTTATTCTCAAGTACTGCTCTCTTTTTTGCGTCCATTCCCACTTTATGTGTTAGATAATGTTTCACATTATCCCGAATATGTTTTGAACACAAAATATGACTCGCTTCAGGAAACAAAGACTCTATGGCCTTTAAAATTGCCCGTTCCTGATCGGATCCAATAACTATGTCCTCACTGATATTTATTTCTGTTGCTAAATATGCCACCGACAACTTTGATTTCAAATGGGCAAAGAAATCATGGTAAGTCTCAAAGCTGCCGTCCCAGTGCAAATACAGTGGCCCAATGAATAATGGTGGCTCTCCAGTCTCTTTCTTAAAAGGTTTTGGGTTTTTGAACACAGTCACTGTTAAGAAGCAAGCCCCCAAATTAAATGTGCGATCCACTCCTAAAACAGATGTAGCATCCTGCCCACAACAAAATCTTCTAACATCTTCTAATTGTTCATCAAAGTAAAGGATGACACAAGGTGGTTTTCCCTTCCTAGAAATTATTTGCTGAACATAATGATTTTCCTGCAACATATTCAGAACTGTCTGAAGCTCATCAGCAGTATTGGTTCGATTACCAGAAGGCCTCTGGTCTTTTGATACTTGATGTTTTATATTCCTGACTTGTTTTAAATCTCGAGGTGCATTTTCCTCATCTTCCATAACTAACTGTGTGTATATCACGAGGTGTCTGGGTTTGTACCGCCTGAGCCACTCTTTCAGTCACCTCTGTTTGTGTTCTGATAAACTGAAATGGATTTTTCTTAGCATTTGCATGATACCTGAGTGTTATGGGGAATGTGCCTATAGATATTCCCACACTGCAATGTCGGCCCTGTTCACTGGAAAATATCCTGGAGGCCTCTCAATCCATGTTATCCTCCTCATGAAATTAGTATCCCTCTTAAGTTTAGTGTAATAACTTTGGTAGTTTCTGGTATTTTGGGGTATACTTTGGGGTATTTTGGGGTATTTTCTGGTATTTTCTGGTATTTTGGGGTATTTTGGGGTAGTTTCTGGTATTTTGGGGTATACTTTGGGGTATTTTGGGGTATTTTCTGGTATTTTCTGGTATTTTCTGGTATTTTGGGGTATTTTGGGGTAGTTTCTGGTATTTTGGGGTATACTTTGGGGTATTTTGGGGTAGTTTCTGGTATTTTGGGGTATACTTTGGGGTATTTTGGGGTAGTTTCTGGTATTTTGGGGTATTTTCTGGTATTTTGGGGTAGTTTATGGTATTTTGGGGTATACTTTGGGGTATTTTGGGGTAGTTTCTGGTATTTTCTGGTATTTTGGGGTATTTTGGGGTAGTTTCTGGTATTTTGGGGGTATACTTTGGGGTATTTTGGGTATTTTCTGGTATTTTCTGGTATTTTCTGGTATTTTGGGGTATTTTGGGGTAGTTTCTGGTATTTTGGGGTATACTTTGGGGTATTTTCAAGTTTCAAGTTTCAAGTTTCTTTAATAGTTGTCATACAGAAGTACAGAATACTTTCATACAAAATGCTTCTTACTGTTACGCTCCAGAGACTGTGCTAGACAAGATAGTATCAAATAACATAGTATAGCATGTAATTTAGAAGAAGAAAATGAGGTCACAGTGTTCGGTATAGACATATGTACAATGTTCTGAGTTACCATATAATATACAATATACAATACTATGCAGTGTACTAATGTACAGTACTATATAGTGCAAAGCAGAAATGGGATGAGGTACAATTTAGGTACAATTTACAGTAAGGTGTACGGGTTGTAGTGCAATCCTTCATCAATAAATATAAAGTGTGGGGAGTGGGTGCTACAGTGTGTTTGTTTAAAGTGGGTGTGTGCTATAAAGTGTGTGGAGTGGGTGCTACAGTGTGTTTGTTTAAAGTGAGTGTGTGCGTGTGGATGTGTGTGCTATGTGCGTTTGGTGGTTGTTGTTGTGTAGTGTTCATTGTTCGTTTAGCAGCCTGATGGCCTGGGGATAGAAGCTTCTTCTGAGTCTTTCTGTGCTCGCCTTGAGACTCCGGTATCGCTTGCCTGACCGCAGCAGTTCAAAGAGGCAGTTGTTCGGGTGACTGGAGTCTTTAATGATTCTCTTAGCCTTGCCCTTGCAACGCTTGTTGTAAATGTTCTGGAGGGTGGGGAGCCCCCCTCCAATTGTGCGTTCGGCTGAACGTGTCACTCTTTGTAGTCTGCTTCGGTCTTGTGCAGTGCTATTCCCAAACCAGGAGGTGATGTTGCCGGTCAAGATGCTCTCTATTGTACATGAGTAGAAGTTCTTAAGGATCTTCTGACTGACTTGGAACTTCCTTAGGCGCCTGAGGAAGTAGATGCGTTGTCGTGCCTTCTTCACAACACTGTCAATGTGTGTGGTCCATGTCAAGGACTGTTTTCGGGTAGTTTCTGGTATCTTCTGGTATTTTCTGGTATTTTGGGGTAGTTTCTGGTATTTTGGGGTATACTTTGGGGTATTTTCTGGTATTTTCTGGTATTTTGGGGTACACTTTGGGGTATTTTGGGGTATTTCCTGGTATTTTCTGGTATTTTGGGGTATTTTGGGGTAGTTTCTGGTATTTTGGGGTATACTTTGGGGTATTTTGGGGTATTTTCTGGTATTTTGGTGTATTTTGGGGTATACTTTGGGGTATTTTGGGGTATTTTCTGGTATTTCCTGGTATTTTGGGGTATTTTGGGGTAGTTTCTGGTATTTTGGGGTAGTTACTGGTATTTTCTGGTATTTTGGGGTATTTTGGGGTAGTTTCTGGTATTTTGGGGTATACTTTGGGGTATTTTTGGGTAGTTTCTGGTATTTTCTGGTATTTTCTGGTACTTTGGGGTGATTAGTAGGACCCCTTTGTTGTATGTTTTTACTGAGTTAATAAATAAACAATTTAAAATGTGTGATACAAAAGCCTCTGTTCTTCTCCTTCCTTCAATGGGAACCCTGTGTGGGGATCTAACTCAAAGTTAAACTGAGACTGTAAACCATCTCTCACATCATTACATCATAATAACAAAGCCACATACCCTGCTCCCCTGCAGCCCACATGGAGAAGGTGTTAGGTGGGGGAGGGGTTAGGTGTGTTGCAATGTGGGTAAAGTAGTGCTGCATGCATCGTTAAGAGGAACAGCTCCAAGCCTTTGATGCTCTGTGGCTCAAAACGAGCTATTGTGGTATCACCTCGGTCAATAAGACATAGATTGAAAAGTACCCACCCGATTTGTACTAGTGATGGCTTATTTTGAAGATATGAAAAGAAAGTCTGTGCCTGGTCACATATTCAACAGTAAAGCCATTTTCAAATGTTCTTGAAACATTGACCTATCCTTTCTCTTATAATTTCTCAAACCTCTAATTGCAAGTTTAGCATAATGCTAATGAATGCCACATTTATCTTTGCTTCCAATATCTCAAATACAAAAACCCTAAGTGCTAACCTGCCGTTTGTAACAGAGTCAGTCCTGAGTCCTGACATCACCCTGACTCTGTTCCCCCAGAAGCAGTACTTTGCGTGGTGAGATTTCCACCTCAGGTCAATAAACAATGACTTGTGAACCACCTTGAGCCGCGTGCGAAAGCCAAAGCAAACCCATGAGAAAGTACTGTGCATGTGTGTGTGTGTTTGAGAGAGGGCATAGGCAGACGGATGATAAAAGAAAAGGTCAATCAAAAACCAAAACATGTTTTCCTCATAAACACACAAGCTCAAAGCACCGACTGTCTGGCCACGGTCTCTATCCACATGAAACAAAGGGGAGTCACGGTGACGGAACAAAAACAAGAGGCGTAATTCTGATTGCGCAAGGCTCCTCATTACTGGCTTCCTGGGGTGTCTAATTACTATCTACTTTTTTCTCTAATTTCAAAGCTTCTACTTTTCTGGAAAGCGGGGACATTTGTAATGTATATTTACCTCTCGTGTTCTCTGCCTCTCTTACCCTCTCCAGTCTTTATCGGCTCATTTCGCCTGTTTTTAATTTTAGCGGTTGGCCGCCGATAGTTCTAAGATCTTTTATATCCCTGTATCTTTCGCGATGACCTTGGGGCATCTGTGAGCGATGGTTCGATAGTGTTTCGCCTGCGATGTCACAGGGCTGCCCCCCCTCCCCCGCGTTCACTCCCCCTGGTTCGATAGTGTCTCGTCTGCGATGTCACAGGGATGGCCCCCCCGCGTTCACTCCTCCTGGTTAGATAGTGTCTCGTCTGCGATGTCACGGGGCTGGCCCCCCCACGTTCACTCCTCCTGGTTAGATAGTGTCTCGCCTGCGATATCACAGGGCTGGCCCCCCCACGTTCACTCCTCCTGGTTAGATAGTGTCTCGTCTGCGATGTCACGGGGCTGGCCCCCCCACGTTCACTCCTCCTGGTTTGATAGTGTCTCGCCTGCGATATCACGGGTCTGGGCCCCTCTGCGATATCACAGGGCTGGCCCCCCTGCAATGTCACAGGGCTGGCCCCCCGCGTTCACTCCTCCTGGTTCAATAGTGTCTCGCCTGCGATGTCACAGGGCTGCCCCCCCCCCCACATTCGCTTCTCCTGATTTGATAGTGTCTTGCCTGCGATGTCACAGCTTTTTTGTCTTAGGGACTGCCAGGCTATAATATCACCACCTTCAGTTGCCCCCTTCCATTAAAATGAATACTAGATACACAACCAATCTTTTCACCGTCGACTAAAACACACTTCTTCAAACAGTAATGCACTGCTCACTGTTCTACCGATCACTGCCACCAAGGCACTTCAACTCATTCAGAACACAGCATGATCTCCAATCTACCAAAGTCAGCCCATGTTACCCCACTCCTTAGAGGGCTGCACTGGCTTCCCATCGCCGCACAAATCCACTTCAAGGTCAAGGCGAGGGGAACGGCTACCTCTGGTCAAACGTAACACTTCCGGGATTCTGAAATCAGGGAGGAGATTGCGGGGGGTGCATATGAATGAATGTGGACGAGAGCCGTGATGTAAGTGGTTGCCGATACGGCTGTGGGGGTGCTAGAGACATGATCGAATAGACGTTTATGCGCCTCGCTCTCCTGAACACGGCGTGACCCATAACTAATCGATCAGAACTAAATCGGCAGAGAAAAAGCCCATTTTAAAGCACCTATTCCGCTTGGACATGCGCAGAGTGCTCATGGAGTCTGGACGACGCGAGATGACGCTCGAATGAATGTGGACCGTTCTATCAGAGGGGGGAGCTTCGGTGGCCATGTAAGTGGCTACAGACCGCTGCACTTAAATATAAACATTAGTCTACCTGGAGACTCAATGAGGTAATTGTAGATGTCGCCATAAGACACGTCTGGCCATTTAGTGGGATCATTTTTTCATTATCCTGTTCGGCTGGCCACCGAAGCTCCCCCCTCTGATAGAACGGTCCACATTCATTCGAGCGTCATCTCGCGTCGTCCAGACTCCACACTCTGTGCATGTCCAAGCGGAATAGGTGCTTTAAAATGGGCTTTTTCTCTGCCGATTTAGTTCTGATCGATTAGTTATGGGTCACGCCGTGTTCAGGAGAGCGAGGCGCATAAACGTCTATTCGATCATGTCTCTAGCACCCCCACAGCCGTATCGGCAACCACTTCCATCACGGCTCTCGTCCACATCCATTCATTTGACCCCCCCGCAATCTCCTCCTTGATTTCAATGTAACGCGGAAGTGTAGTGGTCTATGGTCTCTGACTACAAACCCTCAAGACCCCTTCCGTCTTTTGGCTGCCTCACTGCCTCAGACCCACTCCTATCCGAGCTCCGGGAAGGTCATCGAAGAGAAGCCACCTATTCTTAGTCCTTGCTCCACAATGGTGGAACGAACTTCCCACCACAGTTAGGACAGCCGAAACCCGACCAATCTTTCGCCGTCAACTAAAAACACACTTCTTCAATCAATATCTGAAATGAAAGAAGAAAAATAAATGAACCTTCTTACTGTCTTCTACTATCATGCACTCTTCCACAAATGTATCTTCCTTGTCTATATACCTACTATACTAATATGTCTCTACTAGTATGCACTCAACACTGCAGCACCCAAGTTTCAACACTGTTTGACGAACATTGTTACTCAGCTGAAAGAGTTGTACCCTTCCTGCTGACCTGTTGTACAGAACTTGACTAAATGACTAAATGTCAAAAGTAAATGTAGAAAACACGACCTAAGAACCGACAGGAGTTCTTGAGAAACACTGGGCTTTTAGAGAAGCAGGCCCGAGACCAGAAGGCCAACCAGGATAGCCTCCCCAGACCGGGACAGGGGAGTTCTGGATGTCACCTTCACCTCCCTCGACTGTACCACTGAAGTGCCTCCGTAGCGAAGCGCTTTATACTCCCAGCCGCTCGGTTGCCAGATGTGGTCCAAAAAGCCGGGTTCTGGCCGGCAGCTCCCGGGTGTGAACCTGTGTAACTGTATGAGTGTGTAGAAGGACCTCGCTGGAAAACCAGCATACGTGCTCCGCAAACCTGCGCAGGGTAAATAAAGCTGAGAGATGGCACCGATTGGCTTCTCCCTGCGTGATCTTTCCTCCGACCGGACCCCCGCATGATCTCACCTCCGACCGGACCTCTGCGTGATCTCTCCGCTCCGACCGGACCCCTGCGTGATCTCTCCGCTCCGACCGGACCCCTGCGTGATCTCTCCGCTCCGACCGGAACCCTGCGTGATCTCTCCGCTCCGACCGGACCCCTGCGTGATCTCTCACCTCCAACCGGACCCCTGCGTGATCTCTCCTCCAACCGGACCCCTGCGTGATCTCTCACCTCCGACCGGACCCCTGCGTGATCTCTCTGCTCCAACCGGACGCCTGCGTGATCTCTCACCTCCAACCGGACCCCTGCGTGATCTCTCCGCTCTAACCGGACCCCTGCGTGATCTCTCCGTTCCGACCGGACCCCTGCGTGATCTCTCCGCTCCGACCGGACCCCTGCGTGATCTCTCCGTTCCGACCGGACCCCTGCGTGATCTCTCCGTTCCGACCGGACCCCTGCGTGATCTCTCCACTCCGACCGGACCCCTGCGTGATCTCTCTGCTCCAACCGGACCCCTGCGTGATCTCTCTGCCCCCACCGGACCCCTGCGTGATCTCTCCGCTCCGACCGGACCCCTGC
This sequence comes from Notolepis coatsorum, assembly GCF_963971535.1. Lineage (NCBI taxonomy): Eukaryota > Metazoa > Chordata > Actinopteri > Aulopiformes > Paralepididae > Notolepis > Notolepis coatsorum. Next base: position 62,353,820 of record NC_140183.1, read on the forward strand.
GTGATCTCTCCGCTCCGACCGGACCCCTGCGTGATCCCTCTGCGGCCCCCGCGCCGCCGCTTCCCCTCTACCCTTGAGGGAAACACACGATTAATCATCTATGAACGGAGAGCAATAAAAATTGATGCATTCTGAAGAAGCATGAAGCATTTACAAGGTGCACCTGTCCTGCAAAAACTCATCACTTTTATTGACTCTCGTTTTAACCGCGGCACTATCGGAGGACGCCTTCCGCGTTCCTTTATTGGTTTCAATTTATCTGCGAGGGGGGGTGGCGGAGAAGTCTTAGTATCTCTTCAATAAATCATGCATACAACAGACGCGTGCACACACAAACACACACACACACACACACACACACACACACACACACACACACACACACACACACACACACACACACACACACACACACACACACACACACACACACACACACACACACACACACACACACACACACACACACACACACACACACACACACACACACACACGCCCCGCAGCCACAATGAAATGAAACACAATGCCAAGGGCAGATGTGCCCAGACGGAAATAACCAGATGCTTCCCCCCATTGTCAAGGAGAAGCTATGGAACATGTTGCCCTTAAGGAGCATTATGCTGCGATTTCACGGACATAAATCATTCCTTTTTTGATAGAGGTGTGTGGGGGGGGGGGGGGGGGGGGGGCGTCTTTTTAATATTTGTTCCTTTGTTCAGTGTTTGTTCATGTACATGTCAGCCAGCAGGTGTTTCGATTGGTACAATTTCCGCATCCATTAATTTGTTTATTTCATTTAACCTTTATTTAACCAGGCAGGTCAATTAAGAACTAATTAGTATTTACAATGACGGCCTGGCGAGAGGACAAAAGGGCCTCTCGAAGGGTAATGGGGAAAGGGGACAAAAAAACAGAATAAAATAAAATAGAAAAGAGAGGTACATACATCACAGAGGTAAGGGAAATAATTAAAACACAACCAAACAACCAAATAGAATGACAAAATGTAATACATGAAGCAGAACAGACGAATTACAGTTAAAAGGCTGGGTGACGTGTGTCAACAACTCTGCCATAGAGTCCTTAAAACTAGTGAGGGGGGTCAATTTGTCAATTTCAAAGTCTTTCACATGAAGTGTATACTTTGCGATGTCAGAGCCATCTTCCCATACACATGATGATGCTGAGAGAACAGAGGTGTTGAGGTGTTCTGTCCTTGTGGTTTAGTCGTCGGCGCCTTGCACGATCGCCTCCGCGCACGCTGTGTGAATTAATGGGCGAATGTGAGGCATAAGCTGCAAAGCGCTTCGGATAAAAGCGCTTTATAAATGCAGTCCATTTACCGTTTACATCTACATACCGCTTTAAAAAACTCACTCTGCCTGTCTCGCCGGGGAATCCTCACGCCCATTTACACCGTACATAAATGCATCATATGAATGAGTTCAGAGGAAGGACTCCTCACAGGCGCAGACTTCCACCCCACCGGTTCAGGGTGAGGTCAAGTATGTGCGGTCCAGCAGCGGTCCACTCCACCAGAGCTTGTTCCGAGGGGAGAGTGCAGACTGTTACAGAGACAATGGGCCTCGCGGGGCTCTGCAGTGGGAACTCAATAACACCAGGGACTTACACACCCCTGCACAAAGGAAGCTATCGATCCAGGAGCGGAGCGGAGCACTCTGGGTAAAACCCGGCTTTGTTCCCCACCTGGGCTGGTCACAATGACAATCTCAGCATCTCTTCGGAGAAAATATGTCTTCGGCTATACGGTCCACATGCCCGGGAGATTATCTGTCAATAAAGTTACATTATGAAGGAGATTTGGTGGTTGACTATAGGGATCTGTGTTCTTTTTTATTATTATTATTGTAGCGAATAACAAGATGCATGTTATATAGGCAGGAGTCATCACGCAAGACAATCTGAGGGGCACACAATAAAAAATGATGTACGCAGGAGAACCAATAAACACACACACACACACACACACACACACACACACACACACACACACACACACACACACACACACACACATAAATATCTAGAAATACTTCTTTATAGCCATTAAAAGGCATGTCTTTTACTATTATGTACCTTACTACTATACGTATCATACTACTACCTATCATGCTAATATGTCTATACTACTACTATATGACTTGTAACACTCAAGTTCAACACTATTTGACGAACAACGCCACTGACCCTTAGCTGCCAGAGATGTTCCCTTCCTGCTGACTTGTTGCTCACAATCCGTAAGTCGCTTAAATTTTTTTTAAGCGTCAGCTAAATGTCTAAATGTAAATGTTAGACTTTCTTTTGACAATGGGAGTGGGTTTCTTCATTGAGTGCTTATACTTATCATTAGGACACACGTATCTTATCTTCATGAAGGTATTGAACCATAAGCTCCCGGCTAAAACACAGTACCATCCTCTCAACAAGGGAGGTTAGTGGCTGACTATATCTACTCCGAATGTCAATATGAAAGTCTTTCCTAGCATGAGTGTGTCTCTGTGTCCATATTTGTGTCTGTTTCTGTGCAATGTTACTACATTACTCAGTAGTACTAATTTATATATTTTATACCCAGTTTAATCACCTGTACATTGTATATTACTAGTGCACTTTACTGTTACATTTGCACTCTGGATGGATACCAAACCTCCCTGTACTATGATGACAATACATTTGTATCTAATCTAATGTTAACATGTGTCTGTTAGTGCTGTGTGTGCTTGTGCGTTTGTGTGTGTTTTCCTTTGGTCATGGCATGCTTTATCAGGGATGGGGATGTGGTGGGGATTGATGTGTGGGGTGTTTTAAAACAAAGAAATTCTGTGGTATTGTTATCAACTTTGAACCTGTACTAGATACGACTTCAGGCTATGAACCCATTGTGTTTTACAGCTAATACTTATCAGCTGGAAATAAATGCTAAATAATTCAGACGTAAGTAACACATTTTTTTAAAGATTTTAAAAATTTTAAATGTTTTTTATTTCAGTGTTCAAACCTATGTAACTCTATATAAAAAAAAAAGAAAGGCCAGGCTCATGCATGTGCTATGAGTGGTTCAAGAATAACTTTCAAATTACTTTGCAATCGACAGGCATTTTTTGCTAAATGTGCCCGCCTGTCAAGAGGTTAATGCCCTCTCTATTTTATTATATATATTTTTTATTCTATTTTATTATGCCTCCATTTTATTATGTAAAGTTGAGTTGAGGTCAACAAAAGGTCAACAGTAGGACTCAGATTATCACAGTCCTTGTAAAAGAACAGCTCTTTCTCACCAAGGAATCGGTTCCCTTCGTTCGTAGCAAAGAGCAGTTCAAAATAATCGGATCGCTCGCGAACAACCCGTCACTGATGTCAATCCAAAGACAAGAGCATTATGTCGGGTCAGAATCAATGGAGACAGAACCACTGTCCTCTGAGGCAAGGACGGGCAGAGGAACATGATGGAGGAGACAAAGAACAGGAAGTGACATCGATATCTATTTTACTGTCACTGAAGTCGCATGTGAGCAGAAACACAGGCCACACATGATGTTAATGAACACACACAAGACACTGTGGAGGAACAACTGGATGATTCGACCTCAAGTAACTGAAACAAACACTTAGGGCTAGATCCACAAAGAATGGATTGCACGGAGCAAGTTGCACCCTTACTTACAATTCATTATGAATTGAAAATGGGGGACTCTGATGTAAACAAGACGAAAGTCTTTCTCTGGTCTGCATCCCCTTAACAATTGTGTGTATTGAGCCGTACTGTATTGTACCCATTCTGCAATCTGTTAATAAAACGTTCATTCAATCAATCAATCTGCACGGTGATTGATTGAATGAAAATTTTATTAACAGATTGCAGAATAGGTACAATACAGTACGGCTCAATACACACAATTGTTAAGGGGATGCAGACCAGAGGAAGACTTTCGTCTTGTTTACATCAGAGTCCCCCATTTTAAGTAATGGTGCAACTTGCTCCGTGCAATCCATTCTTTGTGGATCTAGGCCTGACTGTCCTCTCCTGAACCTAATTAAATGGTAAATGGCTGCATTTATAGAGCAGCTTTCATCCAAAGCACTTTACAGTTTGTTCCTCACATCTTACCCATTCACTCACACATTCACACACCGACGGCGACCATGCAAGACGAGAGCAATTAGGGGTTAAGTGTCTTGCTCAAGGACACTTCGACAAGCTGCCGGGGAGGAGCGAGAATCGAACTGGGAACCTTGAGCCATTGTCTCCCTTAATTATGCACAATATTTCCAGGGAATATCCTATTTGTTGTGCCCAAACCGAGGAGCGAGAAGCATTGCAACTTCCCCCAACATTTATATACAGTAGCTCTTTTATCCAAAGCGCTTTACAACATATGCCTCACTTTCATTGACACATTCACACACCTGTGTGAATGAATGTGAGGCATAAATTGTGACAGTGTGACAGTGGCTCAGGAGGTAGAGCGGTTGTCTGGTATGGAATGTTGTCGGAATGTTCCTCCCGGGCAGCGTGTCCAAGTGTCCTTGAGCAAGACACTGATCTCAATATGCAGGGTGGCACCTTGCATGGTCGTCTCTGCCATCGGTGTGTGAATGTGTGAGTGAATGGGTAAAATGTGAGGAACAAAACTTTATAAAAGCTGCTATATAAATGCACAATTTACCATTTACACACTGACGGAGTAAATAACCATGCAAGCCGCCGACCTGCTCATCCGGAGCAGTTAAGCAGGTTAAGCGTTTTTCTCTTGCACACTAGGGGTGACAGTGGCTCAGGAGGTCGTCTGGTAATCTGGAGGTTGTTTAAAAACCCACTTTGTATTTCCGACGGTGCAGAAGCACTGCTTCTTGACGTTTCATTAACCCTTTCACTACCACACTACCAAAGGGTTAACCCTTTCACTGCGACAATACAGAAGGTTAACCCTTTCACTGCCACACGACAAAGGGTTGACCCTTTCACAACCACACTACAGAAGGTTAACCCTTTCACTGCCACGCCATGGTAGTGAAAGGTTAACCTTCTGTAGTGTGGTAGTGAAAGGGTTAAAGAGGCCGGTGGTGCAACTCCTGCATGGAGGGGGGTGCAGGGGGAGAAGGAGGAGCAGAAGAGGAGGAGGAGGAGGAGGGCGAGGAGGGGTGCTCAAAGGGAAGGCTAGCGTCATACTGCCATCTAGTGTCGACACCGGCATCAACAGGTGCTGTCCGTGGTGCTGCTCCAGTCAAACCTCACACAGAGGCAGGCACGCACGCACACACATAGTGAACGATCGAACACACACATGTGCACAGACACACATAATGAATGTACGCACATGCACACACACATAGTGAACGAACGAACACACACGTGTGCACAGACACACATAATGAATGTACGCACATGCACACACACATAGTGAACGGACGAATACACACGTGTGCACAGACACACACATAATGAATGCACACACACACATAGTGAACAATCAAACACACGTGTGCACAGACACACACATAATGAAAATAGGATTAAACACTTGCGCACATGCACACACACGCGCCCGCACATAGACGCATACAGAAACACAAAGAAATATTTAAGATAAAATCACACGAGCACTTTAAAGGCTTTATTTGAATCCGTAAATTAAATAAAAGCACACGGACTACTCGGATCAGGTTCAACATGACATGTGGACATCTAAGAACACAACGAGACATGTCTCCTCCACACAGTCTGGCATCCTATTACAGCAGACGGACACGCACACGGGCGCACGCACACACACACACACACGCACGCACACACACACACACACACACACACACACACACACACACACACGCACACGCACACGCACACGCACACGCACACACACACACAGTGAGAAGTAAAAGGTTGTTGTGTAGTGACAATCCTCCACGACGCCCTCTCTCTTCAGTGAAAGGCCGAGCTGTGGGACGTGTAACAATAATATGTTCAGAGACTTCACTTGCTGCCAGTATAGCAGATGCTCCATGCTGCCTAGGTAACAACAGCGCTCTGACCTCTATGACCTCTCAACGCCACATCCTCTCCCTGACCCCCGTGGTGAAGAGCATCACCTCCTGCCCCGATAAAAGCAGGTCAGGATCCCACGGGTCGTGTCGGAGAATTGCGTTACAGCAGTTGTCCTACTCATTCCGTTTTAAGCTGCTAAACCAACAGGGGAAGTGATCCACATTTGTCCTCTGAGTCTTCTGTTCACACCTCCCCCTTCCTCCCCTTATCCTCTCCCCGTATCCTCGCCTTACCCTCCCCTTTCTCTCCCTGTATCCTCCCCTTACCCTCCCTTTCCTCTCCCTGTATCCTCCCCTTACCCTCCCTTTCCTCTCCCCGTATCCTCCCCTTACCCTCCCCTTTCTCTCCCCTTACCCTCCCTTTCCTCTCCCTGTATCTTCCCCTTACCCTCCCTTTCCTCTCCCCTTACCCTCCCATTTCTCTCCCCTTACCCTGAGTAGCCTCCAGCTGCAGCCCTGGAGATTGTTCCAGATTGAGCAACTTCCGCTCGGTCCCACGACATTTCTCCCGGGACAGGACAATGTGCGCTGATTGGCGGAAAGTACGGAAGTATCTCGAAGTACGTCTGACGTATCTCGAATTACGCCTGACGTTTCTCTACGTTAGCGAACGTTAATTGAACGTTGTATTCATAAGATAAGATAAATTCAGCAGCATGGGGAGGGGGGAGGGGAGGTACAGGTAGTAGAAGACATAGAGGTACAGGTCACATAATTATAGTACAGTGGAGAAGTAAAAATAGAATAAAAAGGCAGTGTAAACAATATACAATATTATTAACTCTAATAATAACACGCCTCGCGGGCTCATTATAATACGAGAGCCGTGGGTCTGCATTGTATAGAGCGGATCCCCCGGCCGTATTCAAGCGCTGGAGCGCTTTGCGATGGATCAAAATTAGATAGGAATCAAATGTATTGTCATCATACAGCACCTATAGCTATATAATGGAATAGACTGTATTAATATAGTAGTAATAATAGTAGTTGGCTAGTTGCGCACTTCTGGCCACCTCCCGCAGTGCGCGCATACACACATACTGTATACAGTACGTGCAAAATCAGTTGTCAAGAGCCAATCGCACAGGTTGCCTCATCTCATCTGGCTCTGCAAATAGATCTAGAGTCTGAATATCATATATAGCCTGCTGATGATCAAATCCATTCTGAGAACGGAATGCAGTGCCCGCGACGCGGGTCTTGATTGATTGATTGATTGATTGATTGATTGATTGAAAATTGTATTAACAGATTGCAGAATGGGTACAATACAGTACAGCTCAATACACACAATTGTTAAGGGTATGCAGACCAGAGAAAGACTTTCGTCTTGTTTACATCAGGGTCCCCCATTTTCAATTCATCATAACATATGACATACACGACATACAGATAGACAGTACTGCTACATCTATACATTTATGACATACCAGATTTGCAAATACAGTATTGTTTGTGATACAAAAAGAGTCCAGAAAAGAGAGTATATACATTTGACGTAGAAACTGTACATTGGAGGAGGTTGGGTAGGTGGGGGGGGGGTGGGACTGTACATTGGAGGTGGTTGGGGGGGGGGGGGGGGGGTCGGGTAGGAGGGGTGGGTTGGTGGGGGACACTGTACAACTGTACAAGCAAAACTGTACATTGGAATATTGACAAACAACTCATTACAGAAATATTTCGCAATCATTACATTTGATAGCACCCCCTCGTATATTTTCTGTTAGGATCTCTGTTTAACAGTACTGTATATTTGCATATCGTGTATGTCACAAATGTAACAGTACTGTATATCTGTATGTCATAAATGGCATGTATGTTGTGTATGTCATAAATGTCACTATGAATTGAAAATGGGGGACCCTGATGTAAACAAGACGAACGTCTTTCTCTGGTCTGCATCCCCATAACAATTGTATGTATTGAGCTGTACTGTACTGTACCCATTCTGCAATCTGTTAATAAAGTTTTCAATCAATCAATCAATCAATCAAAGAGTATAAACAACAGTACAGGAATGAGAAACAGTCTAAATGGGTTTAACATTTTAGTTTATTTCATGCGGATATGATCTGTAATACCTGATCGGTACAATATCTACAAACCTGATCAATACAAAACCCTGTGCTCTAACTCAAAATGCTACTAAACCAAGGAACTATTAATGTAAATGTAAACTAAAGTACTAAGGTAAACCAACGGACAAGGACTGAAGAACCTAACAGCTCTTTCTCTAAGCACAGACCGTGCATGTGTGTTACTAGGTCTGCCTTTAAAGCTCCCCAGCAGGTAACCAATCAGCACTAATTGGCTAATTGGCAGGCCTCACCTGCATGCCCGGTGACACAGGAGTGATCAGGCCTCTAGTACATAACACCCCCCCCACCAAACTGGTTGCCCAAGAGGCAACCACTACACAACAACCCATAAACAAAACAAAAAACAACTGTGACCCCTTAGTTGTCAGGGCCACTACCACAACAGCGATAACGGGTACCACAAACACCGGTACTATGATCGTGAGAGGGCGTTTGCTAGCACGTTGTCCCTCCCACGATGTGGCGAATATCCAAGTTATATGCCTGGAGGAACAAACTCCATCGCATCAAACGATGGTTCGAGTTCACCATGCTGCGAAGAAAAACCAAAGGGTTATGGTCTGTATACACAACAAGGGGTAAACTGGAGGATCCAACGTAAACCTCAAAATGGTTCAAGGCAAGAACCGGGTCGGCCCCTGTCGAACACGACCACCGATACCGATCTGTCAAAATTATACTGCAAACCAAAATCAACCTGAGAACTGCGCTTAACAGAACAGAACACAGCACAACAAAACCATAGATCACTGATACCACCACCGCACCCATATCCATCCCACCTGGCACTGGCAGTTCAGGATACTGCACACGTGAACATCCAGAGTAGGCTGTACCGCCTCAGGTACAGCCCCAGTGTACCGGGAACATGGCAGTACGACAGTCACAATAACGTCTGGAACACCATCTAAAATGGCGTCACCCAAAATAACTTTGTCCTGATCAAAATCAAAATGGCTGCCACTCAACAGACCAGGTCGCGAAGGCGGCTCCTGCTCCACAGGACACAGGTAACTAGGTTGACCATCACACCTAGTGCATAGCAGAGAATCAGTGTGGACATGTGGATCAATGTCAGAATCATCAACTGACATACTGGGACCATCCCTGCCCACAAGTGAAACATTAGGGACAATAGAGCTATTGTGGGAAGGCTGGCAGCCTAAGTCAAGCTTAGTAGCCTCTCCAACTAGAACGGTGTCACATGAAACAACAGCACCTCTCATAGCATCCTTCCCACACTCATCCTCCAATTCGTTCGTGGCCTCAGCCACCGTACAGGCTGGGAAGACCTTGAGACACTGCGCTGCCATATCATCTCCTGTCACATGCTTCTCCGGCACGCCTGTCAACTCTGGTTTCACCACTGGGCCTAACACAAAACCACAATCAAGAGAATCATTATGCAGAGGTACATCCACAGTGTGCTTTCCAAAATGCTCAACAGGTACACATTTTAACTCAACAAAGAATGTGTCACTAAGTGTAATGTCCCAAGTCGAAGTATCAACAACATCACTTTTGTCCTTTGACATTTCTCGTGCCACAGCACACACAGGAAACACTCCTGGATGTTTCTGTGCCAGCTCATTAGAGACCTCAGAAACCACAGGAATGGGAGTTACAACCGGAGTAGCCAACACTTTGTCACCAGCCAAATCATTCCCTAGAATGAAGGACACCCCCTTTATGGGAATGTGAGAACATACCCCCACAACAACATTGCCTGATACTAAGGGAGAATTGAGCGTGACCTCATGCAAAGGTGCATCCACAAATCCACCCCCAAAGCCCCGAACAACAACACCGGAATGCAAAGAAGAGTTTTCTGAAAACGGCAAAACCCCCTCCAGAATGAGGGACTGAAAAGCACCGGTATCTCTCCAAATTGTTATAGCCTGTTTGGACTCTAGTGCATTAGTCAGGGAAACAAATCCATTCATCATAAACCATTTCCCCATCCCCATCTAACGTTGGCATAGGCGTCCTGCATATGGTTTCTACCAGAGCCACGGTTCTGAAATTTTTCTGCTCAAGCACCGGGCACCCAGCAACGATATGACCAGGTTCTTTACAGTAAAAACAGATAATCACTTCTGGGAATGCACCAGCAGACCCACCCCGCCTAGGAGGTGAAGTTAACTGACCAGCAGACACAGGTTTTGGGAAACGGCCCCCCTGAACAGGACGCCTATCCCCGGACTCAACACGGTAGTCCTCCAAAAACACGGACTTGTGTGTCAACACAAACTCATAGGCGAAGACATCGCCTATCTTCGATACCCCACGCTCATTTAGATGTGTGGAAACGGTATCAGGAACACATCTTTTAAATTCCTCTAGGAGAATCAACTGCCTAAGCTGCTCTCTTGACTCTGCCTTCTGAGAAGTGCACCACCTGTCAAACAGGTTTTCCTTCTCCCTACCAAACTCAACATAAGACTGCCCCTCCAACCTGCGATAACCTCTAAAACGCTGACGATAGGCCTCAGGGACCAACTCATAAGCCCTCAAAATGGAAGCTTTAACCAGCTCATAATCAGCTTCTTGTGCCCTACCAACTAAAACACATTGCAGCAGCAGTGTCCAGGCGGTATCAGGCCACTTCAATGTGGTTGCCACCCGTTCAAAAAGGGGAAAATATCTTTCCACGTCTTTCTCAAAAAATTGTGGCACCATCCTAATATTCCTGCCTACATCAAAACCGGAACGTGACTCTGGATGCAGAGCACCCGCCTGCAAGGCAGCATGCTTATATTCAAGCTCCTACTGTGCACGCTCGTGCTCCAACAACATTTGTTTCTCCTTAAACTCACGTTCCTCTCTCCTCTCCTCACGCTCGTGCTGTAGCTGCCTTTCCTTAAACTCCAACTCCCTTATCCTCCAGTCACCCTCTACACCAGGTAATAGCGGAGATGCGCCAGACGAAGGAGGCTCCTCCACCCTCTCCTCAAGCACCTGTTCCCTAATGAGCAAAACCCTCAAAGCACCCAAGGCAGATGGTTTCAAACGTTTCTCACTGGGAGTAAGCTCGACCTTGTAGTGCACAGCAAGCTCGAGAAGCTGTTCTTTTGAAAACCTCTCCAACATGTCATGTGAAGGGTGATCCACAAAATCCCTAACGGAAGCCATCTTTTCTGCACCAGCGCCACAACCCGTTCACTTTAGAGTCACCAAAAAGCTGCCAAAAGCACCCCAGTACACACACAATCCACCTAAAGAGCCACCAAAGAAACACTAAAGAACCACTGAAGAACGACTAAAGAACCACGACGAACCACTGAAGAACCATACAGAATGCCAAAGCCACTAATAATAACCATAAAGGGACGCGGTGGCAATGTGTGCTACGGAGCGCACATTCCAAGGACGCAAAAAAAACATAAAAAAAACACACCCACCCCAAATAGACGTGTCATACACTCAGGGTGTTAGGTGCTACCAGGTATGCTCACCAAACACTCAAACAAACAAAATAAAAAATCCAACAAACAATTCCAAACAGGTGCGCCTTCTAACCTGATATGACTACATATGCTTCTACGTCTAAACTGCAGAAAAAAAAACGGCCCACCACATGTCTACCCTAAGGCCCCGTCCACACGAACGCTGGGTTTAATGTAACCGTGATTGTATGTGCGCAGTTGCACTGTTCGGCCACACACAACCGGGGATTTGCTACACTGCAACCGCGGTCTTTTGAAACCGGTGGCCAGGGTGGAGTTGTGCGGTTTTGCAGTTGCGTGTGGGCATAGCAACCGAGGTTATTCCCAGTGTTTACAGCAGAGCTGTCGCAATTATTCCCCATGTTCACGGCAGACCGCGGGGTAGAGAGATTAGAGCAGAGCCAACTACACCAGTGTTTACAGCAGAGCTGTCCCACGTAGCGTTATATGAAAATGATTGTAACAAACTTTTGTTCAAAACGTATCGTCTGTGTTGAAGAGTGTTGTGATCGACTGATGTCTGTTGACGCTCAGAGTAAACATGTAGCTGCAGCTAAACTAAACTCATGTGTTGTCAAGTTATTGTTATAACTTATAAGGAACCCAGTCCAGACTGCATCCCCTTAACAATTTTTGTATTGAGCCGTATTGTATTGTACCCATTCTGCAATCTGTTAAATAACGTTTACATCCATTTCATATCGGTAACGTTACTTCTTCTTCTTCAGTTAATTAATGGCAGATCGCGACCCAACAGGAAGTTTAGTGAGCGTTCAGTCTTTTCTGATTGGTTGAAATGGCCTTCATGTCTGAACAACATCGCCGCCTACTGCTTTGGCATTGTATTACATTGTACTAAATGTATCGGTTGCTGGGTTCCAGCTCTGCCCGTGAGTACGCAGTTATACACGGTTGTCCACCTGTGTTCACCGTGTGGACGGAGTTTTATTTTTTCAAACTTCGGTCATATTAAATCCAAACTCTCGTGTGGACAGGGCCTAAGAAACACTAAATCAAGCCCTACCACACTACCTGTGTTTTCTGGCCGCCCTAATCTACCTACCCTTAAACTAATGCCCTGTAGACCTAACTTTCTTCAACCACACCTGCTACCAGTCAAAGATCATATACCAATCATTTCATTAACCGCCCCAGGAGTACGTGGTGCACAGGACGCTAACCAACAACCAGAAAAGAATGTCCCTATCTACATGTGGTGCCCACTAAACTATATATTTTAACAGCATAAGTAGTCACATCAAATTACAAACAAATACGGCATACTCACCTGTTTGATGAAATGGCTCAGCCCCCACGTTACACCATATGTAACGAACACCACCCAAACCATAATACGATGACACCCCGTGCAACACAAAAAAAAACCACCAAACAAAGTTCTAGGGGTAAAAGATCCCGGACGAGCGCCCAACTGTTACGACCCTGGCTCATGGGTACGCAACCTATGTGTAACCAACACCAAAAACCCTGTGCTCTAACTCAAAATGCTACTAAACCAAGGAACTATTAATGTAAATGTAAACTAAAGTACTAAGGTAAACCAACGGACAAGGACTGAAGAACCTAACAGCTCTTTCTCTAAGCACAGACCGTGCATGTGTGTTACTAGGTCTGCCTTTAAAGCTCCCCAGCAGGTAACCAATCAGCACTAATTGGCTAATTGGCAGGCCTCACCTCCATGCCCGGTGACACAGGAGTGATCAGGCCTCTAGTACATAACAGGGATGTATGGAGGCTGAACTAGTGGTGGACATGTTGTATCTGTTTTTTATTTGACAGTATATCATCTTTTCTCACCTCTCTTTCTCTCTGCACACACACCTATGCCCACACACACACACACACACACACACACACACACACACACACACACACACACACACACACACACACACAGTATGTCCACACACACACACACACACACACACACACACACACACACACACACACACGCACACACACACACACACACACACACCTATGTCCACACACACACCTACAGTATGTCCACACACACACACACACACACACACACACACACACACACACACACACGTTTGTTGATGTGAAATATGGGGACATTACATATACGTATACATGCATTCTGTAACTAACCCTAACCTTATCCCTAAGCATAACCTAACATTAACCATAACCTAACCCTAACCCTAACCCTAACCATAACCATAACCATAACCATAACCTAACACCCACATTTGTACCCATAATGTTTTTGGTACCCATTGCCTGAGTGTGTAAACAGGTCAGTGTCCCCTGTAGTATAGAAATACAAGTACAGCTACAGTATGTCCACACACACACACACACACACACACACACACACACACACACACACACACACACACACACACACACACACACACACTTATGTCCACACTCACGCACACACACACACACACACACGCACGCACACACACACACACACACCAGGCCATAGTAGTGTAACGACACGTCCGTCCACTCTCCTCTGACATAAATCTCCCAGTTCAGCCTCCAGCCCCGGTGCTCTGAAGCAGAGGCGGCTGTGTTCATGGCGTCTCCCTCCCCCGCTCCATAAGTCTTTCTAAGGCCCAGTCCACACGATCACAGGTATTTTTTACACTGTTTTCTTTCAAATTATTCAAAAAGAAATAAACTCTGTCCACACGACGTGGTTTAAACTCCGCACCGAGTGACGTATGTATGTAGTACAATGCCAAAGCAGTAGGTGGCGATGTAGTTCAAACATGAAGGCCATTTCAACCAATCAGAAGGGTTTAGAGTTAATACCGGAAACTGAACTGAAGCCTGGAACAATAACATCCCTCCTTGCTCACAGCCGAATTAGCTACAGCTAGCAACGAATAATTTAAGTGCAATAAACAAAAAATTATACATTCACTGTGTGTTCTGCCTTATTTGTTGATGAAACAAAACCAACATCAACACAATTTAACACCAAGAGCGGAGAGTTTAGTCCTACAAAAAGATCGCAGATTTTGTTAGCTTACGTGCTAACGTAATAATAAAGTAGTAACGTTAACGCTAGTAGAATGAATGGATGAAAACGTTATTTAACAGATTGCAGAATGGGTACAATACAATATGGCTCAATTCGACAGTCTGGAGGTGGTGGCAGTGAGGAGGAAGCTGCATGCTGCATGCTATCCTTGAGAACCCCTGCCACCCCCTCTATGATGAGCTGACCGCAATGCGGTCCACGTTTAGCCACAGACTCACCCCCCCCCCCGACATCAGTGGCGGCCGCCACTGGGGGGCGCTAGTGCGCCGCCCCCCCTCAGGCCCTGCCCTGGTTATATGAGAGAACAACAAGAAAAATAATTTTTTTGTTTTTTGTTTTATAGCCCTATAAATAATATAAACATGTTTAAAATGAATAATATTTACTCATTTTAAGTATGTTTGTGTTTCCAATGCACAATATAACGTTAATATATAAAATAAAAAATTCTCGTTTTCCTGAACAGGAAGTGACTCACTTTTTTTTTTTTTTTTTTTTTCGGCCCGGGCTAGACGCGATAGCGCTCTGAGTGCGCGTCACTGTGTGATCGCTGTATCCGTAGCAGCCAATCAGTGCGTAATGCGTTGTGCGTTGAAATATGACTATTATGTTGGAATCCGGGCGCGATTTGAAGTGGTCTAGGCAGCAGCGTCAAGAATTTCTGTAGCCGCATTTCGCGGAGACGCTCTCTGATTGGCCGACGCCAGTATTTTTTTCCGTAGCAGCATTTCGCGGAGACGATCTCTGATTGGCCGAATCCACTTTCTAATGTTCCAATTCTAGCTTATTCTAGGTTGGTGGTAGATAGTTGTTGTTGTTGTGAGATGCAGCTGTTTGTCTTAGAGCGTGACTGCAAGTTCTTTAGACGGTTAAGCTTAGGCACTCTTTCAAAGTTGGTTAAGGTTAGAGTTTGTCTTAGAGCATGGCGATAGAACGCCAGGTAGTTTGCAGTCTGTTCGACGCGGAAATGGACAAAGAAATCAAACTACTTGTTGTGTGGTGCTAACTGCTAACAGCTAACAAGCTATATGGCAGTCTGGACAGTGGATATACATCATCACAGCGGATTATACACTTTATCAAGCCCTCCGGCTTGATATACATCAACAGTCTGGGGAGTCGGGACAACAGTGAGTGGACCACGTAAACAGTGAGTTAATTCGGTCTCTCTCTCACTCTCTCTCTCTCGCTCTCTCTCTCTCTCCCCCTCTCTCTCGCTCTCTCTCTCTCTCTCTCTCCCTCTCTCTCTCTCTCTCTCTCTCTCTCTCTCTCTCTCTCTCTCTCTCTCTCTCTCTCTCTCTCTCTCTCGCTCTCTCTCTCTCTCTCTCTCTCTCTCTCTCTCTCTCTAATTTCGCCGCGGGTAGAGCATAACTGTTATGGTTTGTAACCGACCCCAATCGCACAACACAAGACAGGTATGAGAGTAAGCCAAGAACGGGCATTTATTGAAAACAATCAGAAAAAAGGCACTGTCCCTTTAAGGGAGAACACCAATACTGGATAAACAAGAAAAGGGAAAGGCCCAGTGCCTTTAAGAGGCGAGCTGGCTAAGGGGAAGGCAAAGGGAAGGCTAAGGAAAACAGGCCGGGGCAAGGGACAAGGCAGGAACAGGGAGGAACTAGGAGGAACTGGACAGGGAGGACTAGGAGGACTAGAGAGGGGAGACAGGGACAGAGGCCCGCGGAGGCGGGCTGGGGACAGGGAGGACTGGGAGGACTAGAGTGGGGAAACAGGGAACAGAGACCCGCGGAGGCGGCTGGGGAGTGGGAGGACTGGGAGGACTAGATAGGGAGGACTAGGGAAAAACAGGGTAAGGCCTTGGAAAAAGCATTAATGAAGTTGCTGCTCTGCAGCCTCTCCCGGGATGGTAGTCTGGGGAAGCAGGTGGGAACATCAGAGCCGCTCTGCAGACTTCTCTCGGCAGATCTCCGAGGTGGGTAAACGGAACCGAGAGGGAGAGAGGGAGTGGGTTAACTCAGTGCAGTTGGAACAGAGCAGGTGACAGGAGAGGTGACTTGTAACCAAAAACGGAGTTATCCAAGTGAAAGAATCTTCGGTGTGTAAACACACAGTGAGTCAACGTCCCAAACACAAAACCACGTGATAAATATCTTCGGTGTGAAAACACACAGTGAGGCGATGTAAAGGCCAAAATATTATCCCAATGAAAACAATCCAAAAAAGGCTAAAACGCTGGGTGAGTGACTGTCTGATAAAAAGCTGGAAATCTTCAGTGTCTTATAAACACGAAAAACGGAATTGGATCAAAGACAGTCATAAAAAACTCACCCAGGCGTTGTGCGTAAAGAGCGTTGGAACAGAACGGGGCGAGAGCGTCGCCACCGGGGAACCGGTTGTCCAAGCGGAGGTCAGAGTGGTGCGCGACTGCTTGGAGTGCGCGCCGGTACGAAGGGCGCATCTGGCGCGGAGGTCTGAGTGGTGCGCGACTGCTTGGAGTGCGCGCCGGTACAGAGGACGCATCTGGAGTGCGTCTGCGCGGAAGAGCGTGCCAGGCTCGGAGGTCTGGATGGTGCGCGTCTGCTTTGAGTATGCGCCGGTACGGAGAGCGCATCTGCTGCGCGGAGGTCTGGGGTGGAGATCTGGATGCGCGCCTGGAGTGAAGAGCGCATCTGCTGCGTGGAGGTCTGGATGCGCGCCTGGAGTGAAGAGCGCATCTGGTGCGTGGAGGTCTGGATGTGCGTCAGGACGTCTGCTGCGCGGAGGTCTGAAGTGGATCACTGGGATACCTCCCGTGGAAGTCTTAGAGAGCGTAGTCCAGTGTCTCCCTCAGGCAACGGCGACAGGAGGCGAAGGCTGGAGCACATCTCACGCCGGAGATGAAAACAGCATAAACAGACAGAGGACCTCCCGAAGGAGTCTTGGTGATACGGAATGATACGGCATGTTACGGCACGACCCGACGAGGGACAGAGGGGAAGAGCCAGGTACTTAAAGCCCAAAGGGGTGCTAATTAGAATACACATCAGGTGCGGGAGGTAATTGATAATCGAACTAAAAGTGTGAGTTCGGCACCAGACCAATCAAACACATAATGACAGGTAGTACAAGGGTGTGGCTGCTGAGAGCAAACGAGAGTAACGAACGCGAGGGTGGGGGCTAGTGAGGTGAGTGCAATTGATTAACAGAAAACTAAGGAAAGAGCGAGTAGGCTTAAAGGAACAGGGCGAGTAGGCTGAGCAGCGGACAAAACCTCACAATAACCACTCAGACAATGAATGGTAACTTGTTTAAAATGACAATATATACACATGTGTTTCTTATTGAATCGATCTGAGAGAGAGAGAGAGAGAGAGAGAGAGAGAGGGAGAGAGAGAGAGAGGGAGAGAGAGGAGAGAGAGAGAGAGCGAGAGAGAGAGAGAGAGAGAGCTGTGCGTGTTTGTGTTGGGCTATTGGAAACGTGGTTGCATTTGACTGACTGTGATCATATATTGATCGATGGCAATGGTGATAATATTCGCCAATGCGTGCCTTGTACATGTTTGCAAAATGTTTGGTATAGCGCCCTAGTGGCGAAGCATCCACGAGCCGCCACTGCCCGACATACCATAAAGCGCTTTGGGCAGTCCTTGTGCCGGTGGCAATCAGGCTCCCAACCAAGCAAGCAGGGCCAGGACGGGCCAACTTCTGTGAACTGGAGGAGCTGGGTTGTGGACTGTAACAAATTAATTTAATTATTTAACAACACATTCATGATTGGACTTGTTTCTTTTCACCACTCTTTTTAGCTCTTTTTAGTCCTATTTTAGCTATTTTTATCCCTGTGTACTTGTCCATCTGTTTTAACACATATGTTATGTATAAACTGTTTTTAATTGCTGTTTTAAATTGCTGTTACGCTGCTTATGCTGTAAAGGACATCTTAATCTCCCCTCGGAATAAATAAAGGTTTTCAATTCAATTCAATTCAATACAAACAATTGTTATGGGGATGCAGACTGTTATAGTTTGGACTGGGTTCCTTATAACAATAACTTGACAACACATGAGCTTAGTTAACCGCAGCTTCAGGTTTACTCAGCGTCAGGTCAGGAATGCGACAACAGACATCATCAGTCGATCACAACACTCTTCAACACAGACGATACGTGTCGAACAAAAGTTTGTTACAATCATTTTCATATATAACGCTTCTTGGGACAGCTCTGCTGTAAACACTGGAAATAACCTCGGTTTCTATGTCCACACGCAACCACTGCAACCGGGATGCGCGCAAAACTTCACCCTGGACTCCGGTTTTAAAAGACCATGGTTGCAGTGTAGCAAAACCCCGGTTGTGTGTGGGCGAACAGTGCAACCGCGCACATTAAGGCTCGGTTACATAACACCCGCGTGCGTGTGGCAAGGCCTAAGGCTAAGGCGGCTGTGTTCAGGGCGTCTCCTCCCCCGCTCCATAAGTCTTTCTGAGGCTAAGGCGGCTGTGTTCAGGGCGTCTCCCTCCCCCGCTCCATAAGTCTTTCTGAGGCGGCTGTGTTCAGGGTGTCTCCCTCCCCGCTCCATAAGTCTTTCTGAGCTAAGGCCTGTGTTCTTCGGAGGTCAGGGAAGATCAATGTTGACTCCACGGCGTAATCATCTGAGGAATAAGATTAGCATATCTTAGAGCCAATTGAGTCGTCTCAGCGGCGGCCGTGGGGAGGGACGGGTGATTAAGGATTGATTGTCCCAGCAGGAGCGGCGGTGAGATTCTGGAGAGCCGGATAAAGGCTAGAGTTAAATAGTGAGTGAGCGAGAGAGAGAGAGAGAGAGAGAGAGAGAGAGAGAGAGAGAGAGAGAGAGAGAGAGAGAGAGAGAGAGAGAGAGAGAGAGAGAGAGAGAGGGGGGGGGGGGGAGAGACATTATGTGTGTTTGAGAGAGAGAGAGAGAGAGAGAGAGAGAGAGAGAGAGAGAGAGAGAGAGAGAGAGAGAGAGAGAGAGAGAGAGAGAGAGAGAGAGAGAGAGAAAAGAGAGAGGGAGAGAGAGACATTACGTGTGTTGAGAGAGAGAGAGAAAGAGAGAGATAGACATTGTGTGTGTTTGATAGTGTGAGAGAGACATTGTGTGTTTGAGAGTGAGAGATAGATTCAAAATCAAATCAAATCAAATTTATTTATAGGGCCCGACAACACACGTTAATGTCCCCATGGGCCGTACAGGTCTTCTTTAAACAAGTCAAGAAGACAACATAACAATAAGTCAAGAACAGAACAAGAACACCATAGGGTCCAAACATTTTTATCAGATAGAGAGAGACATTATGTGTGTTTGAGTGAGAGAGAAAGAGAGATATACATTATGTGTGTTTGAGAGAGAGTGTGAGAGAGAGAGAGAGAGAGAGAGAGAGAGAGAGAGAGAGAGAGAGAGAGAGAGAGAGCGAGAGAAAGGCATTATGTGTGTTTGAGAGAGAGAGTGAGAGAGAGAGAGAGGGAGATGCATTATGTGTGTTTGAGAGAGAGAAAGAGAAAGAGATACATTATGTGTGTTTGAGATAGAGAGAGAGAGAGAGAGAGAGAGAGAGAGAGAGAGAGAGAGAGAGAGAGAGAGAGAGAGAGAGAGAGAGAGAGAGAGAGAGAGAGAGATTTAAGCATTACATCACGTGACAGAGTGTGTTATAGAAATTAGATCACGCCTATGGGTGGTCGTTAGACCCCCATAGGCGTGATCTAATTTCTATAACACACTCTGTCACGTGATGTAATGCTTTTATACAATGGCCGAATTCATCCAACCTTATTGCTATACAATAAACACACATTAATTGAAGATTTATTAACAAAACCATCCGCAGAAAAAGTAGTTCCAAAAAAATAAAAGTTGCCTCCATGTGGAAGCAGCTCGAAGGTGCGCTGTTTCAAGGCAATAATGAAGTGAGCGTGTTTTATTGGTTTGATTGATTGATTGATTGAAAATGTTATTACAGATAGACAGTGCTTACATCTTTATACAATTACTGAATTCATCCAACCTTATTGCTATACAATAAACACACATTCATTGAAGCATAATGGAGATTTATTCACAAAACCATCCGCAGAAAAAGTAGGTTAAAAAAAAGAAGAGAATTTTTTATTACATTTTTTACCTACTTTCTATAGAAGCATCTAAGAATGAAGTGAGCGTGTATTTTTGGAATGATTGATTGATTGATTGAACATTTTATTAATGTCCGCCTTGTTTCTAACTGGTTATGCAGGCCCTCTTTCGAAGTGGTTTATGCTTAGAGTTTATCTTTAGAGCAGGGCGATAGACCACCAGCCCTGATTCCAAACTCTAAGCATAACCGACTTCGAAAGAGGGCCAAAGCATAACCAGTTCGAAACAAGGCGGACATTAATAAAATGTTCAATCAATCAATCAATCATTGCAATAACACACGCTCACTTCATTCTTAGATGGCATGCACCTCCGAGCTGCTTCAAAGTGACAGTGAAGTGAGCGTGTGTTATTGGATTGATTGATTGCTTGAACATTTTATTAACAGTGAAATGAGTGTCCTTTTGATGAATGGCATCTAATAACAGACTTCCCACGATTTATATTTTGTTCCACAATGAGTCATGACCAACCAATTACATAATCCAACATTGTGTAAGAAACTAACACATTCCACGTGACAGAATCGTTTTTGAATGAGTCGTTATGATGCTATCAACACATCCATTCGTAAAGATTATTGTCCGCCATCTTGGTTTCATTTCTAAAAACTCGAACTGGCGGAGTGATTGTAATTCGGTTGTGGGCGGGTTCTGGATCACGAGCGTGTGTTATGAGAAATAACCACGTCTAACTTGACTGTTTCAGCCAATCAGAATCAAGAAATTTGCATGCCATTGTATAATGTATATTAATATATCATTATAAAATCAAACCTCTCCTCATTCTGTATGAATGCAGCTGCCGGTACCTAACGTATATAGCCTACCTGGTACTACATTGCAAAATATTCGTACATTGTCTCAAAGTACAGTACAATGAAAATTTGTTTGGCATCCAACCAGAGTGCAAAAAAACAGTAAAGCGCAATAGTAATATACAATGTACAGGTGATTAAACTGGGTATAGAAAATGTTTTACTACTGAGTAACCGTGCTAATGGTAGTAAGTCATACTGGCCAGCAGCATAACTAGTAAAAGTAGGTAAGGGATGTGTACAGATATAGATATAGTATCGACTACCGATACTATAATATAATATATATACGGTATAGGCAGCATTATTGTACATGCTATCATACAGAGTTATATGGGTTATAAAGCAGTTGTATATAGGTAGGTATAAGTAGGTATATAGCGCCACTACTTCCTTAGGGGCCTAAGGAAGTTCAAAGTGAGTCAGAATATCCTAAAAAACAGCATCCTGACTGGTAACATCACCTCCTGGTTTGGGAATACACGACCGCACACGACCGCAGCCGACTGCAGAGAGCAGCCCGATCAGCCGAATGCACAATTGGAGGTGGGCTTCCCACTCTCCAGGACGCGTATTTACACCAGGCGTTGCAGGGCCAAGGCTAAGAGAATAGTCAAAGTCTCTAGCCACCCAAACAACTGCCTCTTTGCACTGCTGCGGTCAGGCAAACGCTACTGGAGTCTCATGGCCAGTACAGAGAGACTCAAAAGGAGCTTCTATCCCCAGGCCATCATGATGCTCAATGACTCAATGATTCAATAATTCTATGCAACATAACCCACCCATCCATCTACATACATTGCACACACATCCACATGCACACACTCACTTTAAACACTCAATTTAACATTCACTTTAGACACTTTAAACAGTTTCAACACTACACCATATTTGTATCTATTTATTACAAACATATTTCCATTACATCCCTACCTCATCCTTGCATTTTTGCATTTTAAACAGCTTGCATTTGTACTTTATTGTTTGCATTTTGTACTTCACTTTGTACTTTAGTTTGTATGGTGTTTGGCCTTTATTAGTTAAACTGTTTACTGTATGAAGCACAATCTCAGGAGGCTCATACAGAACCAAGCATGTCACTGTATGTACATGATATGTGACAAATAAAACAAAACTTGAACTTGAACTTGACAGATTACATGCAGGTATATTCAGACAGATATGGATATAACAATGTTAATATTCCAGTACAGATATTTTGATAATGGGTTTCAACCTCAACAGTGGCTCGTGTAGATACTGAGAAAACTGAAAGAAATGCATTATTTATCGCTGAGCCAAGGGCTTTTAGACGTCCGCCGACAGACGGGTTGAGACCTCATTCAAATGTCCAAATGGAGAATCAGATATGGAGCGCCTTGTCAGCAGAGAATTCAAGTCGCTATTTTACTTCATCTTGCAGGAGAATATCAACAGATACTTATCGCCAAACTTTTTCCAGTTCTCCATTTTGGTTGTTATTGGTGGGATGAAGGGGGCCTTTTCCACGCTCACTCACTGAACTCAGCGTTTGACTGGGGTCGGTCGATTCAGCTATTCGTTTTGAGAAGCTCTTATAAACCTTATCTTACCTGATGGGATTTTTCGTAATCTGTTATAGGCTATTAGATTTTGTGCTTTTGTCAAATGTGGTATTTGTTATTGTACAATTGCTCTTTTCTCCTTTTATGAAGTGCTCAACTGTATTAAAACAGACTAAATAAAAGTAACTTATTATGGTGACAGAGCTGATATTCGAATGCTGAGCAAATAATACATTTGACAATTCCACTGTTGAAATTAGAATTTTAGTTGGTTTTTGAAAGTAAATGGTCTATGCCTATTGTAGATTTGTTTGCTTGACATAATACACATAATATAAGGAATTGCTATTCTGGTAAAACAACATCAAAATGGTGAAAAGGCATTCCTTTCGTACCAAATCTCAATATCATCTGAGCATTTGCAGTTAAATGTAATATGAATGTAGGGTTTTTCTTGTTAACTGGATAAAATAAAGTAATTTTACTAAAAAAAACTATGTATAGACTCATACAAAAGTAATCCCTCTCGATCACTTGTGACCCACTAGAAGTGTGGGGTGGTGTCTTTATGAGCTACTAGTAGTGTGTGGTGGTGTCTTTATGACCCACTAGTAGTGTGTGGTGGTGTCTTTATGACCCACTAGTAGTGTGTGGTGGTGTCTTTATGACCCACTAGTAGTGTGTGGTGGTGTCTTTATGAGCCACTAGTAGTGTGTGGTGGTGTCTTTATGACCCACTAGAAGTGTGTGGTGGTGTCTTTATGGCCCACTAGAAGTGTGTGGTGGTGTCTTTATGACCCACTACAGTGTGTGTTGGTGTCTTTATGAGCCACTAGTAGTGTGTGGTGGTGTCTTTATGACCCACTAGTAGTGTGTGGTGGTGTCTGTATGAGCCACTACAGTGTGTGATGGTGTCTTTGTGAGCCACTACAGTGTGGGGTGGTGTCTTTATGACCCACTACAGTGTGTGGTGGTGTCTTTGTGAGCCACTACAGTGTGTGGTGGTGTCTTTATGACCCACTACAGTGTGTGGTGGTGTCTTTATGATCCACTAGTAGTGTGTGGTGGTGTCTTTATGAGCCACTACAGTGTGTGGTGGTGTCTTTATGACCCACTACAGTGTGTGGTGGTGTCTTTATGAGCCACTAGTAGTGTGGGGTGGTGTCTTTATGAGCCACTACAGTGTGTGATGGTGTCTTTATGAGCCACTACAGTGTGGGGTGGTGTCTTTATGAGCCACTAGTAGTGTGTGGTGGTGTCTTTATGAGCCACTACAGTGTGTGGTGGTGTCTTTATGACCCACTAGTAGTGTGGGGTGGTGTCTTTATGAGCCACTAGTAGTGTGTGGTGGTGTCTTTATGACCCACTACAGTGTGTGGTGGTGTCTTTATGACCCACTACAGTGTGTGGTGGTGTCTTTATGACCCACTACAGTGTGTGGTGGTGTCTTCATGAGCCACTAGTAGTGTGTGGTGGTGTCTTTATGACCCACTACAGTGTGTGGTGGTGTCTTTATGACCACTATAAGGCTATGGTTAGACTAGTGTATTCCTGGCGTTTTTTTATACGTTTTTGACGACGTATGATGTCCTATCTACACAGAAACGCGTTTTTTGGCGTTTTTTTGTGGATACGGCTGAAACGCAAAATTGTGTTTGCGTTTGGAGATACGCAAAAAAAACGAGTCGACAACAGCGTGTAGTCAGCACGCTAGCCGTTGTTGCGAAAACGCCCATGCGCAGTAGATACCATCTGCGTGCCCTTCCGGTGACAATGACAACAGTGTGTGTGTTTGGGACAGAGCTCCGTGTCCCAAATAGCTTCAGCTACCATGTGTTGTCAAGTTATTGTTATAAGGACCCCAGTCCAAGCTACAACAGTCTGCATTCCCTTAACAATTGTTTGTATTGAGCCGTATTGTATTGTACCCATATGCAATATGTTAAATAAAGTTTACATCCATTCATTCTGCTAGCATTACCGAGTGCATGAGCAGCTGGCTAACGTGAGCTATCAGGATTCAGACCCTGTTAGCTCAGAGTTCCTCTTTCAACTTAACAAGCATTAAACAAAATGGCCCAGTCATCTATTCACCTTTGTTTAATACACACAGCGTTGTCTCTAATGTTATCTAACTACTGATAGCTCGCGATATCATCAGTTTTGTTGCTGGCTAAGTAGCGTGAGCTAACGTTAGCTTCTAGCCACAATGCTATATTGTTATAATGGCATACTCCATTGACGTTAGCATGCAGCTAACAATGCTACCGAGCGTTTTTTAGACTAAAACTATCCGCTCTTGGTGGTCACTTGTGTTGATGTTAGGTTTGTTTCATCAACAAATGACAAGCAGAACACACAGTGAATGTATCCGTTTTGTTTATTGCACTTTTATTAGGCTTTGCTGGAAAATTATTGCTGCATTGAGTAAACAAGATGGTGGCGCGGCATAGGCTGCCTTATTGACATTTTCTTTGGTGGAGCTTCCACCAAGAAGTGTATTGGCACATTCGTTCTGATTGGTTGAAATTGCCTTCATGTTTGCCACCTACTGCCACCTACTGCTTTGGCAGTGTACTACATCAGTGTGCTTGGCTGACAAAAACGAAAAAAAAACGAAAGTGTGACTCGAGGCGCATGACGTCGCGGCGATACGCGGCGATGCGTATAAGAAAACAATACGAAGATGATACGAAAGGTGTAACCTCAGCCTAAGTGTGTGGTGGTGTCTTTATGACCACTATAAGTGTGTGGTGGTGTCTTTATGAGCTACTAGTAGTGTGTGGTGGTGTCTTTATGAGCCACTAGAAGTCTGTGGTGGTGTCTTTATGACCCACTAGTAGTGTAACTGCAATGCCTAGTTTGACAGTTTGATCTTGCATTGCTATGTAAACACCACATTGTTTTGGTGGTGCTCTACTTAGTATGCCTTTAATGAATAATGTGTATAACAATTACTTATTTACTCTCTCCACCTCTCAATCTTTGTCGGTTAACTCAAAGACATCAGTATCTTTGGTTAACAAAACCACTGCCCCATTCTCCTCGATTTTAGATGGGTTACTGGGAACTAATAGTTTGTACCATGTTGTCTAGGAGTGTAGCAGTACACAGAAGCCACAGTTCGGTACGTACCTCAGTTTTGGGGTCACGGTACGCGTTCAGTACAACTGGAAAAAAGCAACAAAAATTGCAAATGCATTTATTTTGAACAGACCGTGGTGCAAGTTATACCTAAGTTATCTATCTATCTATCTATCTATCTATCTATCTATCTATCTATCTATCTATCTATCTATCTATCTATCTAGATCCGTCTATAATTCCATCTGTTTTCGGGCCCCATCTATTCAATGCCATGCTTTAAAAGATAGGAGTCCGTCACCTTGTTTGTAGAGCTATAACTATAATCTATATTATAGCTATGGATACAATACTATGGTAATTTGACAGTGACTTTCTTCCGGTCAACATGCAAAAAAGAGAAAATGTTTCCATGCATACATTCGCGCGTTATACCGTGGTGAATATAAGTATGTTTTTAGATCGGTCTGGGGTAATTCCTGAAATGCTGAGGAATAGCCTTATTCCTGTATTATACTATAACCGTTGCCGTTTCTTGCCTGGACCCGCTATTATTCTCAAATCAAAATCATAGGTATTATGTTTCATCATGAATGCATGAAAGGGAGGGGGGGGGTCGTTTTTTGATGCTTTGATCGCCACCAACGGTATATGTTGTGGACTAACGTTACACACACACGTTCGGATCGAGGTGAAGACATGCTTGGATCAACGCAAGATTGATATCAGTCGGGCATATTTTGCATGAAACGCCTGTCGATTGCATACCCAAAGTAATTTGCGATTTATTATACTTTATACTTATAGCACATGCATGAGTCTGGTTGCCGCGTTGCCAGGTACCCAGGTGGGGTATCTCCAAGGCCTTACTGTGTGGAGTTTGCATGTTCTCCCCCCATGCTCACAAGGGTTTCCCCTCTCAATAAGATAAACCCAATGGAAAAACATGCAGAACAGTTCACTAACGGTGTCGCGTCCCTGACGAAGACGGACATGAGCACTTGGATTGGTCCCCGGGCGCAGCCCCACGCTGCAACCCATGTCTGCTCCCGGCTGCCCTTGGGGGGAAGGATGACAGGATGGCTCTAGCACAGAGAGACATATCATCGGCGACCCAATGCATGTGTGTGTGTGTTCCTGTGTTCCGATTAGCTACCACTGAGGGTAGCTACCACTGAGGTTAAGGTAAGGCTTAGGTTCAAAGCAACATTTCAGGTGAAAATTATCATGAAGTGCACCAACTAGGGTGTATGTGTGGGGGACGACGACAATGACAACACCTCATGTTCATGTAGGCTATTTAAGGGTGGGTTTTCCAATACGGTTGAGCTCACTGCCTGTGTCACTTTGAGCTTGAGAGAAGGCAATTATTTTCTGTTCAGACACACTGAGGCTTGAAAACGCGCTGGAGTTCTTAATTCAGATAATAACACTCGACACAACGAGATGCTCAGAAACAATTTAGCCATCGTTCGTTCTGCATTGTCAACCGCAGATGCTGAGGAATGGTTGATTCATTCATAAATATGCACATATAAATTCGTACCGCTGACATTAAATGTCACAGGGAACAGGAAAGTGGCCTTTATGCGTTCAGTACAAATTGACGTTGCAGGGTATGAAGGGGCTATGAATGTGAATGTTTGAGTGGCTGTGAATGTCATTACAAAGTCTTCCATCGAGCCTCTGAGCGGCCAGATGTAAATCAGGTTCCTTGTCCCCCACCCTGAGAATCGGGGGGGGGGGGGGGGACTACAGATCTATCTCTGTGTGTTCGTTAAGTCCATTCGTCACACTGTAACGTTGGCTTTGTGCCACTAGGGGGCGGTCTGGCTCTGTAGGCTCTGGTCTAGGATCAGCTCTCCCTGTCCAAACCCCAACCTTAACCGTTAGTGTGTAAAGAAGATAACTGACCCCGGACCACACCCCGGTATTATTTTACTGTAGGATGCAGTGTCAGCTTCCAGGATGGAAACAGTTAGCTTAATCGTCACATGTATGTGAATGCTAAACAGATTAGCGCCATATTCCCGGAGGTCTAGTTAAATAATAACACAGATTTGGGTGGTCTAACCTAGTTTGCTAGTTAGTCGGTTAGTCAAGATTGCTAACCAAGTAGGGTCCATTTGATTTGGTAGTTATAGCAAAACATTTAAGCTAATGCGAACCATTTAATGTATGTGAATGGAAAATGTGAAAACCGTTAGCGCCGTAACTGGGGAGGTATAGTTAAATAATAACACCGATTTGGGTGGTTTAACCTAGTTTGCTGGTTAGTCAATTAGTCAAGCTTTCTAACCAGTAGAGTTAATTTGATAAGATTTGGTAGTTTATGGCAGCAAAACGTTTTAGTGATTGAATGGAAAAATAAAATGGCACTTGAGGTGAAAGGGAACCGTCAATCAAGCTTGATCTGACCAGTGACCACGTCCCCCCACAATCCACAGAGAAATGGTCTGACCAGCCAGATGACCCAGGGGGGAAGGGGAGGGGACTACATCACTGGTGGAGGACAGACACATTTACTTGTTTATTGCGGCCATTACCCGTGTATTCATACATGCTCACTCCAGATGCCACTCCGTTCGGTTCAGATCGTTAAAGTGTGACTGACAGATGCCAGAAGTGATTAGAATCCACTGGAGGGAGGGAGGTGGATGTTCTCTCTGCAGCTCTCAGACGTCAGCCATGAAATGAAACAGACACTCGGAATAAGTCAACAGCTCAGCTCTAATATTCCATCACAAATGCTGTTTACGCAGACGGTCTGGATTTAGCACCTGGCCCCAGCCGGTAACCATATGTGCTCTGGACTGATGAAGAAGAAGGACTCTGCCACGCAGCCAATGTTACACCGGGGCTCCAGAAGGTGTCATATTTTAGTATGCAACATTGTACTATTAGTACTTAATGTTTATGCCTATTCTTATGTCTGCACGTTTATGTTGCACTACTTTTTATTGTCTTTTATACCTATTCTTATGTCAATTGTTCTTCACTATTCTTATTCTGTCAATTGTGTGCTGATTGTATGCCTATGTTAATTTTATACTAATTGCTGTGCGGCACTCTGGACTGCGGTCCATGTGTGAAAAGTGCTACAGTATATAGATCATTATTCATATTTATTATTATTATATTGTAGAAATGTGTGCATTAAAATGTCTGTAAAGTCTCAACGACATTGAAAATGAGGGTGACCTCGATTGTCTTTTCGAGAATAAATAAAGGTTGTTTGATATTATCCAGCCACTTCACTGTCACCCTGATGCAGTCTGAAGGACTTAGACAGATGACCCCCTGCTGCTTGGGAGTGGCATAGACCCACAACGCCACACCTGGGAGCGTCTATTCGAAAGGCAACCGGTTCATGCGTTTTGCTAATCTGATTGGCCACTGACGTTTCTGGTCATGTGACATGTGCGCCCAATCGTGTGACGCGCCCATTTCTGCCTCGACCAGCAGCAAACGACCTAACGCCTAGTTTATCACTGGTTAAGCTTAGGCGACTCTTTTGAAGTTGGTTAAGGTTAGAGTTTGGAATCAGGGTTGGTGTTCTATCGCCATGCTCTAAGACAAACTCTAACCTTAACCAACTTCGAAAGAGTGCCTAAGCTTAACCGGCGAAAGAACTTGCCATCACACGATTGGTGCAACCAGAAACAGCAGTGGCCAATCAGAGCGCAAAATGCGAACCCGGAAGCATGAAGTTGCCTTTCGAATAGACGCCACCTGGGAGCCAAAGGCAGAAGATATCATTCATTCATTTGTCATTTCCAACCCACCCATCACGCTTGGGTTTGGAATCAGTCGCTCTGTCCCTGTGGACAAAGACGAAAACTCTATCCAACTTCTATACTGAAAAGAATGTAATAATAATTATAATAATAATAAACTTTATTTGTATAGCACCTTTCATACAAGGATTGCAGCTCAAAGTGCTTCACACCAGTAAAAGAAAAATACATAAAATTGGCAGATCAAGAGCAATACATAAAGTGCAGACATAAAATAGATAGCAGCAAAATTGACAAAGTCAAGGTCAGGAATAGAACATTAAATCACATCGTTTTTCATATCTAATATCTAATATCTTAATAGCCCTTTTTGTTTATGGTTTGATTATCACTGATACATATAATATAGATAGTAGATGTTTAGTGTAAGAGCCATAGGTCTTTCTCATATACTCCACCTTGTCCCCCGTTCTAAGGTACATTATAGAACAATTACAGTTCTGAATTACTTTACAGAACAGTTCTGAATTACTGAACAACAGCAATAAGTATGTTTACTTAAAGTTGTATTTCTTTTTAGGCACAATAAATAATAAGAAAGCCCAGAGCAGTACTTCGCTCTTAATACTTTGAGTTTCATTACAAAGTTCACATGGCAGGAAATATTCAATCAACTCAATCAAGTCTTTTGTTTCATTTTTGGCACTGGTCACACATGCTATTGGATGCTATGACAAATACAAACTTTGTCTGTTGTTAATCAGGTCTGGCACTGTGGTCGAATCCATAGTATATTTCATATTTCACCTACATACCTACAATATACGTTTCACATACATATCACATATTCTCTTGAATGTGACGCATTGAAGCAAAGAGACTGTCTTTGAAGACGGTTACTATCGTTCATAATAACATAAATTAAGACAGTTATTCAAGTTCACAACAATGCTCTTTCACAACAGCCACATAAGAAAAAACATGGGTTTCATGAGATCATCATAAGAAAGTTCAGAATAACATATTTCGCAATAAAGCCACAAATACAAACTCTGCAAAGACATCTGGGGAAACAAACACACACGCACACACACAGATTTGGAGAAATAACCTGAGTAATTTTTTGAAAATCACAAGATAAGATGAAGGCAGAGGTCAGAAGAATGACGTCCATTTCACTATAAATGCTAGCTCAGTCTAGGGCCGGGAATCACATGATCGTATTAACATAGACTGAAATAAACTTTTGACAGTATGTCACGTCATTTCATTTCACCAAGAGAGAGAGGGAGAGAGAGAAAGAGTCTCCTGAACACGGGGAGACCAAGCACCTACTCCCCATGCGCATGCGCAGATTGCCCACGGAGTCACTGGATTCTCCAGAGTTCTAGGTTTATCAATCTGCGCATGCAGAGTTTGGGGAGTAGGTGCAAAATAGTGACTATATGCTTGGCCGAGAAAGTGCAGATCGACTTGGGATTGGTCCGTCTGTGTTCAGGAGACGTATAACAGTCTATTGGATCATGTCTCCATCACCCCTACAGCCGTAGCTACGACCAATTAATACTTTCTGCGCCAACAACGAGTTTACTCGTTATTGGCCGCCAGCGGTTGAGCGCCAACAACGTGTAAACTCGTTATTTGGTCAGTTTTTTTTTTTTTTTTTTTTTTTACCTGTATGTTGCCGTTAAAAGGCATACTGGGACCCCAAGGGTGCAGTACCGGCCAGATCCGGCTAGGTGGCAGTATCGAGAGTGCAGTAAACCCTGTTCCAGACCGCGTGTTACGTTTAAATCCCTCCGGGCACTAAATTCAGACGGAGCCGAGTAAATCGCTTCATCCGACCACTTTGAAACGCATCTGGCACACTCAATCCATAAATTGTGGACCAGTCCGGGACCAGATGGACACCAATACTGGAAATCGCAATCAGACAATTGGAATATTATTTTTGGAATACCACCAATGTCCCCTCCGATACACGAGGAGGCAGCCTGTCACATCTTTTCACCTGCCAGCGCGGATTCTCATTGGCGAGGTGTAACGTGTGGGAGGCTCACACTACCCCCGCCATTTCCTGTCTCTGCTGTGCAGGCGTACCCCAACCGACCTGTAGGAGTCTGTTACATTCAAGCCTAAAATATGGCTCGTGTAGGCCTTGAATGTAAAGTGGTGGACACAGGACACTGGACAAGAGTTTATAAAAAAAAACAATATTTATTTGAACAGCTATCTAAATGGACAAAAAGAGTGGGAGCTGGGTGTTCCAGACTCCAAAGTTCAATAACAAAAACGAATGCACATAGGCAAAAGAGAACAAGCAGCAAAAAATAGACAGAGAAGCAGTGAGAGCAGGTGAGACTCTGGAGAGCTGAGATATCTTGTGAAGTGGGAGACACTGCAGCCTGCACTCTGCTCTGCTTTGTAGGGTGTGGTGCCTCATCACCACACCTGGGATAATTACAAGAACGGCCATTTTAATTACATGGAAAACAAAAACAACAGGAAGAAACAGTGTGTCAATCACAGACCACCAATTAGTGACAGCACACTTAAACACAATGTGAATATGCACCACAGACAGTAAGTATCCCTCCACCATGTGAAAGTAATACGTAACACCCCCTCACCCGAAATGTATGTTCTTCTCCCAACTATAGCCCAAAGAAACCATCACCAAGAGAATGAACATAAATAAATAAGGGGATACTTACCAACCTTACCTATACCAAAAATTACACAACCACACATACTAAATACAAGCAGTGCCTGTACTGTGTTGAGTGTGAGTCCCTTTTATAGAGTCACACTCAACTGTACACCAAAAATTATTGTGACCCATTAACTGATATGGGTCACCACCATAGAGTGACAATGGGTCGGCCCCTGTCAAACACGACATCCCCACTGGAGAACATTCGACAATGTTGTTAAAGACAAGAAACAACACTGTACCGACTCTCAGGCAAGTGAGCCCCCTCCAACACGTATGCTGCTGGACCCAGATGAATTGGAGCTGGTGGAACCACCCGATCAGGCTTCACCATCCGGTCAACTAAACCCCACTCAGCCTCTTCCGAGGCGCAAGGCCTAGAAGTCAATCCACCCACCAACAAATCATCCCACACAAGCTCCACACCAACAGGCCTCTCCACCGATACAGACCTGTCAAACAGAGACAATAAATCGGAATCAACATGAGAGCTAAGCTCACTGCGCTCAGGACAGAAAACAGGAAAACAAAAAAACACGTCTTCCTGGCACTGCCACCGAGTCCGCCTCCCCCATTCCTGGCATCACCAGTTCAGGAGAGAGTAAAGCAGGATGAACCGCCACAGGCACGTCATCCTCACTGCTGAAACACAGTAAACCATCATTCACAGAAACAGTCACGACAGTCTCACCACCCAAAATAGTGGCACAAAAATTAGCACTGCCATGAGCCAAAATGTTGGCACACACAGTAACATTGTCAGGAATCAAAATGGCGGCACACACATCAGCAATGTCATGTTTTAAAATGGTGGCACACACATCTACAATGGCAGGATCCAAAATGGAGTCACAAAAAACAACACGGTCATGCCATTTTGCATGCCATTGTATAATACAGAACACACGATGGGTCTGCAATAGTGATGTTAAGATTCACCGATTCGCATCGGTGCACCGGCATAAACTTTCAAGATGCGAGTGCACCGGTGGAATAAGTGCGCATCGGCTAGAATTCAGGTTGAACTCACCGTTAGCATCTTTGCTTCGGTCGAAACCGATTCACATATAATTTCCTCTCATCCACTTCTGTCAGCAGTGCACTGCACACAGCAGATACTATCTTTGCTTCGCTACTACAGAAGGCGAGAGCCGTGTCACAGTTATCAACAAACAGTGGAAGTCGAGGAGGAGACATGACCAACTGGCTAACGTTAGTAGCCGCTGGCTAACGTTAGCCACTGTTAGCTGTTTAGCTAACGCTAAACTATCTAACTAACTAACGTGACTCTGCAACACCAGTTCCATTAGTGAGGAAATGGGGGGTGGGGGGTATATTGACAACGCTTGACAACAGGTTCAAAGATAACTTCACATTTATTGGCAATTCGTTTCTTTATATCGCTTCCTCCAGGTTCAAACTGTGCTGTTGACAAAATGCCATCATGGTGTGGTTAGCTACGGAGCATCAGAACGCTCAAACTCAAATGGGCTCTCTCTCTCTCTCTCTCTCTCTCGCTCTCTCTCTCTCTCTCTCTCTCTCTCTCTCTCTCTCTCTCTCTCTCTCTCTCTCTCTCTCTCTCTCTCTCTCTCTCTACGTTCAATGATTTAAAGTGGCCAAACGTTACAATATAAATACTAACTGGATAGTTGATGATAAAATTTTTATTTCATTATCTGAAATATTATAAAATCATTAAGTCTGCTATAAGCCATTATCCCTTTGTGTGTGATTATTATTGTCTCACAGTAGTGTGTGTATATACATTGTGTGTGTGTGTGTTTTTAGCTAAAGTGGATAGAAAACACAGTACTGTGCAAAAGACTTAGGCACCCAAGAGTCGATTATTTAATTCTTTATAATAATATAAGCTGCATATAAGGAATACAACCAAATCCTCTGTCATACCATAAAATTGTATCATTATTTTGCATCGTGTTGAATCGCATTGTATCGCCCCGAATCGCATTATGTTGAATCAAATCGTATCGAATCGTATCGTATCTCAACAGGGGTGAATCGTATCGCATCGCCCGGTGCTTCAAATGTATCGTTAATGTATCGTATCGTTGGCACCGTATCGAGATGCGCATCACATCGGCCTCAGTGATGGAGATGCACCTCCCTAGTCTGCAAACATCGCTAAAATGGTCAATAACGCTGGCGCCAGGTGGTACAGATGGGGAAAGTGTGTGGCGCCAAAAGAGTTAAGAGGACAATGTATAGCAGCAGGGGGGGACAGATGCCGGAGCCATCTTGTTACAGGAAGCCGCATGGCAATTCACCAAATAAGGTCCTTCGCCTATTCAGGCCCAAGAAGGAAACCCCATTATGTTTATGTAGCATCCTGAATATTCTGCTAAGTATTCAGAAGTGCTGATTAACTGTTACTTTCCCTGTGTGTGTATAAAGTGTGATAAACAGTGTTCCTTTTGATATCTCGCCCGGTCTAATAACGAGGTGAGGTGCTACTCTTCTCCGGCTTCATTATGGATCACTAACATAACATTGAAGCATCTTTCTCCCGTGCTGAAGTGGGCCTATAGTGGGATCAGTTGCGGTTGCCAGCAGGGGGCAGTGGTGGCAGTGGTGGCAGGTGGAGCGGAGGAGAGAGGGAAGCAACGAGGAAGAGAGGATTACCTGGGAGCCGGAGCACCAGGAAGCTCTCTTCGGCAGTGAACTCGACCATGAACAGTCGCCGCGGGCGTGTGCTCAGGAAGAGCCCCGTTGAAGGAGTGATGTTGAAGAGCCCCGTTGGAGAGCGACGGGTGATAAGAAGTACTTGCTAGTTGACGTGTTATACTAGAAGTACCAGCGCTAGTGTGTAAGTAAGCGATACGGAAAGAAGGACTAACGTCCATAGTTATCGGGTTATAGTAGTAAGTGTGCAGTGTATTAGCATGCTGCTAACGGCTCCATTTGACTCCAGTAGACTACCGGGCGCGCGGCACTGAAGACCGGTGGTACAGTCAGCCACGTTGCGTTAGTAGTACAACCGATAGCAGGAGGGTGCACTCAGACCCGAAGTTTAGCTGTGTTTAGGGTAGCCAAACAGTATTAGCTCGCGCACCAGCATCAAACAGCAGCCAGCAGTGGACGTCTCCCCGACGCCGCAGAGGACGCCTCTTCCCACCAGCAGAGGTCGCCACCACAGCACGCTCCTCCAGTTCACCACTGCCCATGGTGTTCACCCCAGCCCGCTGGCTGTGCTCGCGGGATCGCCCGACGCCATCTTGTCACCTGGACGAGAGGTGATAAGAGTGGGTCCGCCATACGAACGGTACCTCGTGTGCCCACAGCAATGTCCATTCAAGCGAACGCTAACGACCAGTGTCTAAGGGGTACCCCAAACAATATAAGCCGGCTTTAGTGTAGGTTTTATTTGGTAACGTGGGCCCACATTTAACTGGTTTCTTTTGTATTTTTGTATTATTGTATTGTTATTTGAATTCCCAATGAACTACCTACTTTGTACCTGGGTCTCCCCTAATCCAAGCGGGGTTATTATTAATGTATTGAGCACGCAGTGCCTATGATGGGAATAGTGTTCCCCTACATTACCAGTGAGAGCACCTGGTGCCGTTTATGAATAAGTGCTATATGAATAATCTGAAGTACAACTTGTAACTGATAAACTGACCAGGCTTTACATAAAGTAGACGTAATTGGGAGCACTGTGTGTGTGTCTGTTTCTTCCACATATGCTAACCTAACCCCTGGGTAAATACTTGTGACTGGTATAACTATTTAACCCTTCCACCCCATTCACAGCATATTAATTAAAGGGTCTATACAGGTGGTCAAGGAAGGGTACTGCTTAAAGGGAAGCCCAATAACACTATTGAACTGACAGTCACCGGGTGTGGGAGGGCTGTTGGAGGTACTGGGGGAAGTGAGAGTGTGTGGGGAGCTACTGCTGACCGCCTTGGAAGGCGAGGGAGACCAGAGTACCATTCCCCAGGTTAGTAAATCCTGGGCCCCATCCACTCCTGCTGCACGCCCTCCAGAACGACGTTCCGGGCCAAAGACGGGGGTACATATAGATCCAACTCTATAGTATCCTGCTACCAGGTGGCTGTGTACTACTACTCCCATAAGCAGGGATAATCCATCCTTCTACATTTAGTATAAGGGGGCTTTCACACTAGCCATTCGTGGTAGAATCAGAGCACGATCGCACCAAAATAAGTGTGATGAGAACGCTCCCCCCCGTCACCGGGGACGCTGATTCGCTCCAAGACGGGACCGCTGGAATAGGTGGTCTCGGGTGCACACCAGCGTCCCCGACGACGGAACGGGCGTGGTGTGCAAGCTAACTGTAATGCTTTCATGCTTGCTTGAATTTTGGGCAGATAAAAACATACAGCAACAACTGGACAATACCCACAAAAACGATATTTATGGGCAATTTGGCGAGTTCAGACCTCAACCAAACGGCTCAGTGGATCGATGAAAACTTCGAGATGAAGCCACGTTACAAGCCCAAGACTTCCCTGGATCACATACAGTTAGGCCTGGCAATTCTTTTTGCAATTGCTATGTCTATACATTGGTGTCTTGTTCGAATGCATTTATTTCTATAGACTGATGTATTTTTCTTCCACGAAAAATGGAGCCTCTGATAATTATTGCTCAAAACGTAAGCTGTAAAAGATAAGCTAAAACGCGTACAAAGCCACTTATTCTGAGATGATAATTCATGTATCTGGATAACCAATGAACGGATTTTGTCGAGGCAGGTAGCGTTATTTCGGGAAAATTGATATCTATAGTCTGGTGTATTTTTCGTCCACGAAAAACGGAGGCTGTAATAATTATTATTGCTCGAGTGTCTCTATGAATAATAATAATTAGAGCCTCCATTTTCCGTGGACAAAAAATACACCAGACTATTACTGTAGATATCAATTTCCCCGAAATAACGCTACCTGCCTCGACAAAATCCGTTCATTGGTTATCCAGATACATGAATTATCATCTCAGAATAAGTGGCTTTGTACGCGTTTTAGCTTATCTTTTACAACAAATAACACGTAAAAGACAAACGCATAGGGCGGCCGGGTAGCGCAGCGGACTAAGCATCTGTTTACCACCACAGAGCCAGTGGGATCGAATCCGGCTGTGGTGCCTCCGGCTTGGCCGACTGTCCATTCTAACACAATTGGCAGTGTTAGCGGGTGGGAAGCCGGCGTTAGACAAACGCAACATTCATTCATTTACTTTGCATTTATTTTAAATTTGTTGGACCTTATGGTGTTCTTGACTTATTGTTATGTTTCTTCTTGACTTGTTTAAAGAAGACGTGTCCGGCCCATGGGGACATTAACGTGTGTTCTCGGGCCTTACAAATAAATTTGATTTGATTTGATTTGATTTGGCTTTTCTCCAGCGCGACCAGCGCGTCTTTCGTTGGATTGGCATGTCTAATAATGCTAGAAAATGTGCGTGCATGGGTACAACAGATCAGTCAACAATGTCGAGCTAAACGTGAAGAAGATGAGGGTTCAATATATTTTCCGTGGTTTGATGCAGTGGACAGCATAATCTGCCAAA
The DNA here is from genome assembly GCF_963971535.1 of Notolepis coatsorum. NCBI lineage: Eukaryota > Metazoa > Chordata > Actinopteri > Aulopiformes > Paralepididae > Notolepis > Notolepis coatsorum. The sequence goes on from NC_140183.1 coordinate 62,392,011, forward strand.
ACCAACCAGTGATCCCTCCGTTGTTTAATCACTACCCACAGTAATGTGGCCGGTTAGCCCATCCAAAGCAAGGCAGCCCAACGTTGTGACTAGTTGTGTTCAGTGGGACTATAGCGATCAAGTATATATGCATATTATCTTTTACGTTGTTCGTTATATGTTTTGTCTATCTGTTTGTTATCTATGTAATTAGCGCGCGGCATGACCATAATGTATTTAGTGTAGGAAAAGTATCCAAAATCCCGCCTGTATCTAACCCATCGTGTAGGTTTAGCTGGTACATTACTTCCCGAGGTACAGCGAAAATGTCCTGTGTAACTGTTTTGGTTAATTCAGAAATATATAGACTAAAGGCGGCTGCGTGGCGCAGCGGACATTGCGCTCATCACCAACGCAAGAGACACCGGGTTCGAAACCGGCTGTCGGCGTTGCCTCCGGCTTGGGCCGGCCGTCATACTAACTCAATTGGCAGAGTTAGCGGGTGGGAAGTCGAAGGGTGGTAGTCTGGTCGTTGTGAACAGCGACTCCTACAGGTCGGTTGGAGCGCCTGCACAGCAAAGAAAAAATCGCGGAGATTGCATCAGCAATTAGATCTATGCAAAGTGGCAAGTCCCCGGGGCCAGATGGCTACCCTACAGACTTTTACAAAAAATTCTCAGTCCAGCTATCCCCGCTGCTGCTATCCGTATTCGATGAATCATTCTCAACTAATTCTCTTCCTCCAACCATGCGCCAAGCAGTTATCTCCTTAATCCTTAAAAAAGACAAGAATCCACTTGAATGCGGCTCGTTCCGTCCAATATCCCTCCTTAATGCCGATGTCAAGGTCCTCGCTAAAGTACTGGCTCGCCGCCTGGAGGGGGTTCTCCCCTCCATTATCTCACCGGATCAAACAGGCTTTATCAAGAACCGGTACTCTTTCTTTAACACCAGACGACTCATAAATATCCTTTATAGCCCCTCTCCACCCGGAACACCTGAGGTGGTCCTCTCCCTTGATGCTGAAAAAGCGTTCGACCGGGTGGAGTGGGGCTATCTTTTTCATGCCCTCGAGAGGTTTGGATTTGGCCCTAAGCTCATAGAATGGATTAAAATTCTATATACATCTCCGATGGCTGCCGTTCGCACCAACAACAATCTATCCACCTACTTTGAACTCCATAGGGGTACGAGACAGGGATGTCCCTTATCTCCACTCCGTTTTGCGATTGCAATGGAGCCCCTTGCGCTGGTTCTGAGGCAGAACACCGATATCAAGGGGATCATGCGTGCAGGCTCGGAGCATAAATTCTCACTCTACGTGGACGACATGTTGTTGTATATATCACAACCCCAAACGAGTCTCCCTCAGTTAATGTCCCTACTTGCAGACTTTGGCAAAATATCCGGCTACAAAATCAACATTCAAAAGAGCAAACTGATGCCTGTCGGAACCGTAACGGGTCGAATACCTCTGAGCTCATTTCCGTTTAAAATCAGCCCTAAAAAGTTCAAGTATCTCAGGATATGGATCACGCATGAACATAAAGACCTATATATGGCTAATTATCTACCTTTATTATCTAATCTGACAAAATATATTGAACGTTGGGACCCCCTGTCACTCTCCTTGGGTGGGAGAATCAATACAATAAAGATGAACGTATTGCCAACATTTTTATATGTATTCCAGAGTCTCCCAGTCTTTCTGACTAAGACATTCTTCTCCAAGATAAATAACCAGATATCTTCCTTTATCTGGAACAAAAAAACGCCCCGGATAAAAATAACTATGCTGCAGAGACCCTGCGCAATGGGTGGGATGGCGCTTCCCAACTTTATGTACTACTACTGGGCAGCGAATATAAGATAATTATTATACTGGGTAAAGGGCGAGGACACAGCTCCCTGGTGGACAGTACTGGAGAGAGCATCGGTTAAATCCACCTCCCTGTCTGCCTTGCTATGCGCTAAACTCCCGTTCACACAGCCCATGTCTAGATTTACCTCTAACCCAGTTGTCAATCACTCGATAAAAGTATGGAACCAATTTAGAAGAACCTTCTCCCTTAAGGAACTATCGCTTGCTGCACCAATCACAAGAAACCACATGTTTATCCCCTCAATGATGGATAAGGCCTTTGACAGTTGGGTTGGAAGTGGAGTGATTGCACTGTCTGACCTCTATATAGACAACAACTTTGCCTCCTTTGAACAGCTGGTACAGAAATACAAAATCCCTAGGTCACACTTCTATAGATATTTGCAACTCCGGAGCTTTGTAACTTCAAACTCGGACTGCTACCCATTGTGTCCTCCTGCCTCTCTTTTAGACTCAATCCTGAACTGTAAATTGATCCAGAAACAAGCTATAAGCAGAATTTATGAATTACTTAATAGAAGCAACTTGACACCTCTGGATCTCCTTAGGGGCAGATGGGAGAGAGACTTAGATGAGCCAATCACACAGGACACATGGGACAAAATAATACAGGGGATTTTCTCTTCCTCCATATGCCTTAAACATGCTGTTATCCAATACAAAATTGTACACCGACTGCATTGGTCTAAAGACAGGCTCTCTAAGATATATCCCGACATAGACCCTCTATGTGACCGCTGCAGACAGGCTCCAGCCACTCTGCTCCACATGTTCTGGACGTGCCCAAAGTTGCATACCTATTGGCAGGTCATCTTTGACACCTTCTCTAAGATATTTGGAAAGGTAGTAGAGCCATCTCCATATATTGCAATATTCGGAGTGGCCCCAACGGACATCCACTTTAGATGGTGGGAATCTAGAATGCTGGCCTTCTGTTCACTATTGGCCAGAAGGCTAATACTGTTCAAATGGAAAGACCCAGGTCCATCGGTGTACGGCCACTGGACGAGAGAGGTCATGTATCATATTAAACTGGAGAAGATCAGGTATACTGTCAAGTCTAATATATTTAGTTGATCATCTCAGTTGATATATGCGTCAAGGTTTAAACGCATTGGTGGTATATAAATATGTTTTTAAAGTGGGGGGGAAAAAAAGGGTGAGCAGCTGTGTCACATGCGACTACTCCATGGTGGGGCTAGTCCGGAAGTCCTGACTGGCCTTCCTAGTCTCTCAGCTTATTATTCTATTATTTTATGTTCTTACTTTTACAGAATACAAGAGATGCATATGTCACTGCTGTCTGGTGATTTAAAAGCTAAAAGGAAAAACAATGATTAACAAATGCTTTAAGGTATCTTAGAATGATTCTGTCTGGTATAGGGGTGGGGGGAAGGGAGGGAGGGTGGGGGGAAGGGAGGGAGGGAGGGAGGGCCTTATTTTCTTTTTCTTTTCTTTTGGCCCATGTGGGACCGCCTGTGAAAACTGAATCTTCAAATAAAAAAACCTTGTTCAAAGAATTCTGAGTGGATATCAGGACCAGGAAGTGATATAGATTAAGCTAATCATTTGGATAAGAGAGTAGAAAGGAGGAGTTTCTTAGATAGTATTTAAGATGATTGCAAAGATAATTCTTCCTCTCTGCTCCCGGATCCATTGACTGACGAAGGGCTTCTGCAAACTGTAAAGGTATGACACATAGGTGTGAGATTAGCTGAGAAGGACAGAGGCCTCTGGTCAGAGGGACTTCACATTTTCTGTGAGCTTAACTGAATTTGAATTAAAACCTTTGAATTAAGAAGTATTTTGAGAGTCATTATCACACTATGGTAGTCCACATAACATCCTGGACCACTTACTAGTGTGGTAATATTGCCTTGGAATTTCATAATTAATATGTGTGAATAAATTAGAGAACCATACTGCAAAAAGGAATGTGTGCCCTTTCAACAGTAGAGGGTGTTTTAAGTGATACTGGTGTTACAGAAATAGTCAATAAACCCCCACTAACAAATGTACTCAGAACAAAGAGACAAAAGTCACACCTACTGTGACCAGATTACCGCAGAGGACAGCTGGTCTAACCAGAGACCTCATACTGGCTCTGACATTATAAGACAGGACAATCTATTAATCAACTGTTTAGTATCAAAAGGTCTCACAAGATGTCTGGTATCAGTCTAAGAAAGCACTGACTGTACTTGGATGATATTAGACATCTATAGCCATATAGAAGGAATGTTAAAGTTATATATTATTCATTTAAGAGGAGATTTCTGTTGGGACAGACCCATCAGGAAGACAATGACGGGGGCCACTAGCGGCCCCTCTGGGTATTGAGTCAAGATCCACACAGGAGATCAATGCCCCAACAGGAAGAAAACACCAACCCCCCACAGAAGGCGCCCACAGGAGATGTATGATTGGATCAACTGTAATAGTGCTATTTTGGCTAGACATGATAGGATATAAGGAAGAGACAAATTGTAATTCGGGAGCTCTCAGACCGGGACCACCACAGGGGGTCTGGGGGCTCCACCGCTCCACCCTTCCACCAGAGAGACTGAACTGCTGTGCTGTTTGCATTTTATGTGAGTAAAATCATGGGAAAACACCATTTGTTGTTTAAAGTTTAGTGTAAATCCTTAATATCTGAAACCAGATTTACTCATGTATAAATGTGTGCAGCATGGTCAATGTATGTTCAGATTATGTTATCGACTGTTTCATGTACATTATTGAGGTTGGAGATGTAAACCTGATTGTGATATTTCTGTACAACAGACAGCTGTTAATGTTTTCTGATCATCTTCTGTATGTAAAAGTCAACCTTTTATTCACCCTTGGCCCTGACTCAAATAAATCAGTTGAGATGAAATACAGTTCTGGTTTGTCTGGCCTACACGTTTTATTCCTCATCTGCTAAAGTCTGATGAGGAGACCAACAATTCTATCAAGTATGAATTCTTTCTCCTCCTTCCAGTTAATCAATCTCATTGTATTGTACTACAATAACCTCAAATTATTGTAGAAAGTCTGTGGGAATTTACTACAGAAATGGTGCCGTTCTTCCCTACCCTTTGTGTCTCCCCCTGAAAAGGTGCGGTAGGGTCTTGTCATATGTATCATATCTGGACCTTGCTGTGTGTTGGGGACACGGGGCAAAGAGCTGGGGTGTTGCTGCGTTTGAAGTGATTAACGATGGGCTTGTTGTCTGAATGGAGGAGAGAGAGGGACGGGATGAAGGTTGGTTGTGTACGCCACTGTTTGGGGCCCACGGTGAATATGGCTTCTGCATGGGTCAGGGGGTGCGGTGTCTTAGGTTAGGATGTCCGGAGGTATGACGATCGCGCTTGTTGTGCAGTGAACATGCAAACGTGGGCTTTTTGTGTTTGTATGTTTATTCAGACACAGGAGGCCGGTCTCGGCCTAAGCGGGCCACGGGGGTTGGGTTGGTTAACTCGTATGGAATATACTTTATGAACTGTACGGGGGAGTTGCACCAAGAAGGTTGGTGGCGCACAGGCTATCTGGTCATGATGTAAAGGGAGATAGCGTCGCATGACGGCAGGTAAAAGGCTTTTCTGGCTAGGAAGCACGGTTATTCTGGTGTATACGACAGGGGCGCGTTCTGAGTATATAAATTCCCTAAAAATTATTCTCAGGAAGAGGGCGCGGGTAATGGTTGATTAAGATTTTTTTGTTCTGAATGGGGAGAGAGCTGTGTATAAGAAGAGCTCTGTTGTTATTTAGAACATGCAAATCAGGTATGGTAAAGATGAGTTTGGCCCCTGCATGATCGGGGAACTTGGTCTGTGCGATTGCAGGATTAACACGTAATAATTAATAGAAGGTAGGGGTGCCGGCGTGTTCAAGAAGGCTCAATAATGAATGGTTTGCTGGCTGATCACGTGGTAGTCGGGACGTGTCTGCAGGGACCTATTCGGCCGAATTAAATGAAGATGTGTGTTCGTCCTTAGGCATACAATCGAATTGGGTCCGGAGATCCCTTTTTAATCTTGAGCGAAACCGGCCTGTTAATTGATTACGTTCGCTGTGATACAAAAACAATTCGGTCGAACTGACTGATAAGTACTTAATGGTTTTGTTATGATATTTTGATGACCAACGGACATATGTTGGAGGCGAGTCCTGCTGTTGGTTGGGGCTAGCTGGCTTGGCTCTGTGGAAGAGTCCGCGGTGAAACTGGGGACGTTACGATGGCGTTATGAGAGAATTGATTAAACACTGTGGCGGCGATTACAAGTAAGAGGCGGTTGAGACGCAGGGTGGTGAAATTGTGGCCGTTTTGAGGGTTATTATTGATGCGGTAACGTGGTAAATGATATTAGGGATTCGCTGCTTGGTGACGTCATGGTGTTGTGGAGAGTATGTAACGTTCGCGGTGCTATGAAGTGAGGCGGAGAAGGTAGGAGAAAGGATTCGTGTTGAACTATGTGTGCGGCGTTGGTTGGTGTATTTGTTTTAAAAGTTATTTTCTGTAAGAGTGGTTGGCTATTTTAGGCTTGTGTGAATTGTTTATGCTTTGGTTGGTACTGAGCGAATTGCGTGGATGAACGGATCTTGAAAGGCACGGTTCCCGTGAGGGCCTTGAACGTCGCATTAGAGCTGGCTAAAGCTAGTTAGCTTGCATGCCGTTGTTTTGTGGCGTTTGGGGGCGGCATATGTCACGTTTCGAGTTTTGAGAATGATGTTGGGGAAGGGGTAGATAACGTGGTAGATAACGTGATAAATGTCGTGGCAGATTATGAATATCGGGGCAGGGTATGAATGTCGTGGCAGACCTTGGTTGTCATAGCAACGTTAACAGCCGCTTCGGTTGCAACTGCGCATGCGCGGTACAACGTGGATTGGGTCTGGTGCATTCGTGATAGTTCGCTCAGGGGATAGTGTTAAAATGTTGACGCAAGCCTCCGACTTGTAGGATAATTTATTGATGGAGGCTTGCTGAAGATGACAAATTTTGACATGATTGTTTTTATTAATCCTTAATAATTTTATACGCTGGGGAGGGGGTTGGCCTTCTCCCTGGGAATGTGTGATTGATTCAAAAACCTGGGGGCGGCTTGCCTCTAGGAAGATGAGAAGTGTGATTAACCATTTAATGATTTACAGATGAAGGTTATTTCATGAAGTGAGGAGATAGGGTCTTTGTGTCAAAAGCCTTTATGCTCAGGGGAGACTGTATGCATGGAGCATGAAAGAGACAAAAGTGAGGAGGTGATATTGACCGGGGGGTAGGAATCCGTTTGAGGCAGTAAACGGCCCAGGGGGGTCGTGTATACAACTGCTTACAAAGGCGGTTCTTATATGACAGGATGACGTGAGATTAGATGCAACAGGAGAGAGAGGTCAGATGTGAAGATGCAGGAGACAGTTGTAGAGTGAGAGAACAGTTGGCAGTTATTTTTATGACAGGGGAAATGTTGAGACAGGAAGCGTGCTAATACAGAACACAGCTGATGGAGGAGTGAGCACAGTAATTGAATTAGGATAGCCAGCTCAGATGAGGTTAATTACATTGGGGGGCTACCTGTTTGATTAGAAGGATTAGCTTTGGCTCTCAGGACACTGGGTATGTTTTGGGGTCTATCGCTGAGGGGGTTCCCAGACTTCCTCTGGATGTGAGGAGTAGAAGATACAGTGAGAACTGTATGGTGAGAAAGTGTGAATTGTATTAGCCAGGGATGAGTGTAGCCTGATGAGAGAGTAGAAGAGATGAGAGCAGGAAGGAAGGGAAACTAACGTTGTCTGTGGACCTGAGTGATGATTAATGAGTTAAATGTGTGTGTTGAATGAGAGAGTTTTGATGCATGAGTGAAACAAGCGTGAATGGCTTTGTTTATGAGTGTTTACCTAGAAATGTGAGGATGAGCTGAGTGTCTTTTGATTTCAGTGGGTGATTGAGCAGGCACACACACACACACACACAGACACACACACACAGACACACACACACGGACACACACACACAGACACACACACACGGACACACACACACAGACACACACACACACACACAGACACACACAGACACATTCACACAATTTGATCACACATGCATACACGCACACAACTTAGCTTTCACTTAAGGTGAGACTAGTCTTAAAAATAACAAAATGTGTTTAGGTAAGGAGTGTATCGAACCACTTGGGTTATACCATTATAATTTGTTTCATATCAAATGTTTTACTGGAGGAGTTTGTCTTTATTACTTTCATTTGATTTGATTTCTGTTGAATGTTTTGCAGGGATGAAGTATTGAAGTTAAATTTTTAGATTTCTTTTCTATTTTTGATCTATGATTGTGTGGCCTGAATGGGTGTGAATGGAGACTGTAGAGAGAGAATGTGCTGGCTTAAGAGGTGTCAAAGTCACTGACATGTGTGAATGGGACGGTTGGGTTTTGGAGAACCTGGTTTTTATTTTATTTCATTGATTGACTGTTTTAGGTATGAAAGGTTTAGATGTAGAGTTTTGATTTCTTTTCTTTTCTTTCTAAATAACCATTAAGGTGGTCTGCGGTTGGAGCTGGTTAATTTCATTTGATTGGCTTTCACATCTGTTGGAATGTTTTTTTGATTATTTGCCTTTTGTTTGTTGTTTCTCTGTCATGATCTGGTGAGAGGACTATTGGAGCGTGAGATGCATTGGGACAGATCGATGGCAGTTAAGTGGTCCCATTACGTTTTGCATAATGATTAACCATTTGGCGTCTCTTGAGAAATATTTGACATATTGTATAAGGAAAATTTGTTCTGTGTTTTTGTTCCCTTGCAGTTCAGTCGGAGAGGGAGGATGGACCATCACAAGTGGAGGGATCATGGGGAAAATGTGTAGGAATACATTTCATTAGATTATGACACGATGGTGTGAACCCGTTCAGTCAGTTCCTGTGGGAGGTTGTTGGACTGTGGAAAGAGGTCGCTTGCGGCCCCTCCTTCAATATAGCCCCGGATACAAAGGCCGGAGGTTGAGACAAACCTCCAGACTGACGGAGTCGTTCGTCTGTAGATCCATGGAAATACAGTCATGGGACAGAATATGACAAGGTCCAGGCCTACAAACGTTGGCTTCAGCTGAGGCTGGCCGACATGGGGTGGAGGGGGGGGGCGAAAACGGTCGGAGACTGTGCAACCAAAGCGTTGAACAAGGGCCTCTGTGTGATTGGTTGGTATGTTGGACGGGAGGTGACTGAACGGTAACAACTGGTATAGATTATGACACAACGCAAGAGTACTGAACTAAACACATACACATAGGTAGGAGATTAGGTGTAGGTTATGGCCGGTAATTTCTGGTGAAAATTTTTTCCCTTGGGTGCTGCTCCGCCCTCCCTGTCCGTCTGTGCGCAGAGGTGGTAAGGTTTATGTCCATAGGGATGTTCATAAAAGGGGGGAGAGGTGAGAAGACCAACTGAGTTGATTATGCGAAATGTGATTGGGCTGACTTGGAAAAGGAATTAACAGGAGAGGAGAAGCAAAATGTATGAAAGAATGAATACTAATTTCTGTCTCCCCAGATCATGTAAACGGATACCATAATTTTAAAAAATTGTGTTTTATTTGAAATGTGTAATGTTTAGATTAAATTGTTTTAATTGTTTTCAACAAATAGGCCTCTGGCTGTGAGCCCAGAAGAACAAAGCCGGATGAAAGAGTGGTAAACACTGTTTCATTTAAGGCAGAGTAGGTTAATTGGGGTTCTGGATGAATGGGTCATTTGGATTCCCCGGGAGGGGGCCATAGTCAGGGGAAATGTGGGAAAGAAAAGAAGAAGACAAGAAGGCAAAAATTGATGAGATGTACCAAAGAAAAATGGAAAAAGAAAAAATGGAGAAATTTTGAAAAAAATGAATTCTAATTTTGGGAAAAAAATGAATTTTATTATGTATGGTTAGTATGAAAATCAAGTCAATATACAGTATATGACAATGTGAATTGCCAAAGTGGGGAATGTGGTAATATTGCCTTGGAATTTCATAATTAATATGTGTGAATAAATTAGAGAACCATACTGCAAAAAGGAATGTGTGCCCTTTCAACAGTAGAGGGTGTTTTAAGTGATACTGGTGTTACAGAAATAGTCAATAAACCCCCACTAACAAATGTACTCAGAACAAAGAGACAAAAGTCACACCTACTGTGACCAGATTACCGCAGAGGACAGCTGGTCTAACCAGAGACCTCATACTGGCTCTGACATTATAAGACAGGACAATCTATTAATCAACTGTTTAGTATCAAAAGGTCTCACAAGATGTCTGGTATCAGTCTAAGAAAGCACTGACTGTACTTGGATGATATTAGACATCTATAGCCATATAGAAGGAATGTTAAAGTTATATATTATTCATTTAAGAGGAGATTTCTGTTGGGACAGACCCATCAGGAAGACAATGACGGGGGCCACTAGCGGCCCCTCTGGGTATTGAGTCAAGATCCACACAGGAGATCAAAGCCCCAACAGGAAGAAAACACCAACCCCCCACAGAAGGCGCCCACAGGAGATGTATGATTGGATCAACTGTAATAGTGCTATTTTGGCTAGACATGATAGGATATAAGGAAGAGACAAATTGTAATTCGGGAGCTCTCAGACCGGGACCACCACAGGGGGTCTGGGGGCTCCACCGCTCCACCCTTCCACCAGAGAGACTGAACTGCTGTGCTGTTTGCATTTTATGTGAGTAAAATCATGGGAAAACACCATTTGTTGTTTAAAGTTTAGTGTAAATCCTTAATATCTGAAACCAGATTTACTCATGTATAAATGTGTGCAGCATGGTCAATGTATGTTCAGATTATGTTATCGACTGTTTCATGTACATTATTGAGGTTGGAGATGTAAACCTGATTGTGATATTTCTGTACAACAGACAGCTGTTAATGTTTTCTGATCATCTTCTGTATGTAAAAGTCAACCTTTTATTCACCCTTGGCCCTGACTCAAATAAATCAGTTGAGATGAAATACAGTTCTGGTTTGTCTGGCCTACACGTTTTATTCCTCATCTGCTAAAGTCTGATGAGGAGACCAACAATTCTATCAAGTATGAATTCTTTCTCCTCCTTCCAGTTAATCAATCTCATTGTATTGTACTACAATAACCTCAAATTATTGTAGAAAGTCTGTGGGAATTTACTACACTAGTCTTCAAAATTGTTACAACAGGACCTTTTTCCTGTGGTTTATATTTACTTTATTTACATATTTTAAGCGAGATCGGGCCGGTCCATCCCCTGGACTCGCTTGGCGTTGCTTGGCTCCGATGTCGATCCCTTTGGAGAGGCCAGTGTTGTGAGTCTCAGCCCAGTTTCCAACCATCTCTGCCCTGTTTGCTGTCTCCTCGTGGCACTGTTACATATCATGTAGCTCTGCTCAGCGTCATACTGCACATACTTCACTCCAGTATCTGTGCACTGAATAAAACTCACAATGTACCTTTACATACCAACATCCGTCTGGCCACACCCCCATCCGCTACCTACATAAGCAGGGGTGTGGCCATACACTCGCCTCCTTCTTCACTTTCACCACAAGAAAGTGCCTGTATACCAATCACTTTGACGAGGTTATTAAGCTGAAGAAAGGAGAACAGAAGAGCAAGGAGATACGTTGACGTTATATCTTTGTTTTCTCTCTCACTTTTTCGAGAAAATACGGCGATAATGTCTTCGTCACTGGGGTGTCTGGAAGATGATGATCATTCTGACCTCCACCGTTTTTTTCGTATTAGGGGCTCGCGTCGTTGGTCTAATCCCCACCTGCAGTCCTCCATGCTGCGGCTGGATAGGTTTGAACCTCCGGTTCTACAGCTGGACTGTGCAGTAGGCGTCGGCTGTTTGTGAGAAACTGGCTGCCTCTGGGTGAGTGATTTTCTGCTATGCGAGTACCAGTTGTGTTGCTATGGGGGTTAGCTGCACAATTTACGAAGGCCGGCCCCAGACTAGTGTCCTTTGTTCGGCCTCTTAGGCGGCGGAGGGAGGGTCCTGGTTTGAAGCCCACGATAGTCAAGCTAGTGGGCCGCGACCGAGGTCTGTGGTTGAAACCCGGGGTCTCTGGACGAGCGGATTCTTCTCTGTTCCGTGAAGGCCCCATCTTTCAAATGAATGGAAGTTAAACCCTAAACACGAGGAAAAGTGGGTCTAGATCTTCGTTATCGGAAGCTCCATGCTCAAGTCGGCTGCAGCCCATAAGGGAATTGTGCCGACTCCGCTGATGTCTGTTAAATCACCGTTCTGAAAACTGTGTTGACTTTTCTTTTTCTCTGCTCTCTTAGGATGAGGAGGGAATCGGACGGTGGCCTGTCTGAAGTGTGGCTTATTATGTTCTTGTGTACAGTTCAGGTGATAGCTGTTTAGCTTGCGTGCTAGCTGGGTGAGCTAACTGTTAGCCAGTTAGCTGTTAGCTGCACTAGGCTAGGAACGTTAGCTTGTTGCTATCAGTCGGCCTGATTTGGATGTTAGCTTAATGCTACACTGTTGTACTCTGCTGTGAGAATAACAAGCCTTGACACTCTGACTACGACGTCATCTTTGACAGAGGATGTTAGTCGACCCTACACTGTGTGCCCTGCCAGCGAGGACTTCGTCAACATGGAGAACGTAGCAGCTGGTTGGCGCAGCGGTCATTGCCCTCGTCACCAACGCAGGAGACGCCGGGTTCGACTCCGGCTGTCGCCGTTGACCAGTGTTTGCAGTCCTCTCAGCGCTCAGGGTGTAGGTAGGAGTCCATCTGGATGCTTAAACACCTCTTCTTTCCTTCCCTTCTGAATGTTTTGTAATAACAATGTTTTCCAAAACGTATGTTGCTGCGCTACATTGGGAATATGACATGTGTTGTGAATTGTCTTGTCGCTGGTATAGGTTCTCTCTACCTAGAAAATCGGCGTTGTTTTTTACGTGAGTAAAAATGAACTGGTTTAGTTGTGATGAGAACTTGTGGGTTCATGTAACGTTAGTAACGTGGTTGAGCTCACAACTAAGTGGGTTGTTTACCCTGCAAAGCTATGCTTAGTGACATGTGATCGAGGAGTAAGTCCTTCTCTCAGCCTGTGATGACAATAAACAGGTAGCGTGTTCACATATTAGGGGTACCTGTTCAACCTGGTCGTATCAAGGGTAAGGTGGGAAGGGGTGATCCCCCCGGTTTCCCTGGGGCTTCCCCCCTCCTCTCAAACATGTTTTGTTTACAATATATTGTGTCACTATGTTTGTGGGGATACGGTGTAATCCCTCAGCTTAAACTGCTGGGGTTGTGCTCCTGCTTGAGAAAACGATTTTTTCCTAGGGAAAATATTGTTTTGGTCGCTGTCATGTGTGCTTAGCAAGGCCTGTGGCCAATACATAATCGAGGACTTGTGTCTTCTCTCGTTATGAAAATGAAAATGTTGTGCGTTTGCGTAGTCGTGGGTACGCCCCACGGTCTGCTCACCCTGTGCGTTAAGTTGCTCGAGTTCCTCTTCGCACGGTCGGATCCTTCTCCCTCCCGTCCTCCAATAGGGAGGGTCGGGGGGGCTCGGGTCCTCCCCGATTCTGATGGTTGTGGGGGGCCTCAGTGGGGTACATTTGTCGGGCGTAAGCTCTGCTCAGCTCCTGTGGTGCAGTATGACGCTAAGCAGAGCTACATGATATGTAACGTACGGTTATGTATATAACCATAGTTACATGAATGTAGTGACGCTCAGCGTCAAGACGCCACTGCGGCCCTTGATCTTGCCTTGTGGTGAAAGATTGAGAAGGAGGCGAGTGTATGGCCACACCCCTGCTTATGTAGGTAGCGGATGGGGGTCTGGCCAGACGGATGTTGGTATGTAAAGGTACATTGTGAGTTTTATTTAGTGCACAGATACTGGAGTGAAGTATGTGCAGTATGACGCTGAGCGTCACTACATTCATGTAACTATGGTTATATACATAACCGTACGTTATCCTCTGTGCCAGGGCGCGATAAGGGCTGTGGAGAGGCGCTCTATACACAGACCCCTCTGTGTTTGGAGGTGCTTGTGTTTGATTGTGAGTCAACCTACTGCAAGGACAAGACAAATGCACAGCTCTTATCCCTTTGACCCCCTGGAACAGTCCTGCTTGCTCCAGCACTTTTCTCTCGCTCTCTCCTGGGGGGGGGGGGGGGGGGGGGGGGTTTGTCCCCCCCTCCAGCTAACCACAAACGCTCCCGTTTTTCAGGTTGGCAAGGGGTTCTTTCTCTCTCTCTCTTCTTCTTCCTATCTCTATCTCTCCCTCCCTCCTTCCCCTGTCTCCCTTCTTTCCATCCCTCTCTCACACTCTCTCACACACACTCTCTCACACACTCTCTCCCTCCATCTCTCTCTCCCTCCCCCCTTTATCACTTCTCTCCATCCCTCTATCTCTCTCTCTCTCGCTCTCTCTCCACCCTCCCCCCTCCCTGTTTGGGTTTGCCTGACATCATAAAGTCTATGATAGGTCAATGTGACACAGCAGAAATGCTATTGATATAAATTGGCTATCTTAAATCCTAGCTTGGCTCACCATGCTTTCTGAGTGCATTGTCAACAGTCCATTCTGTAATTATAATTTTTTAACACTACAATTCCTGCCATAATGAACAGCGGCTGCCCGGCCTCTCATTTTAAAGTGGACGTGTTTTGGAAAAACGTGTTTTGCTTCGTCTTTGTATGGACTTGGCATGCAGTCTGAAATGGTATTCCGGCACTGGGCGGAAATTACATGCAGTAGGTTACTAGAGTCAAATCAAGGCAGAATTATTTTTAGGCTACAGCGTCCAAAATCACGTTACATGTCTCAATGGGCTTCACAGGCTCACAAAGGTACAACATCCCCTGGCTAAAGAATCACAGAAGATACAGAAAAAGTCCCACAGAGAAACCCTTAAAGGTGCTGTAAGTGGTTTTCTTTTGTTAAAATAAGTGTTAACACTTTGATTGCCGGAAAACACTTTTTCACGTCATTCAGAGCCATGCTAAAGGTGCCGAGGACGCCGTAACTCGTCTTTGATATCAATATTTCAAAAATCTCTGATCGAAATCATATTTTCTTTCCGGAGCCCTGAGATGTGCTGGTGGGCTCCCACCAACTGTCTAACGGTTCGAGAGCGCCATCTGGTGGCCGATCGGCAGATCGGCCAAGAGGGAGGGGCGCCCCAAACAGGAAGTGCTCATCCATATGAGCTCCGGGCACTCGCGTCCGGTAGCCGGACTCCATCTCAACACACTGGATGATCAATCGCTCGCCCTAACTCAATAAACAACGTTATTTGGACGTATATAGTATTATACAAGCTGGAAATGGTTCATCAGGATAAACATCCCATAATCGAAAACGGTCTACACCACGCTGATCGTCCAACGGCGCGAGGATGATACCGTAAGATTCAGCGTTATTTTTGAACGTGTTCCATATAAACTGTTATGATGAACATATGACCCACACTAGATGAATGATATAACGCTGCCCACGGAATTATAAACGATCCCCCGCCCATCCGGTCATCATCAGATCATACGTAGATCATTCTAGAAGTACGTCCAATTGAATTTTTTTATATCGCCCCGATTGCCATCAAACTGTATTTCATCATCAATATAATGCATTTGGGGCTATAGATCACGTTCTGGAGAAAGCTGCAGAAAGAGATGAAAACATACTTATACATTAGACCATACTTTACTATGAATATGTGAATGAAAAAGTTTAACGTTGCTACACAATGAACAATACATATAGGACTTTGAATGGGCCCTAATAATGGCAATGTAGCAATAGAATTTAAAAAGTTATAGCCATGCAAAGAAGGGGTACTTCTCCATAGACAAATAGAGCTGGCAATCTATGGTATATCATGATATATCATCTACTTTCTGACAGCCATCACTGATAGTGGCTGGTGGTCAGTAACATGGGTCTCCCTCCTGCTCTGCAGTAAACACAAAATACATTTCCTGGTATCCCTTCCCACTTTATCCAATCAGGAAAGAGAACCCTAGATATTTTTACTCATTGCAAGAAATCTTGCCAAGCCACATTTGCTTACTGCACTGGTAGATTATTGTACTTGTTTCAAACACATAATTTCCTTAATAGTTTTTTTATTTCTTATTTTTTCAGTGTGGACACACTGGACACCTCTCTCCTGGTTCTATGAAGTGGGAGTGGGATACCAGCAAATATATTTAGTGTTTACTGGAGAGCGGAGGGACTGAGAGACCCATGTTACTGACCAAACACTCTATATCAGTGATGGCTATTGGAATGTATAGCTACTATTTTAACATGTAGACCACTTATTTTAACATATAGACCACTTGTTTTAACATGTAGACCACTTATTTTAACATATTGTAACGTTTCACTTTATTGACGACTCACCGACTCAGGGGGTTAGTTCTCACTTTGCTGTTTATTCACCATTAGCACAAGTACAGCGTATCAACTCTGGGTGCATCACCTCTCATTGCTTCCTGTCGTCTGCATTTGGACTTCCCATACTACCAAGAGAGCGTACCCTAGGTGCCACACCCTCTTATACCTTTCCCCCAGGTCAGCCCCTGCCCCCTCCCCTCTACCAACCTCGGGCTGGCGCGACCAATAGTGTCGCTGCCAGCCCCAGGTTGGTAGAGTGCAGAGTGACAGCTCGGCTGACCAGTCACCCCAAATCCGAGGGTCGTTACAATATAGACCACTTATTTTAACACGTAGACCACTTATTGTAACATATAGACCACTTATTTTAACATGTAGACCACTTATTTTAACATGTAGACCACTTATTTTAACAAACAAAATACTTAATACCTTTAATAGGGGAAAGAAAAGGGATGCCAAATGTGCAATGGGCGTTGAAATGGGCAACATTTAGAAAATAAATACAATAAGCCAGTAATAATAGCAGTAATAGAGTAATAATAGTGATAATAAACAATAAAAGGAAAATCATAACAGAAAGGCATAGCAGGTAAACAACAAGCTGTTGATAATCATTGCTTGTTCTGAAGGGACAAAGGGGCCGCAAGCAATAAATTAACTTTAATCAATCAATTAGTCAGGCCTTCCAGAGCCAGGAACACCTAATGCAATGCCCCATTTGTAAATGTTCTTTACTCTTGGGCACGGAGTAGCCAGGCAGGGAAGGGAATACTTAATTTAACATTTGGCGTGTGTGTGTGCGCGCATGCGTGCGCGTGTGTGTGTGTGTGTGTCTGCTACCGCAACACGGTCTCATCAGAAAACATAAAGTAATATTCGACCACAGTAAAAAAAATAAAATGGTACATAATGTACGTTATGTTATAGCCATAAGTACTATATTTCCTCCTTGTATACGTAATATATTTACATTTCGTATCTGTGAAAGTCCAAAACAAACAGCGCGACCAAGTGTAGAACCTAACAATGATTGTGGTTGCGGGTGAGTGCTCTCAGCAAGACACCCACCCACCCTGATACAAACACAGCAATACAACGATGATGCATTTGAAAGTTTAACAGTTATGGTTAAGATAGAACGTTTTACCGCTCTTGGCTCTGCTCTGGCGTTGACGCCTCGAGAGCGCTCTTGTCATGCAGACTGAGCCCGATTGGTAAATTTTACGCGGAGGGACTTACTTTTTTTCTTCTTTTTGGCGGTGAGCACTACCCCTTTAATCGATGGGAGTATCACTCCGCAAGTCGTCACAGGGCCTATATAAGACCTCTCGGAACAGCTCGCTCGTCTTTTGCAAAAATCTCCAGAACCAGCGGTCTTCAAACACACATCTCCCCAGGAAATCGATACTCAACTCTTCCTCTCCTTCCCTCCCTCAGATATCCACGTCTCTGAGCGGATCTCGGCCTGTCTGTCTGACATCTCCGCCTGGATGACGACCAACTGAACCTAAGCAAAACAGAATTGCTCCACCTGCCGGCCAAATCCTCCCCCCTGACGACCTTTCCATCACAGTCGAGAATGCAGCTGTGACCGCGTCCCCGACCGTCAAGAACCTTGGTGTTGTCCTCGACGACCAGTTGAACTTCTCTGCTCACATCGCAGCGACAACCAGAACCTGCAGATTCCTCCTGAGCAACGTCAGAAGGATCCGCCCCTTCCTGACAAAAGAAGTCACCCAACTCCTCGTCCAATCAACAGTCATCTCCCGCCTCGACTACTGCAACGCACTGCTCGCTGGCCTCCCGGCCACTGCCACCAAGCCTCTTCAACTCATTCAGAACGCAGCGGCCCGCCTGATCTCAAACCTACCAAAGTCGGCCCATGTCACCCCACTTCTTAGGGACCTGCACTGGCTCCCCATTGCTGCACGAATCTGCTTCAAGGCCCTCGACCTAGCATACCGTGCGGCAAAGGGAACCGCTCCCGCCTACCTCCGGTCAATGGTCTCCAACTACACACCCTCAAGACCCCTACGCTCTGCATCTTCTGGCCGCCTCAGACCTACTCCTATCCGAGCTCCGGGAGGGTCATCAAGGAGAAGCCGCCTATTCTCAGTCCTTGCCCCACAATGGTGGAATGAACTACCCACCCCAGTTAGAACAGCCTTCCTGATGACTTGTCGTACAGAACTTGTAAGTCGCTTTGGATAAAAGCATCAGCTAAATGACTAAATGTAAATGTAAATGTAATGTAAATTTAGCCCCAGCGTGCAACCCGAAACGACGGTGTAAGTAGTGTTTATAGGCGGTAGTTCTGCATATTATAGCATTCGTTAAGTTTCCGACAGTCTATAGTGTTTGTGAGATGTTTTTCTAGAGATTTTGGTAATATTTTACACTTCAAAAGCGTGTTTCTAAAGTACCTATGTAGAGTGAAAAAATACCCAGTGAAAAAATATCCAGAAAAAATACCTTTGTCTGTGTTTCACAATGACCCTCATGCTAGTGCCCGATAACACCTTGTACTGTCTTTTACTAGTGTGCACTCTGCTACTAAGGAATTTACCATGCCTATGTTATTACCTACTATGCTAATAATATGCACTCAAGTCTGTAGCACTCAAGTTCAACACTGTTTGACAAACAATCTCACCCTTAGCTTCATAGGCGGAAATCCCATGGGGGACACGACCCTCCCTCCTGAGAAAAATATGATATACCCCCCCCCCCCAATATATCACTGTAAACATAAGTATGTAATTTCAATAATATTAA